>NC_053024.1:674140334-674276665 GCF_003073215.2 Triticum urartu
CCCTTCTTCCCTTTGCCCTTTTCTTGAAACTAGTGGTCTTGTCAACCATCAACACTTGATGTTTTTCTTGATTTCCACCTTCGTTGATTTCAGCATCACGAAGAGCTTGGGAGTTGTTTCCGTTATCCCTTGCATATTATAGTTCATCACGAAGTTCTACTAACTTGGTGATGGTGACTAGAGAATTCTGTCAATCACTATCTTATCTGGAAGATTAACTCCCACTTGATTCAAGCGATTGTAGTACCCAGACAATCTGAGCACATGCTCACTAGTTGAGCGATTCTCCTCCATCTTTTAGCTATAGAACTTGTTGGAGACTTCATATCTCTCAACTCGGGTATTTGCTTAAAATATTAACTTCAACTCCTGGAACATCTCATATGGTCCATGACATTTAAAATGTCTTTGAAGTCCCGATTCTAAGCCATTTAAGTATGGTGCACTAAACTATCAAGTAGTCATCATATTGAGCTAGTCAAACGTTCATAACGTCTGTATCTGCTCCTGCAATAGGTCTGTCACCTAGCGGTGCATCAAGGACATAATTC
This sequence comes from Triticum urartu, assembly GCF_003073215.2. NCBI lineage: Eukaryota > Viridiplantae > Streptophyta > Magnoliopsida > Poales > Poaceae > Triticum > Triticum urartu. Next base: position 674,140,886 of record NC_053024.1, read on the forward strand.
TTCTGTGCAGCAACGAGGATAAACCTCAGATCACAGATCCAATCCGCATCATTGCTACTAACATCTTTCAAGTTAGTTTTCTCTAGGAACATATCAAAAATAAAATAGGGGAGCTAAACGCGAGCTATTGATCTATAACATAGATATGCTAATACTACCAGGACTAAGTTCATGATAAATTTAAGTTCAATTAATCATATTACTTAAGAACTCCCACTTAGATAGACATCCCGCTAATCCTCTAAGTGATCACGTGATCCATATCAACTAAACCATGTACGATCATCACGTGAGATGGAGTAGTTTCAATGGTGAACATCACTATGTTGATCATATCTACTATATGATTCACGCTCGACCTTTCGGTCTCCGTGTTCTGAGGCCATATCTGTTATATGCTAGGCTCGTCAAGTTTAACCTGAGTATTCCGCGTGTGCAACTATTTTGCACCCGTTGTATTTGAACGTAGAGCCTATCACACCTGATCATCACGTGGTGTCTTAGCACGAAGAACTTTCGCAACGGTGCATACTCAGGGAGAACACTTATACTTTGATAATTTAGTGAGGGATCATCTTATAATGCTACCGTCAATCAAAGCAAGATAAGATGCATAAAAGATAAACGTCACATGTAATCAATATAAGTGATATGATATGGCCATCATCATCTTGTACTTGTGATCTCCATCTCCAAAGTACCGTCATGATCACCATCGTCACCGGTGTGACACTTTGATCTCCATCGTAGCATGGTTGTCGTCTCGCCAATCTTATGCTTCCACGACTATCGCTACCGCTTAGTGATAAAGTAAAGCATTACAGCGCGATTGCATTGCATACAATAAAGCGACAACCATATGGCTCCTGCCAGTTGCCGATAACTCGGTTACAATACATGATCATCTCATACAATAAAATTTAGCATCATGTCTTGACCATATCACATCACAACATGCCCTGCAAAAACAAGTTAGACGTCCTCTACTTTGTTGTTGCAAGTTTTACGTGGCTGCTACGGGCTTAGCAAGAACCGTTCTTACCTACGCATCAAAACCACAACGATAGTTTGTCAAGTTGGTGTTGTTTTAACCTTCGCAAGGACCGGACGTAGCCACACTCGGTTCAACTAAAGTTGGAGAAACTAACACCCGCCAGCCACCTGTGTGCAAAGCACGTCGGTAGAACCAGTCTTGCGTAAGCGTACGCGTAATGTCGGTCCGGGCCGCTTCATCCAACAATACCGCCGAACCAAAGTATGATATGCTGGTAAGTAGTATGACTTATATCGCCCATAACTCACTTGTGTTCTACTCGTGCATAACATCAACGCATAAAACCTAGGCTTGGATGCCACTGTTGGGGAACGTAGTAATTTCAAAAAAAATTCCTACGTACACGCAAGATCATGGTGATGCATAGCAACGAGAGAGGAGAGTGTTGTCTACGTACCCTCGTAGACCGAAAGCGAAAGAGTTAGCACAACGCGGTTGATGTAGTCGTACGTCTTCACGGCCCGACCGATCAAGCACCGAAACTACGGCACCTCCGAGTTCTAGCACACGTTCAGCTCGATGACGAACCCCGGACTCCGATCCAGCAGAATGTCGGGGAAGAGTTCCATCAGCACGACGGCATGGTGACGATCTTGATGTTCTACCGTCGCAGGGCTTCGCCTAAGCACCGCTACAATATTATCGAGGATTATGGTGGAAGGGGGCACCACACACGGCTAAGAGATCAATGATCAATTGTTGTGTCTATGGGGTGCCCCCTGCCCCTGTATATAAAGGAGCAAGGGGGGAGGCGGCCGGCCTAGGAGGAGGGCGCGCCAAGGGGGGAGTCCTACTCCCACCGGGAGTAGGACTCCTCCTTCCCTTGTTGGAGTAGGAGAGAAGGAAAGAGGGGGAGAGGAACAAGGAAAAGGGGGCTGCACCCCTTGTCCAATTCGGACCAGAGGGGGGGCGCGCGCCTCCTTCCTTTTGCCCTCTCTCCTCTATCCCGTATGGCCCAATAAGGCCCATATACTTCCCGGCGAATTCACGTAACTCTCCAGTACTCCGAAAAAATACCCGAATCACTCGGAACCTTTCCGATGTCCGAATATAGTCGTCCAATATATCGATCTTTACGTCTCGACCATTTCGAGACTCCTCGTCATTACCCCGATCTCATCCGGGACTCCGAACTCCTTCGGTACATCAAAACTCATAAACTCATAATATAACTATCATCGAAACCTTAAGCGTGCGGACCCTACGGGTTCGAGAACAATGTAGACATGATCGAGACACGTCTCCGGTCAATAACCAATAGCGGAACCTGGATGCTCATATTGGCTCCCACATATTCTATGAAGAACTTTATCGGTCAAACCGCATAACAACATACATTGTTCCCTTTGTCATCGGTATGTTACTTGCCGAGATTCGATTGTCGGTATCTCAATACCTAGTTCAATCTCGTTACCGGCAAGTCTCTTTACTCATTCCGTAATACATCATCTCGCAACTAACTCATTAGTTGCAATGCTTGCAAGGCTTTAGGTGATGTGCATTACTGAGAGGGCCCAGAGATACCTCTCCGACAATCAGAGTGAAAAATCCTAATCTCGAAATATGCCAACCCAACAAGTACCTTCGGAGACACCTGTAGAGCACCTTTATAATCACCCAGTTACGTTGTGACGTTTGGTGGCACACAAAGTGTTCCTCTGGTAAACGGGAGTTGCATAATCTCATAGTCATAGGAACATGTATAAGTCATGAAGAAAGCAATAGCAACAAACTAAACGATCAAGTGTTATGCTAACGGAATGGGTCAAGTCAATCACATCATTCTCCTAATGATGTGATCCCGTTAATCAAATGACAACTCATGTCTATGGTTAGGAAACATAACCATATTTAATCAACGAGCTAGTCAAGTAGAGGCATACTAGTGACACTCTGTTTGTCTATGTATTCACACATGTATTATGTTTCCGGTTAATACAATTTTAGCATGAATAATAAACATTTATCATGATATAAGGAAATATATAATAACTTTATTATTGCCTCTAGGGCATATTTCCTTCAATGAGTGTATGCACGTATATAAGAGCGCGGCACATTGCACCCCATTATTTTGAAGGTCAAAAATATGGTCTTTTGTGGTCTGGAAAAAGCCAAAAATTTCAATGCATGCATGTACACTGCCGTAGCATAACTGTGCCAATTTCATCAATATATTTGCTTGCATGTATGAGATATAAAAGAAAAGTATAGATACATGGAAAAATAGCTTGTTTTTTTGTTGATTTTGGGCTGGAATTTAATATTCTTTGTGTAGCATATAATACAACATATTACCTCTATCCCAAAAAACTTTCATAGATTTATCTATATACGGATGCATCTAATACTAAAATGTGTCTATATAATTTGTATTTAGGCAAATGTAAAACAATCTTTTCAGGGCGGAGGGAGTATTATTTTGGGCCGAAATTTAACATGTACTTAGACCATGTACATCAAACGTATTCAATATCCATGTTAAAAGAGTTAAAACTTTTAAGCACCATACTTCAGGGGTTAAAAAATGTATTTCAGTGCCCCGTGCTACAAAAGTCCACTTTATAGTTAGCCCCAATACTAACCATCAGCTGATAAAACATGAGCGAACCAACCTGTGGTTGTACAGTTAGGAGGACAGCGGTATCCTCAACCCACCAGGGTTCAAGTCATGATGCTCGTATTTCTCTGGATTTATTTCGGGATTTCCAGTGATGTGCATTCAGTGGAAGGAGACGTTCCCGTCGACTACGAGGTGCCTATGATGACTTTGTCAATCTCAAAATTATATGTCATCTTATTCTCTCGGAAGTGCTCATAAGCGTTTGTTGGGCAATCAGCTAAGAATTCGCTGACCGGAAAACTTGGAGTCTTGGAGAGCCAACTTTCGGTAACAGTCACAGTGCAAGCACACTTAGCACATGAGCTAGACCATTACTTTCTCTTCTTTACATGCTGAATTACAAAGGAATTGAAAGTATGCGCTAGCTCTTCAATTTCAAATAAAACAGGTGCCACAACAGAGCGACCGTTGAGCGAGAGTTCTAGAGATAGACGATCTCTAGACTATTCGTCTCTATCATATCACCACATCAGCAAAGCCGCAAAGATTTGTCAAGATAACTCCATCACGAAGTGCTAGTGCTTCAGCGATCATTGGATCTGTGACCCCTGGGTGAGGTTTATACATTTATTTGAATCCGCGAACAAGTTTTGAATATCTTGAGCTTCTGTAAATTCTTAAATATTTTTTTATTTGTGACTAATTTTCAAATTTATGAACATTTATTAAATTCGTGAAACTTTTCAACTCGTTAACAATTTTTCTACTTTGAGAACATCTTTCAAACCATGCGTAGTGGCAAAAGAAACAAAAGGCTCAATCCGTGCTAGGGGTGACTAGCGATCCATGTGTGCACCAATGGGCCAGGCCAACTCATGATTCTACTATAACTCTATAAGAAGAAAAGGCAACAAATGATATAAAACAAGGATGCACAAAATACTATATACTAACCAATTTGAAAATAGCAAGATAGTTATAATAATGGAGCCGGCATAAATGAATAAAACCCAAAAGTGTTTTGCTTTTCTTTGTAGCCGCATATATAGTGTTGCACCAAGGTGCTCTACATTTAACTTAGTGATATGATTACAAGCCAAATATATTCCTAGATACTAACAAATGGTTTGTTCTGGACCGAGATACTAGCTGGTAATGCCCATGTAGTTACTGTCACACATATGCAAATATAAATAATACTACACAATAAAAAATAAATCGGGAAATGCAGTTGCTTCAATACGTGGTTATGGTGGTTTTCATCTTGGTTGGGGGCTCATGATTCTACCGCATGAAAAAATGGCAACATCATAGAAAAACAATATGCACACAATACTATATACGAGCCAGTTTAAAGAAGCTTCTTGCAGAAAAACTAGTTTAGAGAAGCACACTATTAGTCGTAAACTAATGGAGCTAGTGTAAGTGAATACAAACTGAAAGTGTCCGCTTCACTTGTTGCCGCACACAGTGTCGCGCCAAGACAACCAAAAGGCTCCAACACGAAATGAATGCCATGGTGATTTCACTGGATGAGTTCCTCTTGTTACTTAGCAATATGATTACTCGTCTAAAAAAAAGCAATATGATTACAAGAAAAATATAGGGCCGATTACTAGCTTATGTTTTTTGTTTCAAAAGTAATCGTGTGAAATCTTACCCAGAGAATCTATCTACCATCCAATTTGATTGCACAAGACGTAGCTGGCAAGCCTATATCTACCGTCCATGAAGTAACGGAAGCTACGCAGACAAAAAAAGTTTGTTTTGCTTTTCCGCGAAGTACAACCCCGAGCCAAATTAGGACATACTATGCCCCAAGCCCCAAACACGTGGCATGGAACCAACGTCCCATTTTTTACCATGGTTTACCATTGGTTTATGAATCCATGTGCTGGCAATGTTCATGTAGTCAGTGTCACGAATTTAATAAATGTTCATAAATTTGAAAAGTTGTTAACGAGTTGCTCTAAAGTTGTTTTGGCAATGCTCATGTAGTCAGTGTCAGAGCCACGCAGGAAAAAGACTTAACTGAGATACTTAGTTGATCTACTACGTGCTTATGGTGGTTTTGTGTTGGCTGGAGGCTCATTATTCTACTGTATAAAGAAAATACAACAAACGGTTAGAACAGCGAGCACATATATATTAACCAATTTAAAAGAGCGGAGTATTTGTAAAGTATTGGAGTTTAGTATAAATCAATATACACCAAAAGTGTTCCCTCGGCTTTGTAGCCGCACATAGTGTCGCGTCAACACAACCAAGAGGCTTCAATGCACCATGCACGAAACCAATGGCGTGTTGATTTCACTCCATGAGTTACCTTGTAAATTACTGAAATGATTATGAGCTAAATCTAGAACCGGCCACTGGCACACGTTCGAACCTATCTACTGTCCATATAGGAAACAAAAACTACAGACAAAACAAAGTTTGTTTTGCTTCTTCACAAAGTATAACCCCGTGCCAAATTAACCTAAGGCGCAAATGCCCCAAGCCCCAGACACGTGGCACGGAATCGGTTTACTGTGGATTTTTGTAACCATGAGTTTGCAATGCCAAAGTAGTCACTATCACCTATATAAGCATGACACCTTCCATCCATTGATCCATCCAAGGCGTGGCAGCAAAGCTATTCCTATTGCCACTTGTTTTTCCCTTCAAACGTTCACCTCGCGCCTAACATGGGGTCTCGGCAGGACCAGCCCGCCGTCAACGGGGAGCAAGGTGACGGCGCGGGGGCAGCCTACGTGCGGTACAGGGAGTGCCAGCGCAACCATGCCATCGGAATCGGCCGCTACGCCGTCGACGGCTGCCAAGAGTTCACGGTGTTAATGGGCGTCGACGAGGCTGCCATGCTCCTCTGCGCGGCGTGTGGCTGCCACCGCAACTTCCACAGGCGCGAGGTCGTCAACGAGTTCGGCGTCGACTACCATGCTCCCCGGACGCCCCCCGCCGACGAACATCGCCGTTGAAGCCATGAAGCCTGTTGCTGCTGCTGCTGCCGCCTCTTCTTGCTCATCGTGAATTGGATCTAGCTGGAGCATGCATGGCCCATGGACGGCTGGTAGCATTTTATTTCATCTTCTTTGTCATCTTATGAAATTAGTGTGGATGAATAATTCGCGGGGGATGTCCCGTCCGCGTAGATCGATCGATGTGATGAACCTCTTCTATGAATTCGAATTTGATTTCCCTTGTGCCTTTTTACTTGATGAGGTTTGTTCTTCACTACAGTAACTTTCCAGAGTCTGAAAATAATAAATTTATAGTTACTCTCATTTGCTTTAATCAAACCGATTTCGGAGCAATGTCACCAGATCACCACATCGAGGAACGACCTTTTCTCTTTGGGATATATATATCAATCTGCTGTTTCTCCAAGCTACTCGCATCGTCGCGCACGTACGCTCCTCATTCTCCTGATTATAATTAAGTTGGGCCATATTATGCGCGCAGGGCGGCTTGATGATTAATCATGTTCTAGCAAGTTGAAACCAACCTCCTTGTGTGTTACCGTGAGACTAGTGCTGTAAGAATTTACTCCCTCTGTCATATAATATAAGAGCATTTTTATAAAATAGAGAGTATTTATTTTGGATGGACGCCGCAACCTTTTTCTCTTTTGATTGGAAGAGTGGACGCCGCAAGTAGCTGAGCTCCGGTCCAAAGCCCGCCCACGTGCTCCCAAGTCCTGGCCGGCTAGTTTCCACAAGGCAATGGCAAGGCTGCCATTGCTATACCATGCGTCCATGCCTACTGCCAGCAGCACGCATTTTGTTGGTTTCTGGATATTCCAGGAATAATTTGTTTGTTTCTAGATATTTCCTGTTCGCTACTTTTGGTCCTTCTTTAAATTTACCTTTTGATTTAAAAATTAAACGAATATTTTTCATATATATAATGATTTTAATGCATGATAAATTTTTAAGTAAACTATAAACAACTTTAAGCACATGATGAACATTCTTGTAAATACATGATGAACAATTTTCTAATGCGTGAACATTTTAAGAAACAAGATGAACCATTTTTTATGAGCATGGTGAACTGCATTCAGTAGAGGCTGGCTCCTCGCCTAGCGCCGCGGGCCACTCCGGCCGCGGCGGTCACCAAACCGTCGGCCACTACTCCGGCATCTGACGGCCACCACACGCCCCATCTGCCGAATCGCGCTCTCCCCCATGGCGCTCTCAGATCTTAAGTTTGAGATGGGATTGGCTTTTGAGGCTTACATCTGGAAGCAGTTTGGTGTTCCTGTCAATCACTTCGATGGGAGCAAGCTGCGTGAGTTCATTCTTGTGGCTGAGATTTCCAGATCCAGGCTTCGTATCAACTGTGAGTCCGTTAGTCTCATTTTGCAATCTTGCTTTGGAGGTCACGCCTCCCGTTTCGAAGTCTCCTGTCTGCAAAATTGGTCTTTCAAGTTCAGTGTGTCCTCAAAAGAAGTTGGATTTGCCATCATGAAGGGGGGAAATTTTGTTAATGATCTTTTCAGCTTGGGTTTCCTTTTCTGGGGTAATGGTGGTCCTGATTATCAAAAGGAGTTTCGTCTATACCAACAAGAGCTTGATCAAGAATGGACAGTGGTTGATCGCTCCAGCGATCGTAGATCATATGCCAATGTTGCCCAATCTGCAAGATTCCTCTCCTCTCCTCGCGAACATCAAGTTCCCGAGAATCAGCGCTCGATCCCTGTCTCAGCAAGATTGACGCAATCATCGCCGGCCATCAATGCTGCATTAACTTCCCCAAACAACATTACTGTAGGCAGAGCGGGATCTTTGGTTTTTCAAATTCCTGGGCCATCCAATGGGCCTAACAACACATCTGGAGGGGCTACGAAAGGCAACTTTTGCATCCGGTGCCTATCTGTGGGCCATCTGCGGCCCAGCTGCACCAGTCGTATTAGATGCAGGGGTTGTAGGCGCCTGGGCCATATTAAAGATAATTGCCGTTTTTCGGGCACGGTTAACGCTACGACTTCCCATAGTGATGGCACTTTTTAGCAGCATATCTACCCTGTTTTGGCACCTACCCAAAATAGAAATCAAGTGCTGGGGCGGGCCCCCAATGTCAGGGATACATGCATCCCCCTCTCGTCATCTCCGTCTCTACTTGGTCCACTTCATAGCCACACTGCACCCCCAGACGACTCGCATTCCCACTGCTTTCTACAACTGCGGCACAACTCATCTGCTCCGGTAGCCTTCTCCGCCGAAGTTCCGAGCCCATCCGCCCCCGATCCTATGGCCACTTTCCCCTTTGATCCATCACCGTTCCTTCCTGCGGGCTGTCACGCCATTGAAGTTGAAGGTCGACCAACACGTGTTAGATTTTTCCATCGTGACCCGCTCCCGGCCAATGAGGATTTGGCCATCGCAACCTTGGTCCCCATGCCGCAACATGAAGTCGTTTTCACCAATATCAGGGAAGTTCTTGAAGGAAATATGCCCTAGAGGCAATAATAAAGTTATTATTTATTTCCTTATATCATGATAAATGTTTATTATTCACGCTAGAATTGTATTAACCGGAAACATAATACATGTGTGAATACATAGACAAACTTAGTGTCACTAGTATGCCTCTACTTGACTAGCTCGTTAATCAAAGATGGTTATGTTTCCTGACCATGAACAAAGTGTTGTTATTTGATTAACGAGGTCACATCATTAGTTGAATGATCTGATTGACATGACCCATTCCATTAGCTTAGCACCCGATCGTTTAGTATGTTGCTATTGCTTTCTTCATAACTTATACATGTTCCTATAACTATGAGATTATGCAACTCCCGTTTACCGGAGGAACACTTTGGGTACTACCAAACGTCACAACGTAACTGGGTGATTATAAAGGAGTACTACAGGTGTCTCCAAAGGTACATGTTGGGTTGGCGTATTTCGAGATTAGGATTTGTCACTCCGATTGTCGGAGAGGTATCTCTGGGCCCTCTCGGTAATGCACATCCCATAAGCCTTGCAAGCATTACAACTAATATGTTAGTTGTGAGATGATGTATTACAGAACGAGTAAAGAGACTTGCCGGTAACGAGATTGAACTAGGTATTGGATACCGACGATCGAATCTCGGGCAAGTAACATACCGATGACAAAGGGAACAACGTATGTTGTTATGCGGTCTGACCAATAAAGATCTTCGTAGAATATGTAGGAGCCAATATGGGCATCCAGGTCCCGCTATTGGATATTGACCGGAGACGTGTCTCGGTCATGTCTACATTGTTCTCGAACCCATAGGGTCCGCACGCTTAAGGTTACGATGACAGTTATATTATGAGTTTATGCATTTTGATGTATCGAAGGTTGTTCGGAGTCCCGAATGTGATCACGGACATGACGAGGAGTCTCGAAATGGTCGAGACGTAAAGATTGATATATTGGAAGCCTATGTTTGGATATCGGAAGTGTTCCGGGTGAAATCGGGATTTTACCGGAGTACCAGGAGGTTACCGGAACCCCCCCGGGAGCTATATGGGCCTTAGTGGGCTTTAATGGAAAGGAGAAAGGGGCAGCCCAAGGTGGCTGTGCGCCTCCCCCTTCCACTAGTCCTATTAGGACTAGGAGAGGTGGCCGGCCCCCTCTCTCTCTTTCCCCCCTCAAGGAATCCTATTCCAACTAGGATTGGGGGGGGGGGAATCCTACTCCCAGAGGGAGTAGGACTCTCCTGGCGCGCTCTCCCTTGGCCGGCCAGCCTCCCCCCCTCTAGTCCTTTATATACAGAGGCAGGGCACCCCAAAGGATACACAAGTTGATCCACGTGATCTATTCCTTAGCCGTGTACGGCGCCCCAGCCACCACAGTCCTCGATAATACTGTAGCGGAGTTTAGGCGAAGCCCTGCTGCTGTAGTACATCAAGATCATCACCACACCGTCGTGCTGACGGAACTCTTCCCCGACACTTTGCTGGATCGGAGTCCGGGGATCGTCATCAAGCTGAACGTGTGCTCGAACTCGGAGGTGCCGTAGTTTCGGTGCTTGATCGGTTGGATCGCGAAGACGTACGACTACTTCCTCTACGTTGTGTCAACGCTTCCGCAGTCGGTCAGCGTGGGTACGTAGACAACACTCTCCCCTCTCGTTGCTATGCATCACCATGATCTTGCGTATGCGTAGGAAATTTTTTGAAATTACTACGAAACCCAACAGTGGCATCCGAGCCTAGGTTATTTATGTTGATGTTATATGCACGAGTAGAACACAAGTGAGTTGTGGGCGATATAAGTCATACTGCCTACCAGCATGTCATACTTTGGTTCGGCGGCATTGTTGGACGAGACAACCCGGACCAACATTACGCGTACGCTTATGCGAGACCGGTTCCCCCGACGTGCTTTGCACACAGGTGGCTTGCGGGCGACTGTCTCTCCAACTTTAGTTGAACCAAGTGTGGCTACGCCCGGTCCTTGCGAAGGTTAAAATGGAGTCTATTTGACAAACTATCGTTGTTGTTTTGATGCGTAGGTGAGATTGGTTCTTGCTTAAGCCCGTAGCAGCCACGTAAAACTTGCAACAACAAAGTAGAGGACGTCTAACTTGTTTTTGCAGGGCATGTTGTGATGTGATATGGTCAAGGCATGATGCTGAATTTTATTGTATGAGATGATCATGTTTTGTAACCGAGTTATCGGCAACTAGCAGGAGCCATATGGTTGTCGCTTTATTGTATGCAATGCAATCGCGATGTAATGCTTTACTTTATTACTAAACGGTAGTGATAGTCGTGGAAGCATAAGATTGGCGAGACGACAACGATGCTGCGATGGAGATCAAGGTGTCACGCCGGTGACGATGGTGATCATGACGGTGCTTCGGAGATGGAGATCACAAGCACAAGATGATGATGGCCATATCATATCACTTATATTGATTGCATGTGATGTTTATCTTTTTATGCATCTTATCTTGCTTTGATTGACGGTAGCATTATAAGATGATCTCTCACTAAATTATCAAGAAGTGTTCTCCCTGAGTATGCACCGTTGCCAAAGTTCGTCGTGCCCAGACACCACGTGATGATCGGGTGTGATAAGCTCTACGTCCATCTACAACGGGTGCAAGCCAGTTTTTGCACACGCAGAATACTCAGGTTAAACTTGACGAGCCTAGCATATGCAGATATGGCCTCGGAACACGGAGACCGAAAGGTCGAGCGTGAATCATATAGTAGATATGATCAACATAACGATGTTGACCATTGAAAACTACTCCATCTCACGTGATGATCGGTTATGGTTTAGTTGATTTGGATCATGTGATCACTTAGAAGATTAGAGGGATGTCTATCTAAGTGGGAGTTCTTAAGTAATATGATTAATTGAACATAAATTTATCATGAACTTAGTCCCTGATAGTATCTTGCTTGTTTATGTTGATTGTAGATAGATGGCTCGTGCTGTTGTTCCGTTGAATTTTAATGCATTCCTTGAGAAAGCAAAGTTGAAAGATGATGGTAGCAATTACACGGACTGGGTCCGTAACTTGAGGATTATCCTCATTGCTGCACAAAAGAATTACATCCTGGAAGCACCGCTGGGTGCCAGGACTGCTGCAGGAGCAACGCCGGATGTTATGAACGTCTAGCAGAGCAAAGCTGATGACTACTCGATAGTTCAGTGTGCCATGCTTTACAGCTTAGAATCGGGACTTGAACGACGTTTTGAACGTCATGGAGCATATGAGATGTTTCAGGAGTTGAAGTTAATATTTCAAGCAAATGCCCGGATTGAGAGATATGAAGTCTCCAATAAGTTCTATAGCTGCAAGATGGAGGAGAACAGTTCTGTCAGTGAGCATATACTCAAAATGTCTGGGTATAATAATCACTTGATTCAATTGGGAGTTAATCTTCCGGATGATTGCGTCATTGACAGAATTCTCCAATCACTGCCACCAAGCTACAAGAGCTTCGTGATGAACTATAATATGCAAGGGATGAACAAGACTATTCCCGAGCTCTTCGCAATGCTGAAAGCTGCGGAGGTAGAAATCAAGAAGGAGCATCAAGTGTTGATGGTTAACAAGACCACTAGTTTCAAGAAAAAGGGCAAAGAGAAGAAGAAGGGGAACTTCAAGAAGAACAGCAAGCAAGTTGCTGCTCAGGAGAAGAAACCCAAGTCTGGACCTAAGCCTGAAACTGAGTGCTTCTACTGCAAGCAGACTGGTCACTGGAAGCGGAACTGCCCCAAGTATTTGGCGGATAAGAAGGATGGCAAGGTGAACAAAGGTATATGTGATATACATGTTATTGATGTGTACCTTACTAGAGCTCGCAGTAGCACCTGGGTATTTGATACTGGTTCTATTGCTAATATTTGCAACTCGAAACATGGACTATGGATTAAGCGAACACTGGCGAAGGACGAGGTGACGATGCGCGTGGGAAACGGTTCCAAAGTCGATGTGATCGCGGTCGGCACGCTACCTCTACATCTACCTTCGGGATTAGTATTAGACCTAAATAATTGTTATTTGGTGCCAGCATTGAGCATGAACATTATATCTGGATCTTGTTTAATGCGAGACGGTTATTCATTTAAATCAGAGAATAATGGTTATTCTATTTATATGAGTAATATCTTTTATGGTCATGCACCCTCGAAGAGTGGTCTATTCTTATTGAATCTCGATAGTAGTAATACACATATTCATAATGTTGAAACCAAAAGATGCAGAGTTGATAATGAAAGTGCAACTTATTTGTGGCACTGTCGTTTAGGTCATATCGGTGTAAAGCGCATGAAGAAACTCCATACTGATGGACTTTTGGAACCACTTGATTATGAATCACTTGGTACTTGCGAACCGTGCCTCATGGGCAAGATGACTAAAACACCGTTCTCCGGTACTATGGAGAGAGCAACAGATTTGTTGGAAATCATACATACCGATGTATGTGGTCCGATGAATATTGAGGCTCGTGGCGGATATCGTTATTTTCTCACCTTCACAGATGATTTAAGCAGATATGAGTATATCTACTTGATGAAACATAAGTCTGAAACATTTGAAAAGTTCAAAGAATTTTAGAGTGAAGTTGAAAATCATCGTAACAAGAAAATAAAGTTTTCTACGATCTGATCGTGGAGGAGAATATTTGAGTTACGAGTTTGGTGTACATTTGAAAAATGTGGAATAGTTTCGCAACTCACGCCACCCGGAACACCACAGCGTAATGGTGTGTCCGAACGTCGTAATCGTACTTTACTAGATATGGTGCGATCTATGATGTCTCTTACAGATTTACCGCTATCGTTTTGGGGTATCTAGAGACGGCCGCATTCACGTTAAATAGGGCACCATCAAAATCCGTTGAGACGACGCCTTATGAACTATGGTTTGGCAAGAAACCAAAGTTGTCGTTTCTTAAAGTTTGGGGCTGCGATGCTTATGTGAAAAAGCTTCAACCTGATAAGCTCGAACCCAAATCGGAGAAATGTGTCTTCATAGGATACCCAAAGGAGACTGTTGGGTACACCTTCTATCACAGATCCGAAGGCAAGACATTCGTTGCTAAGAATGGATCCTTTCTAGAGAAGGAGTTTCTCTCGAAAGAAGTGAGTGGGAGGAAAGTAGAACTTGATGAGGTAACTGTACCTGCTCCCTTACTGGAAAGTAGTACATCACAGAAAACTGTTTCAGTGACACCTACACCAGTTAGTGAGGAAGCTAATGATAATGATCATGAAACTTCAGATCAAGATACTACTGAACCTCGTAGATCAACCAGAGTAAGATCCGCACCAGAGTGGTACGGTAATCCTGTTCTGGAAGTCATGATACTAGATCATGATGAACCTACGAACTATGAAGAAGCGATGGTGAGCCCAGATTCCGCAAAGTGGCTTGAAGCCATGAAATCTGAGATGGGATCCATGTATGAGAACAAAGTATGGACTTTGGTTGACTTGCCCGATGATCGGCAAGCAATTGAGAATAAATGGATCTTCAAGAAGAAGACTGACGCTGATGGTAATGTTACTGTCTACAAAGCTCGACTTGTCGCAAAAGGTTTTCGACAAGTTCAAGGGGTTGACTACGATGAGACCTTCTCACCCTTAGCGATGCTTAAGTCTGTCCGAATCATGTTAGCAATTGCCGCATTTTATGATTATGAAATTTGGCAGATGGATGTCAAAACTGCATTCCTGAATGGATTTCTGGAAGAAGAGTTGTATATGATGCAACCGAAAGGTTTTGTCGATCCAAAGGGAGCTAACAAAGTGTGCAAGCTCCAGCGATCCATTTATGGACTGGTGCAAGCCTCTCGGAGTTGGAATAAACGCTTTGATAGTGTGATCAAAGCATTTGGTTTTATACAGACTTTCGGAGAAGCCTGTATTTACAAGAAAGTGAGTGGGAGCTCTGTAGCATTTCTGATATTATATGTGGATGACATATTACTAATTGGAAATGATATAGAATTTCTGGATAGCATAAAGGGATACTTGAATAAGAGTTTTTCAATGAAAGACCTCGGTGAAGCTGCTTACATATTAGGCATTAAGATCTATAGAGATAGATCAAGACGCTTAATTGGACTTTCACAAAGCACATACCTTGACAAAGTTTTGAAGAAGTTCAAAATGGATCAAGCAAAGAAAGGGTTCTTGCCTGTGTTACAAGGTGTGAAGTTGAGTAAGACTCAATGCCCGACCACTGCAGAAGATAGAGAGAAAATGAAAGATGTTCCCTATGCTTCAGCCATAGGCTCTATCATGTATGCAATGCTGTGTACCAGACCTGATGTGTGCCTTGCTATAAGTTTAGCAGGGAGGTACCAAAGTAATCCAGGAGTGGATCACTGGACAGCGGTCAAGAACATCCTGAAATACCTGAAAAGGACTAAGGATATGTTTCTCGTATATGGAGGTGACAAAGAGCTCACCGTAAAAGGTTACGTTGATGCAAGCTTTGACACTGATCCGGACGATTCTAAATCGCAAACCGGATACGTGTTTACATTAAACGGTGGAGCTGTCAGTTGGTGCAGTTCTAAACAAAGCGTCGTAGCGGGATCTACATGTGAAGCGGAGTACATAGCTGCTTCGGAAGCAGCGAACGAAGGAGTCTGGATGAAGGAGTTCATATCCGATCTAGGTGTCATACCTAGTGCATCGGGTCCAATGAAAATCTTTTGTGACAATACTGGTGCAATTGCCTTGGCAAAGGAATCCAGATTTCACAAAAGGACCAAAGCACATCAAGAGACGCTTCAACTCCATCCGGGATCTAGTCCAGGTGGGAGACATAGAGATTTTCAAGATACATACGGATCTGAATGTTGCAGACCCGTTGACTAAGCCTCTTCCATGAGCAAAACATGATAAGCACCAAAGCTCCATGAGTGTTAGAATCATTACAGTGTAATCTAGATTATTGACTCTAGTGCAAGTGGGAGACTGAAGGAAATATGCCCTAGAGGCAATAATAAAGTTATTATTTATTTCCTTATATCATGATAAATGTTTATTATTCATGCTAGAATTGTATTAACCGGAAACATAATACATGTGTGAATACATAGACAAACTTAGTGTCACTAGTATGCCTCTACTTGACTAGCTCGTTAATCAAAGATGGTTATGTTTCCTGACCATGAACAAAGTGTTGTTATTTGATTAACGAGGTCACATCATTAGTTGAATGATCTGATTGACATGACCCATTCCATTAGCTTAGCACCCGATCGTTTAGTATGTTGCTATTGCTTTCTTCATAACTTATACATGTTCCTATAACTATGAGATTATGCAACTCCCGTTTACCGGAGGAACACTTTGGGTACTTCCAAACGTCACAACGTAACTGGGTGATTATAAAGGAGTACTACAGGTGTCTCCAAAGGTACATGTTGGGTTGGCGTATTTCGAGATTAGGATTTGTCACTCCGATTGTCGGAGAGGTATCTCTGGGCCCTCTCGGTAATGCACATCACATAAGCCTTGCAAGCATTACAACTAATATGTTAGTTGTGAGATGATGTATTACAGAACGAGTAAAGAGACTTGCCGGTAACGAGATTGAACTAGGTATTGGATACCGACGATCGAATCTCGGGCAAGTAACATACCGATGACAAAGGGAACAACGTATGTTGTTATGCGGTCTGACCAATAAAGATCTTCGTAGAATATGTAGGAGCCAATATGGACATCCAGGCCCCCTATTGGTTATTGACCGGAGACGTGTCTCAGTGATGTCTACATTGTTCTCGAACCCGTATGGTCCGCACGCTTAAGGTTACGATGACAGTTATATTATGAGTTTATGCATTTTTATGTACCGAAGGTTGTTCGGAGTCCGGATGTGATCACGGACATGACGAGGAGTCTCGAAATGGTCGAGACGTAAAGATTGATATATTGGAAGCCTATGTTTGGATATCGGAAGTGTTCCGGGTGAAATCGGGATTTTACCGGAGTACCAGGAGGTTACCGGAACCCCCCCGGGAGCTATATGGGCCTTAGTGGGCTTTAATGGAAAGGAGAAAGGGGCAGCCCAAGGTGGCTGTGCGCCTCCCCCTTCCACTAGTCCTATTAGGACTAGGAGAGGTGGCCGGCCCCCTCTCTCTCTTTCCCCCCTCAAGGAATCCTATTCCAACTAGGATTGGGGGGGGGGGAATCCTACTCCCAGAGGGAGTAGGACTCTCCTGGCGCGCTCTCCCTTGGCCGGCCAGCCTCCCCCCCTCTAGTCCTTTATATACAGAGGCAGGGCACCCCAAAGGATACACAAGTTGATCCACGTGATCTATTCCTTAGCCGTGTGCGGCGCCCCCAGCCACCATAGTCCTCGATAATACTGTAGCGGAGTTTAGGCGAAGCCCTGCTGCTGTAGTACATCAAGATTGTCACCACACCATCGTGCTGACGGAACTCTTCCCCGACACTTTGCTGGATCGGAGTCCGGGGATCGTCATCGAGCTGAACGTGTTCTCGAACTCGGAGGTGCCGTAGTTTCGGTGCTTGATCGGTTGGATCGCGAAGACGTACGACTACTTCCTCTACGTTGTGTCAATGCTTCCGCAGTCGGTCTGCGTGGGTACGTAGACAACACTCTCCCCTCTCGTTGCTATGCATCACCATGATCTTGCATATGCGTAGGAAATTTTTTGAAATTACTACGAAACCCAACAGTTCTCCCAGAGTTTCTCTTATCTAGGCGTATGGGTTTCAAGGCCATTACTAGATGTCCTTTTGGGCAGGCTTTTGTAAGGCTTAATAGTGTAGCAGATAGAGATATTCTTGTTAATGGGAGCCCTTTCCCTTATGATGATGTGCATGTGGTCTTCCAGAGACATAATGAAGGTCTGAATTGGAAAATTTACAGTCTCAATAGAGATGTTTGGCTCTTGCTTGTGGGTTTTCCAGCAGATCTGCGCAACTTTCATGAATTATCCAATGCTACAGCTAGTTTTGGTAGGCTTTTGTCTTGGGATAGAACCAATTCTTCAGATGCTGCAGTTGTCGTCAAAGTCAGAATTGATGCGCTCACACACATCCCCATCAGTATTCTGGTTTCAGGTGGAAACAATCTGTCAGGTCAATCCTAGACATGTCCAGTTGTCATTTTTCAAGATCAACTTTTAGGAGGTGGAACTGCAGAAGAAGATCCGATACCTGTGGATGGCAATCCACACCCACGCTCCCCAGAGCAGTTCCACCACCCAAACCAACATAATCTATTTTCGGGTCCCGTAGCTTTCAATCCAGAAATTCACCTGCAGTAGGATCAGAACCACCATAATCAGGAACATGACATTGAAGCCCATGTAGAGCAAGTCGCAGAGGATGAGTGGGACCACTGGGCTATGCCTCCAGCTCAACAAAATAGTGTCCCTGTAGTTCAGGCAGGGGACCTGATTGCCCTAAATGATTTGATGGATCCGTTGGAAAATCAAATTGTAGATCAAGTCATGGAAGAGGGTAACAGTGACATTACCCTTTTCTCTAGGGCTGCCTGATATTAGTGCTAGCTCAGAAGAATCTGTTGGTGGAAGGAACAATGAGCCTCTTGAGCTACTTGCACCAATAGTGCCACCTGTGCTCCCAGTTCCTCAGATTGGTTTTGATCTCAATTTGCCTGTTCAGTTTGATCGGCCTCTTGAGCCTCTGAATGCCCCAATCCCTGCTCAAGATATCCTACCTCCTGCGTTTGAGCAACCTAAGATCAACTTTCATAATCCTGAGACTTTGTTTCCTGAAATTGGTAAGGGGACTATTTGCCTTGTGTCGGGGATATACCCCGCGGCGTAAACCGGCCGGAAGTATAACCCGGCCGGACTAGGCGTTTCATTGGTAAACCGCCAGAGGATTGGCGGTTTACATGATTGGCGGTGTAAACCAGCCGGAAGTTAACCCAGCCGGACTTGGCGGATTATCTGAAGACCCCGCTGACACTTGGCGAGGTACTGGCGACCCGCCTTGACCTAGCGGTTTACAAGCAACCCACATGGTCATTATGACTCACTGGTGATCCAGCGTGCGGGACAGACAGATGACAAGGCCCAAGACCCAGAAGGCCGGTTCACGTTTAATGGTGGGCCGGTTTAAGAGGAAAGGCAGGAGGAATATTATCTTACAAGGAGCTAAGACCTGGACTTGTATCCGGTTTGTATTAGAGATAGACTAGTCCTAATCCTAATAGGACTCTACATGTAACCCGCCCCTCCAACATATATAAGGAGGGACAGGGCTCCTCAAAAGGGGACAAGATTCACAAGTTCCACAAGTTGTACAAGTTAGGTTTAGACAATAGCTCTCGAAATAGAGTACTCTTGTAACCGTGATCATCATCATCAATATCAATGAAGCAGGATGTAGGCTTTTACCTCCACTGTGAGGGGCCGAACCTGGGTAAAACATCGTGTCTCTCTTCCCACTCAACCCCTCTCAAGATACCACATAGATGCGTTGGCCTCGCGACTAAGTCCTGACACTAAGGACATCTGCCGTGACAATTCCAGGACAGTTGGCGCCCACCGTGGGGCCTGCGCACGGTGGTGTTAAGTTCTTGAAGGGATCTATATCAAGGATCGAGAAGTTCACAAATTTTTGGATGAAGGACCGGTTTGGAAGGATCTACATTGTCTCTATGGAAAGCAACCTGGACGACATATACAAGTTTTTGAGAAGAAAGAAATTTAGGGTTTTGCAGAATCAGTACACCGCACCCGTCTTTGGCGTTCCTTCAAATCTAATCAAAAGATCAATTTTTGCTACGGCATCGCCGCAAGTCGCTGAGTTTGACAGGAGATCGGAGGATTTTCTTTGTTTGGGCGGTGTGTTGTACGATGCGGAATCGATCCAAAACGCAAGGTTTCCGCCAAGAAACAGAATCTCTGTTGCGGTCGATGTGAGGATCGAGACAGGTCACCTGCCTCGCGTCGTCAACGCTGCGGGCCAGCCTTACCGTCGCCACTCCGAGTCACCTACCGCTGCTGCTCCCGTCCTCGACTGCATCATCATTACAAGCCTCAGAGTGTAGCCGGGGCCTTAGCTGCCTGGGAGTCCCGATCCAGAGGGAATGAGACCACGACAAGGATTCCAGCGGGAGTCAACCGAGTTGACCATCACCCGGAAACAAACGAAGAAACGGCCTCCACTGATGCACCACCACTACTGCGGCCAGATTGCCGCGGGCCTCGACCATAGCCGCGCCTGGCTGATTCCGCTGCCCCCGCGGCCGCGTCAGGCCACTTTTTCCTGTGCCGAGCTGCCAGTGCGCTTCACCTCCTCCGAGCCGCCAGTGCACCTTGCTACCACCGACGACCTCGCCCCGAGCCGGCTGCTCCACCTCCCACCGTGCTTCACTCCCAAATTTATTGATGGATATTACATATGGATCATCTGCCATACGAACAAATCAGGTGCTATTTTCTAAACTTTTACTGGTATAATTAAGTATCATCCAAAGCTTTTTTCACGGTATGCTATGCTATACACAGGTCAACGGACTCATGGCCAAGGTATGATCCGGTCCTCGTGCACCGGCGTCGGAGGCAACGTATACATCTGCACCGCCCGTGCCGGGAGTTTAAAGACCTGGAGAATAACCCGGAGGGTTTCTGCTTGAACCATCGGGACCATATTGAGTCGCCAGACACGTAAACCGCCTCTGTCGCGACGAACAGATCATCCGTTGTCCGAACAAAAAACATTAGGTGATATCCATCTAAATCTAGTGGGTCATAATTGTGACAACATATATTCGGATGACTAGTGAGTCATAATGATATATAAGGAGGCAACATATATAAGGAGGGACAGGGCTCCTCAAAAGGGGACAAGATTCACAAGTTCCACAAGTTGGACAAGTTAGGTTTAGACAATAGCTCTCGAAATAGAGTACTCTTGTAACCGTGATCATCATCATCAATATCAATGAAGCAGGATGTAGGCTTTTACCTCCACCGTGAGGGGCCGAACCTGGGTAAAACATCGTGTCTCTCGTCCCACTCAAACCCTCTCAAGCTACCACATAGATGCGTTGGCCTTGCGACTAAGTCCTGACACTAAGGACATCTGCCGTGACAATTCCACGACACCTTGTGCCACAACTGAATGACACAAATCAGACAGAGAAAGGGGCAGATGAGCTGCAAAGTGCTCTCTCTTTGGTCGTTGATTCTGAACTGGCACCAATTCCACAGTTTGTTGCACCAACAGATGCTCCTCAGTTGCCCTTGAAGAGACAATGGTGCAAAAGGATGCTCAGATTGCTGCAGATGAAGTAGGACAATTTACTTCAGACACTACTGTCCAAACAGATATCAACACTCTCCTAGACCCAGTTCTAACAGATCTGCTGCCAATGCAAGTCACTATTGCTGATGCAGAAAATGAGGTTCTCAACAACACTATGCAGAATTCAGGTACCTCATCAGATGAGCCACCACCTGGTTTTCTTGTTCCTCTTTTCAAGAACAACATAACTGTGGTTGCTTTTCACTTGCCATATGTGGCAGATCTTGTTATTCAGGCCAAGATAGCTGGCAGCAAGGAGATCGTGGGAGTGGAAGCCATTGCCCTATGGCAGAAACATTTTGCCCCAACAGAAGCTACTGACAATACAATCCAGGTATCAGAGGAATGGGCTGACTTCATCACTTTAGCATTGTTAACACCTGATAATTTTGAATGGGCTAAAGCTCTGCTCTCCTCTCAGTTATGGCATTATATTTTAGAAGGGGCAAATAAGTCACGATGCAGGCCTTTTGTTATGCCTGTCACCTGTCTTTCTCAGCATGCTCCCAACTGCAAAATGCAGGAGATGGAACAAGAAGCTTCTTCTATAACAGCTTTCTCCACACCCCAGAGCAAACCTGCTGTAGCACCAAAACCAATTCTGCCTTCCACCACAACAGCCGTCTATGTTTCCAAGAAAAGGAAGGAGAAAGCACATCTGGTTGATACAGAGGTAAGAAGGAGTGATAGGTTACAATTACTCAATAGTGGTTTTAGAAAACAGACTTGCCAGACCAAAAACTGCTTCCCCTGTAATACCGTTCCTCCAAATATTACTCCTAAGGTGGTTAAAAATCTTTCTGTCTCCTTCTGCAAGGCTGCTGCTCAGGATTGTTTAGAAGAGATGCTGCAGCAACCAAAGAAGAAGAAAGAGGGGAAAGCTGGTAATTCTTCTACTACTGGACTGCAGAAGAAGAAAGCTGGGACAAAACCTTGAGAGACTACTCTTTTCATAAGATAGTTAATTTACAGTGCTTTGCAGCTTAGACATCTTTGCTTAATGTATGAAATGAACTCAGTGTGCTTGCCAACTTCTATCAGTTTAATGTCTAGTTTGCGCTCGAAACTCTTTGCCTGCATTGAATTTGAGGGTGTTGTAAGATATAAGACAAACTCATATATTTGGAGGTATCTGCTAGAAACAATTATGTTTGGTCCCTTTTGTGCTCTAAATTGGATGAGAACTGTTTGCCCCATGAAAGATTGTTCGGCATTCCAAAAGATAATTGATCCGCAGAACGTTGTTTTCCTGCTCAAATCTTATTACACCTTACCAGACCAAATCATAAACATTTGATGCATAAAAATTGGAACATTCTCAATTGGAACATCAGGGGACTTAATGATTGTGACGACCGCATAATTAGGCTACAGTAATCCCACGTCAATGATGCCACGTCACCATGGTTACTGTTGTTAATCTCGCGTTAGTTCAAAACCAATTCAAATTCAAAATTGAATTTAGAGCAAACAATAAAAGTTTTCAAATATTAAAACTAAAATGTTCAGAGTGAACCAAATAATGCATAGGTAATTGTGGTGGAGAAACCAAACTTTAATAAAATGTATAAAGGCTCTAAAATAACTAAAATAGTAGGTAAAACAATTAAGTAAATACCTTTTGTAGTTAATATTTAATTAATTTAATTTTGCACTAAACACAATACGGCACTCATCTAATCTGGTATGCTAATCTAGGTGTTAAAGATGTGTTTTACAAAACTAAAATAATTAGATTCTAAAATATAAACAAAAAAGGAAAAGTAAAACAAAAACAAAAACAAAACAAAAAAAGAAGGGAGAGAGAACCCCTTCCCCTAGGCCGTTCGGCCCAACAGGGCTACCAGGCCCCCCTGGACGGCCCACCCCGCCTCCTTTAATCCCCACTCCTCCCCCGTGACCTAGCACACACCCCCCACTCACCCGCACGATCCCCACCCCACTCTCTCGTCCCTCTCCCCCCGAATTGGATCGGGGCTCAACCCCGACCGCACCCCGCCGTTGCCGCCCGTGGACCCCACGCCCCGCCACCGACGCTCGTCGCCGGCGCCACCCCGTCGCACGCCTCGCTCCTCCCTCGCCTGGATCGGGATCGGGAAAGCCGCGCCCCGACCCCGCCGACGCCGATGCCGCACGCCACCCCGCCGCTCCTCCTCGGCGCCCTAGAGCCCGCTACCAACGCTGGAGCGTCCTCGTCTCCATCCTCGAAACCCACTGCCCCTACCCTACAAACCCCCCGTGAGCCCCCTTCTCTTTGCCCCCGCTCGCGCCCGAAGCTCGCGACGACCCCGCATTGCCGAACTCCCCGCGCCGTCGCCCGCTACAGCCCCTGCTCCGCCGTGGCCATCCCTCCCGCGCTACTCGCTGGCTGCTGCCGCTCGTTGCTCGCGGTCGCTGCTGCTGCTCTCCAGCGCCTCGCCCGCGTGGCCCCGCTTCACCCTGCCGCCCGCTTGCCCCATTGCTGGCCACCCCGCTCTCCTCTGCCTCCCGCCGGAGCTCCACGCCGGCCGCCGCTGTTACTGCTCCCCGCTGGCCCGCGCCTACCTGCGCCTCTACTCGCGCGCACCACCGCCGTTGCCGTGCCCCGCCTCCGCCCGCGCGCTCCGGCCACCGCCGCCTCCCCTACGCGCCCGCGCACCGTCGCGGTACCGGCGCTCGCCAGGCCGCGCCTACCCCGCGGCCGCTCTCCCCGCCGCTCGCCGTGCACACGCGCCGCCCTCCCGTGACCGGCCACTGCCTCGACTCGCCGCTGCAGGGCGCAGCGCCGGCCGGCCGGCCTCTCCGCGGCCGCGCCTGTGGTTGGCCTCGGGCACGGGCACCACACCCGTGCGCCCGCACGCCCGTAACCGCTATGGCCCCTCTGGGCCACTTACATGCGGGCTCCAGCGCCATGAGAACGAAATTTAAAAAAAGAATTAAATAAATAAATAAATAATAGTAAAAATAAATAAATAATTAATTAACTAAATAATTAACTTAATTAATTATGTTTAAATTAACTAATTAAGATTAATTAACCTAGTAACTAGTTAACCTAATTAACTACTGTTAATTAGTCAAACAGTCGCTGATAGGTGGGACCCACCTGTGAGGTTGACCAGGTCAATTGCTGACATCATGATGACGTCAGCAAACACTGTTCTGGATAATGTTGAATTAAATTAATTAATTAAAATGCTAAAATTAATTTGAATCTTTTAAAATCAATATAAAATAAACCCTAGCTCGGATGGGAAAACTTTGTACATGAAAGTTGCTTAGAACGACGAGACGAATCCGGATACGCAGCCCGTTCGTCCGCCACGCATCCCTAGCATAGCGAGCATGCAACTTTCCCCCTCCGGTTCATTTGTCCAAAAACGCGAAACACCGGGGACATTTTCCCGGATGTTTCCCCCCTTCACCGGTATCACCTCATACCGCGTTAGGGCACCCCTAACAGCGCTACCTGTCATGTCATGCATCGCTATGCATCTGTTTGCTTATTATTTATTGTTTCTTCCCCCTCTTCTCTCGCTAGACACCGAGACTAACGCCGCTGCTGGTGCCCCGATCGACTACGCTGTTGACGACCCCTCTTTCTTGCTAGAGCAACCAGGCGAGCCCCCCCTTGATCACTAGATATCGCCTATTCTCTTTATACTGCTTGCATTAGAGTAGTGTAGCATGTTACTGCTTTCCGTTAATCCTATTCTGCTACATAGCTTGTCATTGTTGCTACAACTGTTGATACCTTACCTGCAATCCTAAATGCTTAGTATAGGATGCTAGTTTATCAGAAGTGGCCCTACATTCTTGTCAGTTGCCATGCTGTACTATCGGGCCGTGATCACGTCGGGTGTTGATCACGGATATATACTATACATATTACACATGATACATGTTGTGACTAAGGTCAGGTCGGCTCGTTGAGTACCCGCGGTTGATTCACGAATTGGGGGCTGAAAGGACATACTTTCCCGACGGCCCTATGTGTGGATCTTTGTGGCGGAGCGACAGGGCAGTTGAGACCACCCAGGAGAGAGGTGGGCCTGGCCCTGGTCGTCGTTCGCGGTTCCTTCAAAATAACACGCTTAACGAGGTCTGGGTATTTGATCTGAGTGTGGCTACTGGCCTATACGCACTAACCAACTACGCGGGAACGGTTATGGGCACTCGACGTTGTGGTATCAGCCGAAGCCTTCGTGACGTCAGCGACTGAGCAGCGCGCGCCGGGTTGGACTGAAACGCCTGCTCTTGTATAAGGGAGGCTAGGTCTACTCACCGGCCGCGTACGCAACATGCAGGTGTGCAATGGGCGATGGGCCCAGACCCCTACGCCATAGGATTTAGACAGGCGTGCTGACCTCTCTATTGTGCCTAGGTAGGGCTGCGACGTGTTATCTTCCGAGGCCGGACATGACCCCGAAAAGTGTGTCCGGACATAGGGGATCGAGCGTGTTGGGAACTGTGGTGCACCCCTGCAGGGAAGATAATCTATTCGAATAGCCGTGATCTTCGGTAACAGGACGACTTGGAGTTGTACCTTGACCTTATGACAACTAGAACCGGATACTTAATATAATACACCCTTCCAAGTGCCAGATACAACCGGTGATGGCTCTCTCACAGGGCGACGAGGGGAGGATCATCGGTTAGGATATTGCTATGCGATGTTACTTGGTGAACTTACCATCTACTCTCTCCCACGTGCTGCAAGATGGAGGTGGCTAGAAGCGTAGTCTTTGATAGGACTAGCTATCCCCCTCTTATTCCGGCATTTTGCAGTTCAGTCCACCTATACTACCCTTATTCTATTTGATACCAATGAATACATATGTAGTGTAGCTCCTTGTTTGCGAGTACTTTGGATGAGTACTCACGGTTGCTTTGCTCCCCCCTTTTCCCCTTTCTATACCCGATTGCTGCGACCAGGCGATGGAGCCCAGGAGCCAGACGCCACTGTCGATGACGACTACTACTACGCTGGAGGTGCCTACTACTACGTGCAGGCCGCTGACGACGACCAGGAGTAGTTTAGGAGGATCCCAGGCAGGAGGCATGCGCCTCTTTCGATCTGTATCCCAGTTTGTGCTAGCCTTCTTAAGGCAAACTTGTTTAACTTATGTCTATACTCAGATATTGTTGCTTCCGCTGACTCGTCTATGATCGGGCTCTTGTATTCGAGCCCTCGAGGCCCCTGGCTTGTAATATGATGCTTGTATGACTTATTTTATTTGTATAGTTGTGTTGTGATATCTTCCCATGAGTCCCTGATCTTTATCGTACACGTTTGCGTGTATGATTAGTGTACGGTCAAATCAGGGGCGTCACAATGATAATGCGAAATGGCTGGCTCTCAGTAACAAGATAACTGAATCGAATTGTGATATTATATGCCTGCAAGAAACTGATAGAGACTCTTTCGACTCAAGATTTCTTAGAAACTTTTGCCCAAGAAAGATCAACAAATTTGATTATCTCCCCTCAGTTGGGGCATCTGGTGGACTGCTCATTGCCTGGAATGATTCAGTGTTTCAAGGAGAAACTCTATTCCAAAATGATTTCTCTATATCAGTCAAATTTACATCCACCATCTCTGGAGATTCTTGGATTCTTACAAATATTTATGGCCCTTGCCAGGGTGCTGCAAGGGTTGCTTTTCTTGAATGGTTCCAAGATATTCAAATGCATGATAACACGAAGTGGCTCGTTTTGGGGGATTTCAATTATATTAGATATCCTCACAACAGGAACAGAGGAGGAGGAAACTTTTCAGACATGATGAAGTTCAATGCTGCCATTAACTCACTTGCTTTGGTTGAGATCCCTCTCAAAGGTAGAAACTACACTTGGAGTAATATGCAAGATGCACCTTTACTAGAAAAACTAGATTGGGTCTTCACTTCGGAAGCTTGGACCAACCAGTATCCTAGCACTATGGTTATTCCGCTTGCCAAGCCCATATCAGACCATATACCTTGCATTGTTTAGATTAAAACTTCTATACCTAAACCCAACATCTTCAGATTTGAAAACTATTGGTTGGAAATTGAAGGATTTAAAGATATTGTGCAACAGAATTGGTCACAGGAAATTGTAGCTGTAGACAGTGCCAAAAGACTCACTGCAAAATTCAAGAGATTGCGGAAAAGATTGAAGGAATGGGCTAAGGGTATATATCACAAATCAGTAGTTTCAGAGCAACAAATGAGGTAATTCTACTCTTTGATTCTATTGAGGAATTCAGATCTCTCACAGATGTAGAGTGGAATGGGAGGGATTTCCTCAAGCATCATGTCCTCTTCCTTCTTAATCTGCAAAAGATTTACTGGCAGCAAAGAGCAACAATCAGATGGGTAAAGTTTGGGGAAGCAAATACAAAATATTTCCAAGCCAAGGCAACAATCAAATATAGAGCTAATCACATTGACAGCCCACAGGATGATTGGGAAACACTTTCAGAGATCACTCAGATAAAGCAAGCATTCTTTGGAACAATTTTAAGAAAAAGGCTAAATACTTCTGTTCCAACTCATAATCTGCTTTCTCTGAATGAGCTGCTACACAAAAGGTCTGGTCTTTCTTTCTTGGAGGAACCATTCACAAAACAGGAGATTGACAATCTTGTTAAAGAGTTGCCCCTAGATAAAGCACCAGGCCCAGATGGTTTTAACACCAACTTTCTCAACCATTGTTCGGATATTATGGCACTAGACTTCTACTTAGTAATTGATGACTTTTTCCATGGTAGAGTCAACCTCCAAAGCATCAATTCTGCTTTTATCACCTTAATTGCAAAAAAAGATTCTCCAGTCATTGCTAATGACTATAGGCCCATATCCCTGCTAAACTGCTCCATAAAGCTGATCACTAAGCTGCTAGCCAATAGACTGTAGAAGATTATCCTCAAAATTGTTCACACCAATCAGTATGGTTTTTTGAAAAATAGATCCATACAAGATTGTTTAGCTTGGGCCTATGAATTTCTCCATCAATGTCATCACTCTGGTCAACAACTTGTCATTCTAAAACTTGATTTTGAGAAAGCCTTTGATATGATTGAGCACAGAACTATTATGGAAATCCTGGAAGCTAGAGGTTTTGGGGATAAGTGGTTAATGTGGATGGGTATGATTTTTACATCAGGATACTCCTCTATAATCCTAAATGGTGTTCCGGGGAAACAGTTCCTTTGCAGAAGAGGAGTAAGACAAGGAGACTCTATATCCCCTCTTCTTTTTGTCCTTGCAGATGATTTACTTCAATCTATTTTGAATGAGGCCATGAACAATAACCTGATAAGCAAGCCTGCAGCTTCTAGACCTGGAACAGATTTTCCTGTGATACAATATGTTGATGACACTGTGATCATTATGCCTGCATGTGAAACCCAAATTGAGCAGCTCCAAAACTTACTAATGCACTACTCAGTCTATACTGGCCTTAGGATTAACTTTAACAAATCGGTGATTGTCCCTATCAACACACCAGATGATATAATGCAGAGGCTGTCATCAAAATTGGGATGCAAAATTGGCAACTTCCCATTCACATATTTGGGACTTCCACTAAATATCACCAGACCAAGGATAGAAGATTTTGAGCCTGTAATGCAAAGAATTGATAGAAGACTTGCTAGATGTTCAACATTACTTTCATATGGTGATAAGTTGACCCTGACCAAATCAGTTTTTACTAGCCTCCCTACTTTCTTCATGAGCACGCTCTCCCTGCCAGCTGGTGTCATTGAAAAAATCAATAAATACTTGAGACTATGCTTCTAGAGAAAATATGGAGCAGAGAACAGAGGCCCAGCTATGATTTCTTGGGATAAGGTATGTCTTCCCAAAGATCGGGGGGCTGGGAGTGCTACAGTTAGCTCTCCAAAATAAATGTCTTCTGTACAAAAACCTACATAAATTTCTCAATAAAGAAGACCTCCCATGTACAGCTTATCTGGTCAACTTACTATCCTGAGGGCATTATCAATAACAG
Source organism: Triticum urartu (assembly GCF_003073215.2). Taxonomy (NCBI): domain Eukaryota; kingdom Viridiplantae; phylum Streptophyta; class Magnoliopsida; order Poales; family Poaceae; genus Triticum; species Triticum urartu. Next base: position 674,170,252 of record NC_053024.1, read on the forward strand.
AATGATAGGTTCCTTCTGGTGGAGAAATATTCTAAAAATGATGCCAGAATTCAAGCGCATTGCAAAATGCACTATTGGTAATGGGGAATCTGGACTCTTTTGGCAGGATGATTGGGGGGAAGGTAGAATGAGAGAACATTACCCACAATTATACTCCTTCTCCCTAAATGAACAAATAACAATCACGGACTTCCTTGTCATTCAAGAGCCATCTATACTGTTTCATACTCCACTATCATCGCAAGCCTTCCAACAACTTCAAGAGTTACAAACCTATGTTCAAGCTATTCAGTTATCAGCCAACCATGATAGATGGACTTATCCTTGGGGCAGTAATTACTCATCTAGCCGCATGTACAAGCTCATTACCTCGACTGAAGAAGCGGACCCCATCTTCAAGAAACTTTGAAAAAATGCAACCATTCTTAGATACAAAATCTTTTTCTGGATGTTACTCTATGACAGAGTAAATACTATAAGTTTGCTACACACTACCTACCCTCATACAAGTGCGAACTATGTCAAGACAATACTGAAGAAACAACCGTCCACCTATTTTGGGACTGTCATTTTGCCTTAAGTTGCTGGGACTCGATTATACAAAACAGAAGCAGAGGTATCTCCATCAGGGATGAAGTTGTCATCACCATGCAAGCTTTCCCCTCTAACATTGCCATGGAAATTGTTATCATGGGCTGCTGGCATATCTGGATGCAACGAAATTCAAAGATCTTCCAAGCACAGGCGGCTTCTGTCCAATCGTGGAAAAGACTTCTGAAGGCAAATCTTTTGTTGCTCTTGCACAGGGCCAAAAGAAAAACCAAGGATCTCTTGTCTAGCTGGGTTGCAGATCGTCTAAACTAAGCTAAATGTTGAGCATCTTGTTCCCCCATACTGGCATTGGCTAGGCCCACACGGATTGTAATTTGGACTTGGCTTTTTGTACATATTTTTAATTAATATATTTGCCGTAGAATGATTGTTCTACGGTTTTTGGTTAAAAAAAGAACTGCATTCAGTAAACGACGAAAATTGTCTAATACGTGACAACACTTTTTCTATTGCACTGTGTAATTAAAAATTGCCCACTATGTATTTAAACAGGAGCCTCACTGATTACTGGGATTTTTTTTCTGTGCTGTTGTCCAGTGTTGTCTCACATAGGCGATTTTCCTCATATTTAAACAGGAGCCTCACTGAGCCCGAGATAGATTCTTTCCCAGCTGCATGCACAATATCATCCCTCATAAACCAAGAGCGCCAGATCATGAGCAGAATTTTCGTCCGGATCTCCTCAGTACATGTGTTAAGGAGAACTTGTAACCAATCATTGTCTGGCTTCTTCCTTTGGCAGATTCAGTGAACTCGTGCGGGCCTGTTTGGTTCTCAGCCGAAGGTTGCCACGCCTAACCTTAGTCATGCCACAACATCTTAGACATATGTTTGGTTCATTGTCACACTTGTGGCTTGCCATACTTTTCTAGTTATATGGCCCACAAGTCATAGACTTGATTTTTTGCCAAATCTTGTCACACTTGTGATGGCCACTTTGTTAGCCACATTTTTTGTGGCTACCACGCTTTGTCTAAGGTTAGTGCTGGAATTTAGTCTATTTTGGGCAGCCCAATAACTATTTCAGAAATTCCTAATAAATCCTAGAGGCCCACTTAGCCCATTTGTGCAAGGCAAGGGATACTACTAAAGTTTAGTCCCACATTGTTAGTTTAGTGGGAGTTGGACCTCCTTATAAGGGAGGTTCTTTCCCCACTTGTACGAGCATGAGAATAAGAGGGATATCCACGCGTGCTCCTCCTCCGCTGTCCGCCTCGCCGCGCCGCGCCTTGCGGGAATGAGCCGAGCCGATATCTAAATTTTTGCCACGCACTACGGGTATACAAAAGGTCACACGGAAGCTGAAAAGATTTTTGCGAAAGTGGAGTTCGAATGCGAACGGTGCAGCCCTTCGGCTGCTGGCTGTTCGCTTCGTCTCTGTCTCTTCGTTTCGCCTCCCGTCGTTTCCCTCTCGCCTCCTTCTCTTGCTCCTATAAAAGGGAGGTCGCTCCTCCCAGAGAGACGCACTAGAACTACTTCTTCCCTCGCCATCGGTTCCATCTCTGAGCTGCTGTTGTCTTCCTCATCCCGGCTTGCGGCGTGCACCGCACGTCAGGACAGTAGGCCTCCGAGACCGCACCTTTTGACTCCTGTACGGGAGAAGGGTGATAAGGTTTTTGGGGAGCGCTCTGCGCGACTACTGGCTGCTTCATCATGGACGATCCGGTCGCCGACGACTACTTCCTCGATGTCCATGACCTCCTCGATGACATGGCAGGCCAGGACACCGACCCCAAGTCCAGCGCTTCTGCTGGTGCTGTCCCGTACGTGTTCTTCCTCTGTCTGTTAGAAATCCTGCTTCAGCTCCTTGTTCTACTGTTTGCCCTAAATATGTTAGACTCTGTTTCATATATGCAACTTGCTATACTATCTGCTCTAGATGTGTTTAGTTACAGTTCATATATGAAAATATTCTTTACCTTCTCGTTATCAAATCACATGACTTGTTTTATCACTGTTATACTAGTCGTGATTTATCTAGTATTTCTGATAATAAAATCATTTGGTAAATTGCTCATATTTCCAACAATTAGTTGTGGCAAAGTTAGTCATGAACCAAACAGGCCCGCAATGCTCTCCTCTTGGTGCAAGAAATGACAGCATGGTACTCATTTTCCTCGGCATTCCCGTGGATGTCACACATGTTGTCCGTAGTAATCGTTCGTTTACACTTGTTCTATTTTGTGGCCAGCGAATTGGTGGCTACCCTCCATCCATTTTCTTTCAATTTTCTCTGGGATCTTGGGATTTCCAAATGAGATGTCAAGTATTCCGCTTATCGTAAGTTGCAGTGGATGAAGAGGTATTGGTACTCCCAGAGCCAAGGTCATTCAATTTGTAGGCACTCTTCCTAGTGAACATGTGATAGCCTGACTTATTAGGATGATAGACTACTCATATCAATAAGGAACTCCTTTTTTTTCAGGAGCCCATTCGAACAGAACTCCAAAGTTAAGTGTGCTCAGCTTGGAGTAGTGTCAGGATGAGTGACCGATCGGGAAGTTGCTCCCGGGTGCGCACGAGTGAGAACAAAGTGCGTAGAAAAGACTAGTATTGATCTGTGGGGCCAATCTAGATCTCGCCAGGAGTAACGACCACCGACGGGTGTGTCCGAGGCGTTACAGAACACCCTTATCTTTTCGTAGTGCCAAGTCACACACAATCTTTCATTTCCCTAGCCGGTATTCTGATCTTGCATATTTTCTCTGTTGGCCCAGTCCACGTCGCCGAGCACTTTTCGAGGACACACGATGACCGACGACAAATGACGATAAGATGACGCTGGTGATTTCACTCCCAATCAACCTCGCTGCTGGCCGATACAATATACACGGCAAAAGAAACACACCTGGTTGATTTATTGGGTGAAACACTCACGTGCGTACCTACTAGCTAGCGACCAATCGACTTGATTGATTCTGGTATTTGCAAGTCACGCACGCACGCAATATTTGAATTGATAGCCACGGGCACGTCTCATGCCTTGTGATTACTTTATGGGCAGCGATCTCCGCCGGCGCAACGGTTCGGCCGGTAGAGCCCGAGCCGTCCGATGCGGTTAGCGCGAACCGTTAGATCTGCGCGCGAGTGTGTACCGAGCCAACCATTGCAGCAAAAAAAACACATTTTGTTGCAACCGTTGTACAAACAGCCACAACGAGAAAAACAGGGGAGCTGGATCCCCCGCGTCTGCCCGCCCCCGATCCGCGGCGGCGGCGGCCGGATCCGCCTGTTTTAAGTTCCCCATGGCTGAATCACGTCGAGGAGGGGCTTCCCCATCTATCAAGCGGCCTTGGAATTGCTTCAACCATGTCTTACATCCGTAATGACCTCCTTGCCTCCATGGATTTGGGCTCGAGCTCCGCTGCCATTCATGGCCGAAGTCCCCCGAGGCGGCAAGGCCCTGGTGGTAGTGGACCGGTGCTGCAATGGTACTACAATCCTGGTGTGGTCTTCCAAGATGCAGCACGACATGGACGGGATGAAATTGATCTAGTATGATTTCCAATTGCAACCCTAGATTCTTTTGTTCACAACAAAATGTTGCAACCTTTGATTTCAATTGATGAGCATGAGATTAAAAAGAGATGTTCTCAACATACTTGTGTTTGATTTTTGTGTAATGTTTCTGATATGTTGTCAATTAATGCTAGCATGTTCCTGCTGTCTGCTAGTAAAATGTTACAAGTATGTGTTGCATTTGCTACGTGCTACTTGCTGGATGTTACATGCTACATCCTAAAATGTTGCATGCAGGAGTTGTTTGGGGATTGTGATTGACATGCTGCATCCACTTTTTTGTTTGTGTTTTTTGCATGTTTTTTCATGCAGCAAAAAAAACTGACTTGGGTGCTGATTTTGTTGCAGAATGTTGTTGTGGAGCCATCGATTTTCCTTGATGATGATATGCAAAATGTTGCACACGAAGAAGAAGATGATGGCATTGATCTGAATGATACTCTGGGACATGATAGTGACGATTCCTTGCAGCTGAACACGGATGGTGCAGCTCCAAACCATTGCAATGCCCGTGTGACCGGTGACAATGCCAATGGAAATGCTGCAACACTTGTTGATGAACCAGACGAAGATATATCATCACAGCCAGTTGTCCCTTTTGTTGGAATGATTTTTGACAATGTTGAAGAAGCTCAGCATGTTTACAATGAATATGCTTCGAAGATGGGCTTTGGAACTCGCATTGTGACGTCAAAGCATAGTAGGAAAAATAGCTTGGAACAGAAGCGCATCCTAATCTATAGAGTTTTTGAGTGCATACACTCACGGAAAGATCCTTCTAAGAATGTTGGTGGAAGCATTTCTGACGGGGCTACAAGAAATCAAAGTGATGATGTTGATATGAGCTATGCTAGTAATAAAAAATCTCCAAGCAAACAAGCTGGCATCTATATGGATGTGAACGACAAGAGGCGAAGAAACCGGTTGGAGCGGTATGTTTGCCAGGCTCATATGGGTGTTAGCCTCAAAGAAGGTAGCTGGGTTTTGACAGTTTTTGAGGCCGATAACACACACCAGCTGATGTTGCAAAGGGGGCGTCGAAGATTTTGCCGCTCTCACAGAAAGATCCCTGATGTAGACATGCAATACATCACTTCGCTGCACTATCGCAACATATCAACGGCTAATATGATGGGCTTGCTTAGAGATGCACGATGTTGCGATCCTAGGAGTTTGCCGTATATGAAGACTGATGTGACAAATGCAAGAGCAAAGCTGCGAAGGGGCCTGTCAGAGCGTGATTTGGAGCTGACAATCGAGTACTTTGAGAGAAGACAAGTGGAGAATCCCAACTTCTTTTTCTCGAAGCTAGAAGAAGATGGAGCTATTAGAGCACTTTTCTGGGTTGATGGGAGAACAAGGGCCTTGTATCCAAAGTACAAAGATTGTGTGTTTTTCGACACCACATTCTGCACCAATCGCTACAACTTGCCCTTTGCTCCGATTGTTGGCATTAACAACCACACACATACTGTTTGCTTGGGGTGCGCTTTGTTGCCTGATGAGACCATCGAAACTTTCAAGTGGGTCTTCCAGCAATGGATGTTGGCAATAAATAACGAGCATCCGTTGAACATTATGACCGATCAAGACCAGGCAATGGCTAAAGCCATCTCAATGGTATTTCCACATTCAACACACAGATGTTGCAAGTGGCACGTCTTCCGGGTTGCAAGGACGAAACTAGGGAAGATGTTGGGCAAGGATGAGCCTTTTGCTGAAGCATTCTATGGTTGCATCAATGATTCCAATACCGTTGAGGAGTTTGAAGAACGGTGGAAGCAGATGGTCGAGTCATTTGGTGTGGCTGATAAGAAACACCTGAAGAACATGTGGGACAGCAGGGAGATGTGGGCTCCTGTGTACTTTAGGAACTAGATGATACCCCGCGCGTTGCTGCGAGAACTGTTAAAAACAATTTGATGTTTTAAAGCATGTAAAAAAATATGAAATATAGTATAATTTGATGTTTTTTAAAGAAATGTTGTTTAGAGTAAAAATTTATTTTTTTATGAAAAATCCAAAAATGAGTGTGATTTTTATTCTGTTAATTTATTATATTGACAATATATCGGCGAGGCGATATGTGATGAAAACAATGTTGAGTAGAGACAGTGGAGACATCTCTACCCTTGGCTAAACCTAAAACTATGGTACCAATTATAGATGTGGATTCATAAAAAATTGGTCGCACAGAGAAATAAAATGCGATTTAACTCATAATTTGATTTTGATTTTCTATATAAAAAAGTCGCTTCTAATTCATGAGGCCACTGTTGAGTACATCATGCTTCTCACCATAATATGCCCAGGTAGCTCTAATTATTTTTATTTGTCTTGTCTCGTGTGCAACCATGGATGCTTCATCATTAGGTGAAGCTTAGTTCCATCACTAAAAAAGGTTGCTTGGAACACCGGGTTTCGATGGAATGAAGACATCTAGCGCAATTCTATGGCTTGTAGGAGAAAAAACATGGACATGTAGCGCAAGAGAATGGGAATGAGAAAATATGGATGTTTGGGATTTCGAAATCAAATGATCACATTAAAAACACATGAATTCTAACCAAATGGTTAGACAGGGACTCGTGTTGGACATTTGGAGTGGATCGTATGACGTCAAGACACACACACACACACACATATAGCAAAAGAAACCTAGAATGTTATGGATGCTTGAGAGGGCACAAAAAATAGTTAATAGTTAATTGTGATAGGTTGCATGCGCATGAAGAGTTAGTGGGAGCATGTGCATGAAGAGTTAGTGGGAAAATGTTTTTACATGGTGGACCTACTTGATGATGTGGATAGGTTGCATGTTAAGATAACTAAGATAGTGGGGATGAATCTCTTAGGTATATAGGATAAGTTCTTCCCATTCACAGGAACAACCGGGCGGTCCGAGGGCCTGAATTCCTACTTCAAGACTTTAAATCATCATGAGACTCGGTTTGGACATTTGTCCAGCAGTTTGAGCTTTGCCAGGAACTAATGCTTGATCGTGAAGACAATGCTGGCTTCATCAATGAAGCGACGAGGCCTCCGCTCTGGGGCAAGTAAGTCCAAAGTCATGTAGCATTTTTTTTAGTTTTCCAACACAGTGTGGTTGCAGCATTTCTTTAAAACATATGTAGCAATTATTATTGATGTTGGAAGCTTTTTTTGTTTGCAGCTACAACATTGAAAAGCAAGCTGCAGATTTCTATACCAGAGAGGTATTTTCCAAGTTTCAGAAACTATTGGCTAAATCAACAGGCTATGGTCTGCAATATCAGCTGCAAGGGGATGTCATCTGGTTTCGCCTTGTTGCAAACTATGGCGTCAACCCAAAAGTGTACACGGTGCGTGTTGCTCCTAAAGATCAGGCATACATGTGCACCTGCAACATGTTTGAGATGTGTGGGCTGATCTGCCCACATATCATCCATGTCATGGTGCACCTGAATGTGCAAACGATACCTGCGACTTACATGCTTCCAAGATGGTCTAAGAGAGCAACCGACCTTGCGCCTGAACCGGGCGATGGGCATAGAGCTATGCATTTCGGCGTCCCCATGACAAACACCCTAAAGTTTAACTCTCTATGCCGGAAGTTTGGGAAACTCGCTTCTGATGCTTGCTTCAATGATGAAGCTTATAGTTTTGTCTCTGGGCTAATTGATCAGGGCAGTGTTGGGGTTGCTGCAATAAAAGCTAGAGCAACTGATGGGTTTGTAGGAGACGAAGAAGGCCAAGGTCATGCAGGACACGAACAAGTCTCAGGAGGTCCAAGTACAGGTCAGCGGGATCCACCCCCCGTAGGACTGCGGAACCCACCAAAGTCTGCAAAGAAGGGGAGGCCAAAGGGGAAAGAGAAGCGCAGGAAACCACTAATTGAGATTCGAGAAGATGAAATGAAGAAGAAAGCAAAGAAGGACACGACGAAAACGAAGAAAGCTCCAAAGCCAAGGGAAAAGAAGACTCCATGCAAATATTGTGAAGATGAAGATCACAACGTGAAGGATTGCCAACTCCTTGCAGCTTTTCTTGCTGCGAGTGCGAGCGCGAAAGCTCCGGGTGTCGAAACAATCCTTACACTTTAGGATATTTTCGTGAGGGAAAATGATGAATTGCCTTGTAACACCCCATGACTTATGATAATAAGTTGTGTTGACTAGCTGTGAATGTTTGTTTTGTGGGATTGCAACATATTACTACATGCGTGGTTTGAAAAAAGCAGAATGTTGCTTTTTACAAGAGTTGTTTTTAAATAAATTCTTATTGTTATATGTTTGTGAGAGCTTACTTTTTGTAGTATGATGGTGCCAAAAGTAGAATTTAAAAAAAGCATAATGTGGGTTTTTTCTTATTTATTTTTTTAAAAAATAGTACTCAATGGTTGTTGTAACCACAGCTTGATCCATGCTTAAAAAGAACATGTTTTAAGCTTTTGAAAATCATGGTTGAAGCTTTTGAAAAACATGGTTGAATCTTTTTGAAAATATGGTTGAAGCTTTTAGGAAACATGTTTGAAGCTTCAAGAAAACATGTTTATAAGATTTCTGGAAAGCATGGTTGCAGCTTTTTAACAACATGGTTGAAGCTTCTGTAAACAAGGTTGCAACTTTTAGGAAACATGGTTGAAGCTTTTGAAAACTTGGTTGTAACTTTTTCAAAGTATGGTTGAAACTTTTGCAAAATATGGTTGCAGCTTTTAGGAAACATGGTTGAAGCTTTTTGCAAACATGGTTGAAGCTTTTTAAAACATGGTTGAAGCAAAAATAACAAGTTTGAAAAGGAAAAAGCCTTGAATGATTTAAAGTGTTGATTTAGCTGTACAGCAAAAGTTGCGAAAGGAAGCATATTTACATTATGCTTCCAGCAAAAATATTGTAGGGATGTAGCTAATTTGCAGGTAAAAAAATATATTTTGGCTCTGCAACAAATTTAACAGAAGGTTGTAGCTATTTCCTATGAGCTTCCAGCAATATAAGTGTGTGACAAAAAGTAGCATTCACATATTATTTTTCAGAAAATATGTTTTGAGGGGGAAAATGCACAGAGATTCCCTTGAAACTTCAATGGATGAAGTTTGAAATATTTTCATATTTCAGAACCAGTGAAACAAAAAACAATTGTCACCACATGATCATGTTGGCAAACAGAAGAACGCATCCATTAAAAACATAAGTGCATCATCCAAATATCAAGTTATCATCGGTTTACATACCAAAAGGACACATGTTTACTGGAGGTATCAACAGTTTACATACGAACGCGCACTACTCTAATCCTATCAGAACGCTACCACCTCGGACATGATCTAGACCTAACGAAGAAACAAGCTTGTTCGTCTTGAACCTTCCAGAAAATCAAGCCGCCAACTCATTGTTGAACGCCCGCTCCTTTGGGGCGTTGTTCATTGGGTGGCTGAAAAGGTTGTATGCCACATCGATGCGGTATCGCGCCATGTCTTCCTGTAAAAAATGAATACAAAAAGTAAGCAAGTATGATACTAGTTATTCTTGTGTTGCATGAGTGATGAATGCAAAAAGTTCACATCCATCCACCGCAAAAAATTGATATGGATGTAGCAAAATTATGATATGGATGAAGCAAAAGCAGAATGTAGTTGTAGCAAACTAGACATATGGATGTAGCTAAAAAAGCCTAGTAGGTACAAACTTGAACCACATATGAAGCAACAACAAAACATGGTATTCTTCTGTTGCATGAGTATTGAAAACAAAGAAAGTAGATTGTAACAAAATGACAAGACAAAAAAAATTAAAAATGTGTACCTGCTTGAACTCTCTCATTGACTTCCCATCATAGTTCTCCACATACTTGAGCCCAAAAAAACCACAATCACATCTGTGAGATAATAAAAAGTTCTCCATCATACTTCCCATGCGTAGTTGAAAAAACAAAATGTTGAAATGGAACACATGATTGAAGCAAAATTCAAAAAGAAAACTCACAGGGTATCTTGCTTTGGGTAATCCTCTAGGTCAACACGGGCGAATGATCCAACATTGACATTGAATTCGCTGCACTCTTGTGCGAGGGTTGCAAAGTTTGTGATCTAGCACCGAAAACACACACAAAAGTTTCAAAAATAAAATGAGGTGTGTAAAGATGACAACAGGGCATTTATGTAGATGAATCAGAAGGCTAAACAGAAAAAATTAGAGAGCATGAGCATACCAGGTTATTGGCTTGCTTCTTCAAAGGAGATTGTTTTCCTTTTGAATGGATTGAGTCAAATACATTCCACTGCTTGTGAAGCAAGTTTGCGCAAACAACTATCCAATGGCGATCATGAACAATTGTGAAAAAGAGCTGCAAAAAACAAAAGAAAGGCGAAAAGGTACTCAGAACATGTAAAAAATGTTACAGCCGCGTCACATCATTGGATCATATTTGGAAGTTATTTGTGGTGTGGAACAAAAGAAAGCTTCGTGAAACTTACGAGGTCAAACTTTTGAACCTTGAACACTTTCATAGCCCTTTCAAGCTCAGCCATGAGTTTTGCTGGTTGGAAAGTTGATGGGTCTTGTTTTAGTAGGATCTACTTGAAAGATACAACAAAATGGTTAGTGTGTGTTGCAACGAAAATGTGAAAAGAAAGAAAAGAATGAAGCATTGCTTGTTTTTACAAAAACTTACCCCCGCGTGGACTGAGAAAATGTATTTCTTCAGCTCCGGTTCTTTTGCTGCACGGGATGCAATGTTGTTCATCTCGATACATAGTGACATGACCTCATCATTCATATCCCCGCGAGGCTTGAAGCATACAAGGAATTTCTTGTATCCAATGTAAAATCCACCTAGCTTGATGAAAGGTGTCCTGTTACCATAGATGCAACCGAATGAATCATTTGTTTCGAGCAGAAAAAATAAAAAATAGAAAGCAAAAACAGATAAGGCTTAGGTAGCTCACACTTGTTCATTGGGTTGTGATTTCCTCAATGGTTTCCCGTGTTTTACAAACCTCTCATACATTTCTGCAGCCTTGTCGACCTTTTGCTTCTTTGCCTTGGTATTTTTTATGGCTGGAACTTTGGCCATCCTCTTCTTCCTAGTGTTCTTGTCATGTGTGCTAGGGCCACTGCTTGCATCAGCAAAATGCTCTTCTGTAGCGACCATCTTAGCAGTTGTAGCAAAAAAATACAAATGGATGAGTTTGCAAGAGATTGTACAAAAAGAATTTGCTGGAATCACACAATTGTGAAAAAATGATATGGAGAAAAACAAAAAGAAATGATGCAAGATGAAGAAAGCATACTTGGGCTGTCATCATCGTCTGAAACAGGAAACACGGGGATGTTTGCATAGATGGGACTGACTGTGCTCTTCTTAATTATAGGCTCATCTGTGGAATGCATCATCTCATAGTCTTCGGAGCCCTTTGGGAACAACTCACAGGATGGCTCGTCGTCCCAAATGCCGGCTGTCGCACTCCTGGGTGCATCATAGAAGAGTGGGGGGCTGTGAGGTGAGGCGTTGTCTTCCATCTCGAAACTCACTCTTTGTTGCTCACGAGTTTCCGCAGCCTCTGTTGCAACTTCTAGGTTCAATCCGGTGACTTCATCCTTGTTGATGCTAGGTGTTGTACCTTGAGCTTGAGCTTGAGCACCAATGTCGGCATTTGCAGCTTTAGCATCATTCTCTTTTCCGCGACATTCGTCCATGATAGGTGCTTCAAAGGAAAAGTTGGGCTCATTGGTAGCTGTGATGGCGTCTCCAACATCACGAAGGAGAGCGGCCATCCGGTTGCACTGCAATTCCTTTAAACACTGTCCAAACTTGCCTACTACACCATCCACCTATGCTACAAAAATACCCTTGTGCTTGTCGTATAGCATTTGAAACTGAGTTGGTACCTACAAGAAAGCAAGTGGCCAACATTTTTAGTGACAAGTAAATCCAGATTTTGAGAAGTAGGTGTGCTGCTATGTCACTATGTATCAAATAAACAGTGTGATTGCAGCAATTTACTATCATGGATGAAGCATAAAAAACAAATGGTCTATACCTCTAGGTAGCAAATTATGGATATGGATGTAGCAAAATTATGACATGTTTGAAACAAAAACATAATGTAGTTGTAGCACACTAGACATATGGATGCAGTAAAAAAAGCCTAGTAGGTATGAACTTAAACCACATATGAAGCAAAAACAGAACATGGTTGTAGCACATCGGAATGAGGGATGCAGCAAACAAAATATACACTTGCAACTGGGTATAGTAAATAATGCAAAGCCAAAGGCAAAACAGGAAATGAATACAAAGAAAAAGAAAGTGTAGATGGGGGGAAAGTACCCTTAGATCCTGCATGCTAGGGAATGATTGCTGCAGCCAATCGTTGAGCGAGGATGATAGGTGTGGTTCAGCTTCAACATTTTGTTGAGCCTCGTTTGATTGAGAGTCCTTTTGCTGGAATTTCAGCACCTTGAATTTGGCTTCCTTGGCCCTAGTTCCTTGGCCACTAGGTGCTTCAGCACCAACTCCCTGCCCACTGGCTGCTTCAGCACCAACTTCCTGTCCCGCGAGTTGTGCTGCATAGGGGGTGTTGCACAAACTCCGTATCTAGGAAAACAAAACATGAGTGGCGGAAATAAGAAGGCTGCCATAACCTAAATGGAAAAGCAAAGATTGCTACATGAAAATTCAGTGAGCAAAAAACAGGGGGGTCTTAATACTCCATTGGCAATGGAAAGTACATAGGCGGGATGTAGCAAAATTACTTGGGTGTGTTTCCCGTAGAAAGGTTTGACAAGAGTGAGCTTGTTCTTGTCAACTTTATCCAACCAATCAAAATCCTTTTGACAAACAAAATGTATCCTTGGCACGGAATAATCAATGGCATGCTCATTTGGGAGGCCGGCCGGAATATCAATATGATCCATGTATATGATCTGCATAGAATGGAAAAGGACATTAGCCAACAAAAACATAAATGCGAGCTATAGAAATATATAAAAGGTTTCATGCAGCAAAGAAAAAAAATGCATGTATTTCATTTTGTTGCGTTGCATACCGCTAACATGGGAAGGCATGAAGCGATCTGAAACTCCGCTGCTTTGTCTGTATTTGCTTGCATCCTCTTCTTCTCTTGAAAGACTCCAACCTCCTCCATCGCTCGTGCCAACAAGTGCTCATCCCAAGCGAATTCATGCACCAAAGACATATCTTCCAAGGAAGCTAGATACTCGAGATTCACCATATTGCCAGTGCTTGGGCACAAAACTGTTGCCAACGCAAGGAGTGTCCAAGTCCTATTTATCATAACCACGTCCTCATTGCTGCAACTAGTGAGCAACTTGACAACATGGGCGATTGGAGCCCTGTTCCCCTCCTTGTAGATGCTGCGAAGATCATGTTCATCACTCTTCTTAAGAAGCTTCACGGGTCTATCACCGGATGGCACGTTGAAAATCCTTTTCACCATGAGCTTGCTGAAGGTGATGGACTTGTTCTTGTGTTTGAACTCAGAGAGTATGTGATTCGTATTCATCACAACAAACTCAATGAGCTCATGGGGCACCTTGAAAGACTGGATGTCCAACAAGTCTCCAAACGGTCCCTCCCTTATGATTCTCTGTTTTTCTGGTGATACTTGCTTCCCAATCTCAGCCAGCCTTTTTGAGTTAAACCTTGACTTAAAGCCACATAGATTGCCTTTCTTCTTGGTCTTCTTCTTAACCTTCTTACTCCCTTCATTCTCACCAGCGGTGCCTGCGACATCTACAAAAAGGAAAAAAACAAGTCAATAAAACCCTAAAACTGCATCATCAGTAACTAGGAAAAACATACAAGAACACCTAAAAAATCTGTAAAACATAAGAAACATACAAGCACACATAAAAAATGTACAGAATAAAACATGTCCTTCAGTTAGCACAGCATTAGGGCCATGTTTGTTTCGCTTCAGCATTAGGGTCATGTTTGTTTCACTTCAGCCTTAACTAAGAATTTTGTGAAAAATAATATTTAACAAAATTACTACATGTGATGATCAGGTATTTTGACCATAACTGCCATTAGCCAATTTGGGGAGACAGTCCTATTATTACTAACATTGGCTGTAACTTGTAAGTGTCATATTGCATTGTCCCTACCATGTCTAGTTTAGTCCCACTATTCTCTGAAGTTTGAGTAGTGACTGGGAAATATGAATAAGCTGCATTGATTAGTAAAGCATCTAGTTCATATGCTAATGTTCAACTTAGTAACATATACAAATGTAACCTTCAACGAAGTGATTATTTCTACTAATCATTAGTGACCCAGAAAATGTTAGCACGAGACCATCAAACCGGATAATGACTCCTCAAGAAAGTGTGATGCAACAATGTAAAATCCATATAACTGTCTGCTGATGAAATAAGCAAAGCCATATATACCTGGATAAATAACCTGAAATCAGATGGTTTAGCACTAGCATTACCAAGTACTACTCCAATGCACATGGAGTAATAATTATTCATGTTTGCTAGGTACTAGTACTACTACTACAATGGTCTGAAATTAGTACGTCCCTCCCTGACACCCTGTGGCAGTAAATCTCATCATCATGGTGATCTAGCAAAATGATTGGGCACAGCGTGCACACCCAGTACAGCTACAGTCTTACAGAGTAGTAGCACCAGTACTACCGACGGAGAAATACGATGGACGGACAAACAACAACCTGTCACTTGTCACCAGAAATCTCCCACCGAACGCGGGGAGCTTGACACTCTGTCCTGCTGAACGATTCAAAGGGACTTTCCTCCAGATTTTAAGAAACGGAAGCACCAAACGCGTGCGCGCAAAGCCAACACGCAGCCTGGTTCCGGCCGCTTCCAGCTCACTCTGTCCCCTTGGCGCCGTGATGGAACACAGCTCAGGACAGGAAACATCGAATTTCCCCGAACAAGACGAGATCCAACCCTAATCCCAATCCCATCCCAAATCCCTCTTGAACACAAGATTCAAATCCTTCAAATCCACCACCCCGCCCCCTCCATCTGCCCGCGGGAACACCACCCGCCCCCTCCCTCTGCCCACGGGAACACCACCCCGCCCCTCCCTCGACCCACGGGAACACCACCCCGTCCCCGTCCGCGCCGGCGCCGGCGCCGGCCTGCGGGAACACAAACGACTCGCCCGCATCATAACCCGCCCTAACCCTAAAGCCAACGGGGGAGGGGGAGACAACAACGAAAAGGGAGAGCAGGAGGGGAGAGTTACCATCCGGGGAAGCCATAGATCGCCGGAGAATCGAGATCCGCCCTGGGCTGCCGCCGCCGGGCACCGAAATGACGACCCCGTGCGGTTGCAGCAAAAACTGGGGAAGGGATAACCTGTGCGAGTTAAAAAAAAACATGGGTCTATGGTGACACGTGGCGCAGACAACGTCCCTTGGATCAAAAGAGATCCAACGCACGGAGCGCGACCGGCGCAATGGTTCGGCCGGCGCCCCGGCCACAAACACTTCCCAGCTTATCCAACTTACGGTATGATTTACAAGCCCGGTACACATGTATGTAGATTTTTCAAGAAGCGAGCACACAAGCGGTTGGCGTTTCAAGCGCCCATTACTGTGCATTTTGCAAACAGGCGGGTAACAGGAATCAAACCCCCAACCCGAGTGTTTCAAGACACAGTAGTGACCACTAGGCTAGCCCGCCGACTTCGTTTATCCTTGCTTTTGTCTACGATTTATTACCTTCCTCGGTTTTCCCAGGATGCACGTTTTTATTTGTTTTTTTTTCTTTTTCTTTTTTCTTGTTCTTTTTTTTTTTTCTGAAATGCACCATTTTCCCCAAAACTCTTGAACTTTTTTCAAATTTGATGATTTTTTCATAAAAGATGATGAACTTTTCTTTTCAAATTTGATTTTTTTTTCAAAATCAATGAACTTTTTTCAAATTCAGTAAACGTTTTTCAAAATTGATGAGCCTTTTTCCAAATTTGGTGAACTTTTTTTCTAATTCATGATTTTATTCAAAAGCGATGATTTTTTTGAATTTGATAAACTTTTTTCAAATTCATGAATTTTTTAAAAATTCGTGAAATTTTTCCAAATTATGATGAACTATTTTTCATAAAAAAATCAACTCGTCCAAGTAATTCAAAAATATAAGTGCTAGTGTGTAATACGTAATAAATAAATAGCGCGGCTATGCCTATGCTGTTTCTTAAGGATTTGCATTGCTATCTACCACTGGCATTAGAAAGGCATATTGTTAGCTACACCATTCCTTCAATAGGAATGCGCGAGTTCGAGTCCACCTATCGGCACTTTTTTGCTGGGTTTTTTCGCGAGACTGTTGGCTGCGTATTCCTTTCGTGGGCCGGCCCACTAGGCACTAGCGGGCGCCGATTAGTGCCTAGTGCCTAGTGGGCCGCCCACAATCGCAGAAGCCAACCCACTAGGCAATCTAGTTCTTTATCCTCTCTTCTCTGGCAGAAACAAAATATAATTTATTCTTGCATCTAGGAGTATCTATCATATTATTATTATTATTATTATTATTATTATTATTATTATTATTATTATTATTATTATTATTATTATTTGCTGTGTTGAAGTGTTGTGATTTCCACACTGTATATTTGAACATTCTGTTTTAACCAGACATGATCTGATGTTTCAGGATGATGTGAAGCTCATGGTTGACATGAACCTAGAGGCTTACAGATTCTCCGTCTCCTGGTCAAGGCTTATCCCAGGTAAAAGTACTTCTCATTATATTTCCAGTGCACTATTACTAGAAAATCACAAAATTTAAACTGATTGTTGGTTTCTAACGAGATCTGCAGATGGCAGGGGAGCTGTCAATCCAAAAGGACTCGAGTACTACAACAACCTAATAGATGCGCTAGTGCAACATGGTATGTTAATATAAACGGAGTGTACTGGCAAAACAGATATATATGTCAGTATCCTAGTAAATGATCAACACTGATAGAAAAAATGCAGAAACTATTTCCTCTTGTCCCCATTATCTAAACTTATCTGTGTCCGCAGTGTTTCCCCAGGCATTCAAGTCCATATTATGATTTACCAGCTTGACTACCCTCAAATCCTGGAAGATGAGTACGGAGGATGGCTAAGCTCTAGAATTGTGTAAGATTCCACAATATCTCCCTTGTAGTGATGAAATTGCTCAAAATCTTAAAATGTTAAGAGGGTTCCTACTTTCAATGTAGTATTTCCTCACGGGCAGTACTATTGCAAAATGCAGGGATGATTTCACAGCATTCGCAGATATTTGCTTCAAACAGTTTGGAGACAGGATCTCGTACTGGACTACGATAGATGAACCTAACGTAGGTGCGACCGGATCTTACGATGGCGGATCGATTGCACCCGGACATTGCTCTGACCCTTTTGGAGCTACAAAATGTACGGTGGGTGACTCTACAGTGGAACCATATATAGCAGCTCATAACATGCTATTGGCGCATGCATCAGCCAGTAGGCTTTACAGAGAAAAATATCAAGTGAGTAATGTTGAACCCAAAATTAGAATCAGTGTTTTTCTCCGATAGTAAGCTAGTAAGATTGATGTTGCTGTCTAAGATAAATTCAAAACATCAGTATTCTCTTCCTATACATTCTTTAAAATAAAATGTCTTTTAATGTGAAAGTATTGTTGGACCACATGATATTTTTGGGTAGGTCACTATCAATTAAGAGTTCATTGGCATATGGTTACATGTTTGGATTTGTCAACATAAGATCCAATTAACTGCACAAATACAATATATTTCCTCGTGATGTATATTCATATGAAAAGATTTATTTGCCCATAAAAAGGAGTTTTGCATGTAGGCCATGCAAAAGGGGGTTGTTGGCCTAAGTATTTACTCCCTTTGGCCTTATCCTATGACAAACTCTACAGAGGATTTAGAAGCAACAAAAAGATATATGGACTTCTTTTTGGGCTGGTATGTTATCTTTACTCTACCTTTGCTCAAGGAATTCAGAACTAACCGGCCTGTGGTTCCTTTTAGTATACTAGAGCCCTTGATATCTGGAGATTATCCGGAAAGAATGAAGAAAATTGTTGGCTCTCGTCTTCTATCCTTCACTAATATCCAGTCTGAAGCTATAATTGGTAGTGCAGATTTCATTGGGATAAATCACTACTATTCTGTCTACGTGAATGGTCGTCCTTTAGACAAAGGCACTCGTGACTATACAGCCGACTTGTCAATTATCTACAAAGGCAAGCAGCATTGTTTTACTGTTCATAAGTTTTTGTAGCAGCAGTAGTGGGCAATGTGTTCCATTTATTTAGTAACAGCATAATGATGCAAACAGATTGTTCAAATTGTCATATAAACGGACTTAAATTCGTTACACTTTTGAAGCAGATTTACAACTCTGAGATTTTTTATCCAAATGACACATCTAACGAAATATATGTTTCATTAATGCAGCTTCTAAAACAGACCCGCCAGCCAGTAAGGTAAAGTTTTTCATCAATATGTTTGTCAGATACTAGACTGGATTCAGCTATTTTGTACATGAAACATCAAATATGAAATTGTAACCCAACACATGATACTAAAAAAATAATGAAATGTGTGCTTGAGGGTCATGCAGTTGTGTGAGATACATAGATTGTGTCTATCTTGCAAGTTGTGACATTTAGAACGACTTGCGAATGCAGGCTCCCCCGACGTCATTCCAAGTGATCCCGAAGGATTGCAACGTGTGTTATTGTACTTGAAAGAAGCCTACGGAGACATTCCCATTTATATCCAAGAGAATGGCAAGTCCATCTTGTTTCTGATTACAGTGATCTCCAATAATTCTATGTAAAATCATGTTAATGTTTATGGGCATCATCGTTAATTTGCAGTTCATACATGTTTGATGATATATTTTGCCCCATCTCCTTTCTCTCTTCAGGTCAATCATCTAGTAATGACACTCTTGAAGACATCGACAGGACCGAATACTTAAAGAGCTACATAGGGAGCACATTGGCTGCAGTAAGGTCAATAATTCAACTACAAAATTCTTCAAAATCTTCAGAGTTCAGAGTTGGCCTTACCATGCACGATGTTGTTTTGCTCTGCAGGAGTGGAGCCAATGTGAAAGGCTACTTCGCCTGGGCGTTCTTGGACGCCTTCGAGTGCCTGTCAGGGTATCAGGAACGTTACGGACTGTACCGTGTTGATTTCGACGACAAGGCGCTCCCACGACATGCCAGGCTATCTGCTCGCTGGTACTCCGCCTTCCTGAAGACCCAGGACATCCATGTTCAGAGTGAGCTCAACAACACAGGATGGCATGCTGAACAATGAGTCGCCTCATCGGACACGCTCACCGTTATACCTTAGGGTCAAAGTACATACATAGGCAAACCACACATGCATACATACGGCACTGTAGTTTGGAAAATCATTTAAAACAACCAACTGATTTTTTTTGTCTCTCATAAACCGTCGCCTCCGCACGGCACGTTGCCCCATGGAGTCCACCCACAGCTATCCTCCCACCATATCTCTTACCTCCACTCGTTTCTCCTTTTTCCATTTCACTTTTTCTATCATTCGTGAAGCTGCTAGATGAGAGGATCCAAGAGGGGAATCGGAAGGACCGCCGCCGGAGTCAAGGAATTAGGAGGACCACCGCGCTTCCGCTTCCCGATGGCTGCGTGTCTGGCGGACGTTGGTCGAATGGTCACATCAATTGAAGGTGATCGAAATTTTCGACCAGGGGTTGTACTTTGGTTCCCTGGGTTCCACGACATACACTTCACGGAGGTCGTGCTTTCGATCCCTTTAGAGGTGTGAGATTCATATATCACTAGGAGCGTACACGCGCCTTGCTGCGCCGTTCTACTTTTCTACCGTTTATTTGTTTAATTGTTAAGTCACGAATAGATTCCTTGCTGCTCTATTGCGTGTCGAGGGTTGTTGTTCATTTCATGGGCCTTATGTGTTTTGGCTTCCATAATTTTGGGGTGAGAACACCCTTTATTGCATTGCAGGATATGTCCATATGCTAAGACACATCATCATTTACTTTGTAGAATATTACTCAGTTTTTTACAACTATTGTTCTTCACAAAAATGATGTTAGCAGCACTGCCAAAAACATATCGAAAGTAGTTGTTGGCATCACGCATGTCCGGACCTGCAGGGTTAAAGCATAGTACCGGATGGGCATGATAATATTATCTGCAAAACTAATTCAAAACTATGATATGTGTGTTGGGGATCGTAGCAGAAATTGAAAAAATTTCCTACGTGTCACCAAGATCAATCTATGGAGAGACTAGCAACGAGAGAGAGGAGTGCATCTTCATACCCTTCAAGATCGCAATGCGGAAGCGTTATAAGAACGCGGTTGGTGGAGTCGTACACGCAGCGATTCAGATCGCGGTCGATTCCGATCTAAGCGCCGAAACAACGGCGCCTCCGCGTTCAACACACGTACAGCCCGGTGACGTCTCCCGCGTCTTGATCCAGCAAGGAGAGAGGGAGAGGTTGGGGAAGACTCCGTCCAGCAGCAGCACGACGGCGTGGTGATGGTGGAGGAGCGCGGGACTCCTGCAGGGCTTCGCCAAACACTACGAGAGACGAGGAGGGAGAGAGGTAGGGCTGCGCCTAGAGAGAGATCAAATCATGTCTTGGGCAGCCCCCAATACCTCAAGTATATATAGGGGGAGGGGAGGGGCTGCGCCCCCTTCTAGGGTTCCCTCCCTAGGGGGGGCGGCAGCCCTAGATGCCATCTAGGGTGGCGGCCAAAGGGGAGAGGAGAGGGGGGCGCCCTAGGGTGGGCCTTAAGGCCCATCTGGACCTAGGGTTTGCCCCCTTCCCACTCTCCATGCGCCTTGGGCCTTGGTGGGGGGCGCACCAGCCCACCTGGGGCTGGTCCCCTCCCACACTTGGCCCACACAGCCTTCTGGGGCTGGTGGCCCCACCTGGTGGACCCCCGGGACCCTCCCGGTGGTCCCGGTACGTTACCGATAGCACCCGAAACTTTTCCGGTGACCAAAACGGGACTTCCCATATATAAATCTTTACCTCCGGACCATTCCAGAA
The DNA here is from genome assembly GCF_003073215.2 of Triticum urartu. Taxonomy (NCBI): domain Eukaryota; kingdom Viridiplantae; phylum Streptophyta; class Magnoliopsida; order Poales; family Poaceae; genus Triticum; species Triticum urartu. Next base: position 674,191,423 of record NC_053024.1, read on the forward strand.
CTCCTCGTGACTTCCGGGATCTTATCCGGGACTCCGAACAACATTCGGTAACCGCGTACATAATTTCCCTATAACCCTAGCGTCATCGGACCTTAAGTGTGTAGACCCTACGGGTTCGGGAATCATGCAGACATGACCGAGACATCTCTCTGGTCAATAATCAACAGCGGGATCTGGATACCCATGTTGGCTCCCACATGTTCCACGATGATCTCATCGGACGAACCACGATGTCAAGGATTCAATCAATCCCGTATATAATTCCCTTTGTCTACCGGTATAGTACTTGCCCGAGATTCGATCGTCGGTATCCCAATACCTTGTTCAATCTCGTTGCTGGCAAGTCTCTTTACTCATTCCATAACACATCATCTCTTGATCAACTCCTTGGTCACATTGTGCACATTATGATGATGTCCTACCGAGTGGGTCCAGAGATACCTCTCCATTTACACGGAGTGACAAATCCCAGTCTCGGTTCGTGCCAACTCAACAGACACTTTCGAAGATACCCGTAGTGCACCTTTATAGCCACCCAGTTACGTTGTGACGTTTGGCACACCCAAAGCATTCCTACGGTATCCGGGAGTTGCACAATCTCATGGTCTAAGGAAATGATACTTGACGTTAGAAAAGCTTTAGCAAACGAACTATACGATCTTGTGCTAGGCTTAGGATTGAGTCTTGTCCATAACATCATTCTCCTAATGATGTGATCCCGTTATCAACGACATCCAATGTCCATGGTCAGGAAACCGTAACCATCTATTGATCAACGAGCTAGTCAACTAGAGGCTTACTAGGGACATGGTGTTGTCTATGTATCCACACATGTATCTGAGTTTCCTATCAATACAATTCTAGCATGGATAATAAACGATTATAATGAACAAGGAAATACAATAATAACCATTTTATTATTGCCTCTAGGGCATATTTCCAACAGTCTCCCACTTGCACTAGAGTCAATAATCTAGTTCACATCACTATGTGATTGCAATGAATCCAACACCCATGGGGTATGTTCATATCTTGCTTGTGAGAGAGGTTTATCAATCAACGGGTCTGAACCTTTCAGATCCATGTGTGCTTTACAAATCTCTATGTCATCTTGTAGATGCAGCTACCACGCGCTATTTGGAGCTATTCAAATAACTGTTCTACTATACGAATCCGGTTTACTACTCAGAGTCATCCGGATTAGTGTCAAAGTTTGCATCGACGTAACCCTTTACGACGAACTCTTTTACCACCTCCATAATCGAGAAAATTCTTTAGTCCACTAGTTACTAAGGATAAGTTCGACCGCTGTCATGTGATCCATTCCTGGATCACTCTTGTACCCCTTGACTGGCTCATGGCAAGGCACACTTCAGGTGCGGCACACAACATAGCATACTATAGAGCCTACGTCTAAAGCATAGGGGACGACCTTCGTCCTTTCTCTCTCTTCTGCCGTGGTCAGGTCTTGAGTCTTACTCAATACTCACACCTTGTAACACAGCCAAGAACTCATTCTTTGCTGATCTATTTTGAACTCCCTCAAAATCTTGTCATGGTATGTATTCATTTGAAAGTACTATTAAGCGTTTTTGATCTATCCTCATAGATCTTGATGCTCAATGTTCAAGTAGCTTAATCCAGGTTTTCCATCGAAAAACACTTTTCAAATAACCCTGCATGCTTTCCAGAAATTCTACATCATTTTTGATCAACAATATGTTAACAACATATACTCATCAAAAATTCTATAGTGCTCCCACTCACTTCTTTGGAAATACGAGTTTCTCATAAACTTTGTATAAACCCAAAATCTTTCATCATCTCATCAAAGCGTACATTCCAATTTCGAGATGCTTACTCCAATCGTTAGAAGGATTACTGGAGCTTTGCATACTTGTTAGAATCTTTCAGGATTGACAAAACCTTCTGGTTGTATCACATACAACCTTTCCTCAAGAAAAACATCGAGGAAACAATGTTTTGACATCCTATCTGCAAGATTTCATAAAGAATGCAGTAACTGCTAACATAATTCCAACAGACTCTTAGCATCACTATGAGTGAGAAAGTCTCATCGTAGTCAACTCCTTGAACTTGTCGGGAAACATCTTAACGACAAGTCGAGCTTTCTTAATGGTGACACATACCATCATTGTCTGTCTTCCTTTTAAAATCCATTTGCACCCAACAGCCTTACGACCGTCAAGTAGTTCTTTCAAAGTCTATACTTTGTTTTATACATGGATCATCTCTCGGATTTTATGGCCTCGAGCCATTCGTCGGAATCCGGGCCCACCATCGCTTCTCCATAGCTCGTAGGTTCATTGTTGTCTAGCAACATGACTTCCAAGATAGGATTACGTACCACTCTGAAGTAGTACACATCCTTGTCGACCTATGATGTTTGGTAGTGACTTGATCCGAAGTTTCATGATCACTATCATAAGCTTCCACTTCAATTGGTGTAGGTGCCATAGGAACAACTTCCTGTGCCCTGCTACACACTAGTTGAAGTGACGGTTCAATAACCTCATCAAGTCTCCACCATCCTCCCACTCAATTCTTTCGAGAGAAACTTTTCCTCGAGAAAGGACCCGTTTCTAGAAACAATCACTTTTGCTTCTGGATCTGAAATAGGAGGTATACCCAACTATTTTTGGGTATTCTATGAAGATACATTTATCCGCTTTGGGTTCGAGCTTATCAGCCTGAAACTTTTTCACATAAGCATCGCAGCCCCAAACTTTTAAGAAACGATAGCTTAGGTTTCTCTAAACCATAGTTCATACGGCGTCGTCTCAACGGAATTGTGTGGTGCCCTATTTAAAGTGAATGCAGTTGTCTCTAATGCCTAACCCATAAACGATAGTGGTAATTTTGATAAGAGACATCATGGTATGCACCATATCCAATAGGGTGCAGTTATGATGTTCAGACACACCATCACACTATGGTGGTCCAGGCGGTATTAGTTGTGAAACAATTTCCACAATGTCTTAATTATGTGCCAAACTCGTAACTCAGATATTCATCTCTATGATCATATCATAGACATTTTATCATCTTGTCACGACGATCTTCAACTTCACTCTGAAATTACTTGAACCTTTCAATAATTTAGACTTGTGTTTCATCAAGTAAATACACTCAGCATCTACTCAAATTATCTGTGAAGTAAGAACATAACGATATCCACTGCGTGCCTCAGCACTCATTGGACTGCACACATCAAAATGTATTACTTCCAACAAGTTGCTTTCTTGTTCCATCTTACTGAAAACGAGGTCTTTCAGTCATCTTGCCCATGTGGTATGATTTGCATATCTCAAGTGATTCAAAATCAAGTGAATCCAAACGATCCATCTGTATGAAGTTTCTTCATGCATATCTACCAATAGACATGGTTCGCATGTCTCAATCTTTTCAAAAACGAGTGAGTCCAAAGATCCATCAACGTGGAGCTTCCTCATGCGTTTTACACCAACATGACTCAAATGGCAGTGCCACAAGTACGTGGTACTATCATTACTATCTTATATCTTTTGGCATGAACATGTGTATCACTAGGATCGGGATTCAATAAACCATTCATTTTAGGTGCAAGACCATTGAAGGTATTATTCAAATAAACAGAGTAACCATTATTCTCCTTAAATGAATAACCGTATTGCGATAAACATAATCCAATCATGTCTATGCTCAACGCAAACACCAAATAACAATTATTTTGGTTTAACACCAATCTCGATGGTAGAGGGAGCATGCGATGCTTGATCAAATCAACCTTGGAAACACTTCCAACACATATCGTCATCTCACCTTCAGCTAGTCTCCGTTTATTCCGTAGCCTTTTATTTCGAGTTACTAACACTTGGCAAATGAACTGGTATTTTAATACCATGGTGCTACTAGGAGTACTAGTAAAGTACACATTAATATAACGTATATCCAAAATACTTCTGTCGACCTTGCCAGCCTTCTCATCTACCAAGTATCTAGGGTAGTTCTACTTCAGTGACCGTTCCCCTCATTACAGAAGCACTTAGTCTCGGGTTTGGTTCAATCTTGGGTTTCTTCACTAGAGCAGCAACTGATTTGCCGTCTCATGAAGTATCCCTTCTTTCCCTTGCCCTTCTTGAAACTAGTGGTTTAACCATCAACAATTGATGCTCCTACTTGATTTCTACTTTCGCGGTGTCAAACATCGTGAGTTGCTCAAGGATCATCATGTCTATCCCTGATATGTTATAGTTCATCACGAAGCTCCAATAGCTTGGTGGCAGTGACTATGGAGAATCATCACTATCTCATCTGGAAGATTAACTCCCACTCGATTCAAGCGATTGTAGTACTCAGACAATCTGAGCACATGCTCAACGATTGAGCTTTTCTCCCTTAGTTTGCAAGCTTAAGAAACTTGTCAGAGGTCTCATACCTTTTGAGGTGGGCACTAGTCTAAAATCCCAATTTCAGTCTTTGGAACATCTCATATGTTCTGCGAGGTTTCAAAAAACGTCTTTGGTGCCACAATTCTAAAATGTTAGCATTACGCACTGAACTATCACGTAGTCATCAAAACGTGTATGTCAGATGTTTTCCAACATCTACAGACGACGCTCGAGGATCAGCACACTGAGCGGTGCATTAAGGACATAATCCTTCTGTGCAGCAATGAGGACAATCCTCAGTTTACGGACCCAGTCCGCATAGTTGCTACTGTCAACTCTCAACTAAATTTTCTCTAGGAACATATCTAAAACAGTAGAACTATAGCGCAAGCTACGACATAATTTGCAAAGACCTTTTGACTATGTTCATGATAATTAAGTTCATCTAATCAAATTATTCAATGAACTCTCACTTAGATAGACATCCCTCTAGTCATCTAAGTGATACATGATCCGAGTCAACTAGGCCGTGTCCGATCATCACGTGAGACGGACTAGTCATCATCAGTGAACATCTTCATGTTGATCGTATCCACTATACGACTCATGTTCGACCTTTCGGTCTTCCGTGTTCCGAGGCCATGTCTGTACATGCTAGGCTCGTCAAGTTAACCTAAGTGTATTGCCTGTGTAAATCTGGCTTACACCCGTTGTATGCGAACGTTAGAACCTATCACACCCGATCATCACGTGGTGCTTCGGAACAACGGACCTTAGCAACGGTGCACAGTTAGGGGGAACACTTTCTTGAAATTATTGCGAGGGATCATCTTATTTATGCTACCGTCGTTCTAAGCAAATAAGATGTAAACATGACAAACATCACATGCAAATCATAAAGTGACGTGATATGGCCAATATCATCTTGTGCCTTTGATCTCCATCTTCGAGGCGCGGCATGAACACCATCGTCACCGGCATGACACCATGATCTCCATCATCGTGTCTTCATGAAGTTGCCTCGCCAACTATTACTTCTACTACTATGGCTAACGGTTAGCAATGAAGTAAAGTAATTACATGGCATTTTCATTGACACGCAGGTCATATATAAATTAAGACAACTCCCATGGCTCCTGCCGGTTGTCATACTCATCGACATGCAAGTCGTGATTCCTATTACAAGAACATGATCAATCTCATACATCACATATATCATTCATCACATCCTTTTGGCCATATCACATCACATAGCATACCCTGCAAAAACAAGTTAGACGTCCTCTAATTGTTGTTGCATGTTTTACGTGGCTGCTATGGGTTTCTAGCAAGAACGTTTCTTACCTACGCAAAACTACAACGGTGATATGCCAATTGCTATTTACCCTTCATAAGGACCCTTTTCATCGAATCCGATCCAACTAAAGTGGGAGAGACAGACACCCGCCAGCCACCTTATGCATCAAGTGCATGTCAGTCGGTGGAACCAGTCTCACGTAAGCGTACATGTAAGGTCGGTCCGGGCCGCTTCATCCCACAATGCCGCCAGATCAAGATAAGACTAGTAATGGTAAGCAAATTGAACAAATCATCGCCCACAACTGCTTTGTGTTCTACTCGTGCATAGAATCTATGCATAGACCTAGCTCATGATGCCACTGTTGGGGATCATAGCAGAAATTGAAAAAATTTCCTACGTGTCACGAGGATCAATCAATGGAGAGACTAGCAACGAGAGAGAGGAGTGCATATTCATACCCATGAAGATCGCAATGCGGAAGCGTTACAAGAACGTGGTTGGTGGAGTCATACACGCAGCGATTCAGATCGCGGTCGATTCTGATCTAAGCGCCGAAACAACGGCGCCTCTGCGTTCAACACATGTACAACCCGGTGACATCTCCCGTGCCTTGATCCAGCAAGGAGAGAGGGAGAGGTTGGGGAAGACTCTGTCCAGCAGTAGCACGACGGCGTGGTGATGGTGGAGGAGCGCGGGACTCCTGCAGGGCTTCGCCAAACACTACGAGAGACGAGGAGGGAGAGAGGAAGGGCTGCGCCTAGAGAGAGATCAAATCATGTCCTGGGCAGCCCCCAATACCTCAAGTATATATAGGGGGAGGGGAGGGGCTGCGCCCCCTTCTAGGTTTCCCTCCCTAGGGGGGGGGCAGCCCTAGATGCCATCTAGGGTGGCGGCCAAAGGGAGAGGAGAGGGGGGCGCCCTAGGGTGGGCCTTAAGGCCCATCTGGACCTAGGGTTTGCCCCCTTCCCACTCTCCATGCGCCTTGGGCCTTGGTGGGGGGGCGCACCAGCCCACCTGGGGCTGGTACCCTCCCACACTTGGCCCACGCAGCCTTCTGGGGCTGGTGGCCCCACCTGGTGGACCCCCGGGACCCTCCCGGTGGTCCTGGTACGTTACCGATAGCACCCGAAACTTTTCCGGTGACCAAAACGGGACTTCCCATATATAAATCTTTACCTACGGACCATTCCGGAACTCCTCGTGACGTCCGGGATCTCATCCAGGACCCCGAACAACATTCAGTAACCGCGTACATACTTTCCCTATAACCCTAGCGTCATCGGACCTTAAGTGTGTAGACCCTACGGGCTCGGGAATCATGCAGACATGACCGAGACATTTCTCTGGTCAATAACCAACAGCAGGATCTGAATACCCATGTTGGCTCCCACATGTTCCACAATGATCTCATCGGATGAACCACGATGTCAAGGATTCAATCAATCCCATATACAATTCCCTTTGTCTACCGGTATAGTACTTGCCCGAGATTCGATCGTCGGCATTCCAATACCTTGTTCAATCTCGTTACCGGCAAGTCTCTTTACTCGTTCCGTAACACATCATCCCGTGATCAACTCCTTGGTCACATTCTGCACATTATGATGATGTCCTACCGAGTGGGCCCAGAGATACCTCTCCGTTTACACGGAGTGACAAATCCCAGTCTCGATTCGTGCCAACTCAACAGACACTTTCGGAGATACCCGTAGTGCACCTTTATAGCCACCCGGTTACGTTGTGACGTTTGGCACGCCCAAAGCATTCATACGGTATCCGGGAGTTGCACAATCTCATGGTCTAAGGAAATGATACTTGACATTGGAAAAGCTTTAGCAAACGAACTATACGATCTTGTGCTAGGCTTAGGATTGGGTCTTGTCCATCACATCATTCTCATAATGATGTGATCCCGTTATCAACGACATCCAATGTCCATGGTCAGGAAACCATAACCATCTATTGATCAACGAGCTAGTCAACTAAAGGCTTACTAGGGACATGGTGTTGTCTATGTATCCACACATGTATCTAAGTTTCCTATCAATACAATTCTAGCATGGATAATAAATGATTATCATGAACAAGGAAATACAATAATAACCATTTTATTATTGCCTCTAGGGCATATTTCCAACAATGTGTGACTGAGGCTTTTGATTGCAGTATTCATCTACAACAATCATACAACTCTATGATTTGCCCAACCGATATTTCATAACTTACCTTGGTCACATGCAAAAAATAAAAAACACCAACAATAAATGGTCTGCAATAATAGTAAAATGGTAGTGAAAGTGAGAAATACTTGGAAGTTGCAGCACAGCACCAAAGTATATGGCTTATGATTTTCAATATTGATCATTTAGATGCGTAATTAGAATCAAAATAGAAAGAACTTACCTTTGCACTGACTAACGATAGGAAAGGGAATGAAGCATATTTATAGCGGCCTCTAAGAGGAAGAGATGGAAATGGGAGGATCAAGAGATAATAGTACAAGTGATTGATTTCAGTTTTAAGTTGAATGTAACATTATTGATGCATTAATAAGGCCTAATCAGTTGTGTACATAAGCGACCCGGTGACAATTAACCAAATTATCTTCATATCAAAACCTATTTATCACCTTGTTTTATTGTTTTAGTGCCAATTAGAAAGAAAAAAAAGTACAGTTAGAGACTGTGCTCCTTAGGCGTGAGACCATATGCTAATTAATACCCCCTCCATTCTAAAATATAGTACATACTTTGTTTTGAAAAGTCAAGCATATCAATGTTTGACCAAGTTTTACAAAAATCAACATCCACATATACTTTTATAGTTTATTTATTTAGTACTTCAGATATTGATAGTTTATTCTAGAAACTTGGTCAAACATGGACATCTTTGACTTTTAAAAAAACTAATAATGCATTGCAATGTGGAACAGAGGCAACATAAAGCATGCCATGTATAAATTGCTTGAGGTTGTTAATCCACAAGCACGAACATGGTACTCAAGCAGTGAAGGACGTGACTTTCAGATTGAAACCTTGCGCTATGAGATAAAATCCCCGTATAACCTGCTACTTGTTTTTCCCCGAAGCGAGCGAAATTGAATTAGAATCAGGCTACCATGTGCAACATGTCATAGGGAGAGGAAGGAGGTATCGGGAGTTGCACCGCGGACGTTGTGCACCATGGCGTGTCGATGAAGGCGACCAAGTTCCGAAGACGACATTCGTCCATGTACAATGTCGTTCCTAGCCGTGGCGGCCTGCCTTGTCGCCTGCTCCTCTGGGGCCCGAGCGTCATCGTCATTGGACGTTAATTACCACACAAAATAAGGGGAGAAAGATGAGGCGATGGGCGGGGTGTGTGCGGCGTGGTGGTGGACATGCAAAGCCCGTGCAGTCTTGTGGTGTGGAGTAGGCGGTGTGGGCCTGACGCCTGTGCAATCACGTGGTACGGAAGAGGCGGTGATGGAGTGGCGGCGCCCATGCAACCATATGACATGGAGGAGCAGGTGTGTAGCGACCAGACCTCAAACAGTCTGATCGCTGTGCTCCGGTGTCATCCCTGGATCAGTAATGCTAACACCACACAGTACTCGGAGGATTTATAGCAGAGTAGCAATCACACACTTATTACATCGAGTGTCTCAAACGAGAACTTATTAAAATAAATATGGCTTAAGGACATCTAATAACTATAACAGCGGAAGGCTTGGAAGATAAGTGAGTCCATCAACTCCAACGGCATCACTGAGTATAGAACCACGATCTAAAAACTCCTTAATCGTCGTCTGAAAAGTCTGCAATATTAACGTTGCAGCCCAAAACGGGTTAGCACATGGAATATGCTGGCAAGGTAACACATAGAGAGTAATGGAATGAAACAGCTATACTACATGCATATTTGGCTGGTGGAAAGCTCTATGGTTACAGTTTTGCGTAAAGCCAATTTTTCCCTACTTTAAAGGAATAAAATTTTATTACTATCATGGTAGTTGTTAAATATTGAGAATGGTTGACAGCATTCTCAATCCCAATTAAAAATCATCATTAAACATAACCCACAAGACTCGATCGCCTCCGTTTGGTTTCTCGCACTACATGGTGTTTGAGAAGACGGATGACCGAGACATAGTCTTTCAGAAGCGCTAGCACCTTATGATCGGGTAGACCGTACCACCTATATCCCCTACATCTGCTAGTCTACCACTGTAAGAGCTCGCACGACTTAGTCAACTATGCTAGAGCCCATAATAGCTTGTGGCTGCACACGGAAGTTTCTAGTGTGAATAGTCTCATGATCCCTTTGAGCCTGGGTGGTGGTCCAAAAGAAAACAGGCAAGTCCTGGAATACCCAGGTGCCTCAATCCACCCAGATGTGTGTTTAAGTTGCCACCTTAGATAAACCATTAATTAACAATCTCACATCTGTCATGGATATCACTCACCCAATCCACGTCTACTAACATAGCATGGCATAATAAGCAAACGTAGAAGTAACTCCCAAAGGTTTGATAATAACAGGTAATAGGTACTACCTCATCTACTTCCCATCCCACAATTTAACTAGATCCTAATCATGCAATGTGTGAGGATTGATCTAATGCAATAAAACTGGGTAGTAGAAAAGGTATGATCAAAGTGTTACTTGCCTTGCTGATGATTCGCGAAACCTAACAATTCGAAGTAATAGGCGGCGTACTCCGGGTACTCTATCGCAAACAAACAAACAAACAAGCATACAATAAGTACTCATCTAATGCACAGGTAAAACTCAAATAAGAGATCTAACCAGAAGGTTCAACTTAAGAACTCTGGTTGGCAAAAGAATCAAATCGAACGAAGCAACGAAAGTCAAACGGCGAAAGAAAACAACTTCGTTCTAGTAATCTGGATCTAAAGCAAATTTGACAGTAGCAAAATCTTGTTTAAGTCGGTTATTCAGATAGAGGGTTTCGAGACGAAACTCTAGGCGCTTGAATCGCCTGATGCCGATAAACGAGCGAAAAATTATACTAAAACAAAAATCGGATCAGGAATCGCGATCAGAAAAAATCGCGGATTTAATCCGAGAAAAAGAAAAACGACGAACGCCGATTTTTTTCTCTTTTTTTAATGACGGCACGGAAAACAAGGCGCGGCAAACCTCGGCGGCGGGATCCGGCGGCGGCGGCGGACGACGGCGGCGGCGGCGCGCGGCGGCGGCGGCTAGGGCGGGGCGCGGGCTAGGGTTTGGGGGCGCGGGTGGCTGGGCTCAGCTGGCTCCCCCCCGGCTTATAAAGCCTAGTGGGCCGGGAGTCCGGGTCGGACACGGCCCCTAGGTCGGTTCGTACTTTTAAAAAAAATATTTCGCTCGAAAGAAAAAATAAAAAGAAATACTAAACGCACTCCAAAAATTCTGAAATACATTTTCACGGGCTTCTAAAATCAATCCGCATAAGGTGAACATTTAATTGGGACCTAAATGCAATTTTGAAAAACGCACATTTTCCTAAATTCAAATAAAACACCGAAAAACTCTGAAATAAAATCTTATTTGATTTTATTATTAAATCCTCAATATTTATTTATTTTGGAAAAGTCATTTTATTCCCTCTCTCATATTTTTGTAATAGAAATAATTGATGATAAAATAAATAAAATCAAATGATCCTATTCTCAAAATTTGAGAAAACTCAAATATGAAAATAACGAAATCCCCAACTCTCTCCGTGGGTCATTGAGTTGCGTAGAATTTCTAGGATCAACCAAAATGCAAAGTAAAATATGATATGCATGATGATCTAATGTATAACATTCCAAATTGAAAATTTGGGATGTTACAAACCTACCCCCCTTAAGATGAATCTCGCCCTCGAGATTCAGGTTGGCTTGAAAATAGGTGAGGGTGGTCCTTGAGTAAATCTTCCTCTCGCTTCCAGGTGGCTTCATCCTCTGTGTGGTGGCTCCACTGAACTTTGCAAAACTTGATAACCTTGCTGCGGGTAACTCGGCTGGCAAACTCGAGGATCTTAATTGGTTTCTCCTCATAGGTCAAATCGTTGTCCAACTGAATAGTTTCCAATGGCACTGTGTCTCTCAACGGTATTTCAGCCATCTCCGCGTGACATTTCTTTAACTGAGAAACGTGGAACACATCATGAACTCCTGACAATCCTTCGGGCAATTCCAACTTGTAGGCCACTTCTCCCATATGCTCCAAAACTCGATATGGTCCTACAAATCGTGGCTCTAACTTCCCTTTAACTCCAAAACACTTTGTTCCTTGAAGTGGAGATACTCGAAGATAAGCTCTATCTCCAACTTCGTAAACTGTCTCCTTACGTTTAGAATCTGCATAACTTTTCTGTCTGGACTGGGCTACCTTGAGCCTATCGCGAATCAACTTCACCTTCTGTTCAGACTCTTTAATCAAGTCAGGTCCAAACAACTGGCGGTCTCCAACTTCGTCCCATGACAACGGTGTCCTGCACCTCCTTCCGTACAAGGCTTCGAAAGGGGCCATCTTTAAACTGGTTTGGTAACTGTTGTTGTAAGAGAACTCTGCATATGGCAAATTATCGTCCCAACTAGATCCATAATCTAGTGCACAAGCTCTCAGCATATCCTCCAAAATCTGATTGACTCTCTCGGTCTGTCCATCTGTCTGTGGATGAAAAGTTGTACTGAATTCTAGCCTGGTACCCAAAGTTTCGTGCAACTTCTTCCAGAACTTTGAGGTAAACTGGGTTCCTCTATCTGATACAATACTCCTCGGAACTCCATGCAGACATACGATCCTGGTCATGTATATCTTTGCCAACTTAGCACTGGTATAAGTGGTCTTTACTGGGATGAAATGAGCTACTTTCGTCAATCGAGCAACTACAACCTAAATCGAGTCATAGCCGGAACGAGTCCTGGGCAATCCCGTGATAAAATCCATGCCTAGCTTATCCCACTTCCATTCGGGTATCGACAATGGTTGTAACAGTCCTGCCGGCTTCTGATGCTCTGCCTTTACTCTCTGACATACATCACAGACTGCTACATACTCCGCAATATCCTTCTTCATTCCGGTCCACCAGAAAATATCCTTCAAATCCAGATACATCTTGGTATGTCCTGGGTGAATTGAATACGGTGAGTCGTGTGCCTCTTGCAAAATCAACTTCCTGATCTCCGGGTCATTGGGCACGTAAACGCGGTCTTCAAACCATAGGGTGTCGTGCTCATCCTCACGAAATCCTTTAGCTTTGCCTTTTCTCAGTTTCTCCTTTATAGCAGCAATCTCCTTGCCAGCTTTCTGAGCTTCTCTGATTCTATCCATCAAAGTTGATTGAATCTCCAATGCTGCTACATAGCCTCTCGGAACTATTTCCAAACATAGTTCACAAAGATTTTCTGCTAACTCCTTGGGTATTTCTCCCGTCATTAATGTATTGACATGGCTCTTACGGCTTAATGCGTCAGCTACTACATTAGCCTTTCCAGGATGATAATGCAATTTCATATCATAATCCTTGATAAGCTCCAACCATCTCCTTTGTCTGAGATTCAACTCCTTCTGTGTGAAAATGTACTTCAAACTCTTATGGTCCGTGTACACCTCACAATGATTTCTAATGAGAAAATGTCTCCATGTCTTCAATGCATGCACTACGGCTGCTAACTCCAAATCATGCGTGGCATAATTCAACTCATGAGACTTCAGTTATCTTGAGGCATAAGAAACAACTATCCCTTCCTGCACAAGCACTGCTCCAAGTCCTCGACGTGAAGTGTCGCAGTACACCTCATAATCCCTGGTCTGGTCTGGCAAAATCAACACTGGTGAGGTAACCAAACGTTTCTTCAACTCTTGGAAACTAGCCTCACATTCCTCTGTCCATATGAACTTGGTATCCTTCTTTAACAACTCAGTCATAGGCTTTGCAATCCTTGAGAAATTCTCAATAAATCTCCGGTAGTATCCTGCGAGTCCAAGAAAACTCCGGATCTCTCCAACTGTTGTTGGGGCTTCCCACTTGGTCACGGTTTCAACTTTAGCGGGATCTACTACTATACCTTCTCCAGATATAACATGGCCGAGGAATCCTACTTCCTTCAACCAAAACTCACATTTGCTGAACTTGGCATATAATTGATGTTCTCTGAGCTTTCCAAGTACCAAACGCAAATGCTCCTTATGCTCCTCTTCATTCTTCGAGTAAACCAGGATATCACCAATGAACACTACGACGAACTTATCCAAAAACTCCATAAACACTTTGATCATCATGTTCATAAAATATGCAGGTGCGTTAGTCAGACCAAATGACATAACGGTATACTCGTATAGCCCATACCTGGTGGTAAAAGCTGTCTTCGGAATATCCTGTTCTCGAATCTTCAACTGGTGGTATCCTGATCGCAGATCGATCTTGGAAAATACCTTAGCTCCTTGCAATCGATCAAACAGATCATTGATCATTGGTAGTGGGTACTTGTTCTTGATCGTTACTTCATTCAATCCTCGATAATCAACAACCATTCTTAACGATCCATCCTTCTTCTCCACTAGTAGTACTGGCGATCCCCAAGGCGAAGAACTTGGGCGAACATATCCCTTATCCAGTAACTCCTTAATCTGCTTCTTAATTTCCACCAAATCCTTTGTTGGCATCCTATATGGTCTCTTTGATATTGGCCCTGTGCCTGGCAATAGCTCAATCAAAAACTCAATATCTCTATCCGGTGGCATGCCTGACAACTCCTTTGGAAATACATCAGGAAAATCCCTTACCACTGGTACTTCCTCCTACACAAGTCCTGTTAGGCAATTTACTTGAGTCCTCTTTGGCACATGCCGGGATACATACTTGATCCTTCTCCCTTCTGGGGTGGTAAGCAAAATTGACTTACTAGCACATTCAATACTCCCTTCATACTTTGATAACCAATCCATGCCTAATATCACATCCAATCCTTGAGATTCCAATACTATTAGGTCTGAGGGAAAAACATAGTTACCAATCCTTAATGGTAACCGATCACACCATAGACTAGCCACATACTCTGCTCCGGGCGAGGTTACTAACATGGGTGACCTAAGGGCTTGGGTTGGTAGGTTATACTTATCCACAAATCCCCTTGAGATGTATGAATGTGATGCACCAGTATCAAAAAGAACGAGTGCAGTAAATGAATTAACCAAAAACTTACCTATTACTGCATCGGGCTGAGCTTCAACCTCCTCCACGCTAACGTGGTTCACCTGTCCCCTGTTGAAAGGGTTCGGCTTCTTCCCAGAACTTCCATTTCCATTTTGGCCTTCAGGACATTCATTGGCATAATGTCCGGTCTTCGAACACTTAAAGCAAGTGACTTGGCTTAGGTCCTTCTTGGCTGGGGTTGAGGGGTTGGTGCGGTTTTGGCCGTTGCTTCCTCCATTGCCATTACCATTCTTGGTGCCATTGTGATTGTGCGAGCTACCTCCTCCATGGGTATGCTGAAAATGTCCTCCCGGTCTAGGGGTAAAACGTGGCTTCTGCTGAGCTCCTGAATTGTACTTTCCTTGTCCATACTTCCTCTTGCGGTTCTCAATCTTCTGTTGCTTCCATTCAATCATAAGAGTACGATCTACCAACTCCTGGTAGTTGTTGAAGGTGGCTACCATCAACTGCATGCTCAACTCATCGTTCAGTCCTTCCAGAAATTTCTCCTGCTTAGCTGCATCCGTAGCGATGTCATCTGGTGCATAACGTGCTAACTTATTAAATTCCTCCACATACTGGCCAACTATCCTTCCTCCTTGGCGCAAGTTGCGAAACTCACGCTTCTTCATGGCCATAGCTCCTGCTGAAACATGTGTAGTACGAAAAGCCTGCTGAAACTGGTCCCATGTGACAGTGTCGACTGGGAAAGTGGCTGTGAAATTCTCCCACCATGATGCTGCGGGTCCTTCTAACTGATGTGCGGCAAACTTCACCTTCTCTGCATCTGTGCATCCTGCTGTGGTCAACTCCCTAGCTGTCTTGCGGAGCCAATCATCTGCTACTATCGGCTCGGTGCTACTGGAAAACACCGGCGGATTCAGTCTAAGAAAACGGGCTAAGTGGTCAACAGGTGGTGGTGGTGGTGGGTTGTTGTTATTGTTCCCCTGATTCTGATTCTGGACTAGCAACTGCATCAATATGTTCTGTTGCTGGATCAACTGGGTGAGCTCTGGTGGAAAGGCAAATCTGGGGTCACGTCTCGGAGGCATCTTAGGGTTTAGAAAAGATGAGATATAAGAATAGAGGGGGTCTAAAGAGAAAACACTACCCATATGCACATGAGGCAAAAGCAAACAATTCACTTCAATCAATCAAACAAGGGCATACAATCGATCTATCTATCGCAAAAGTGCTTGGACTACTATATTTACATGGTGGACTACTACTACTGATGAGGTGGTCTACTAGAAATATTCTTCGGTTGCAGACTCCATGATATCTACTCCAGCTTCATCAACATAGTCATCATCGCTACTATCTGCTTCCGAGTCGGTGCCGTCGATAATGATGTAGTCTTCCGGGCTAATTTCCTGGGGTTCTTCGTCTTCATCTACTGGCGCAGGGCCTCCCATAAATACTGCTAGCTTCATAGTTAGGTCGGCATTCTTATCCACCAATACTTCAATTTCTTCTTCATAATCTTCACGTGTAGCCTTGAGTTCTTCCTCCAGTTCTTTGATTCTAGTCTTAGCCTTCTTTAGATCTATCATGTCAGCGCACATCTGATTCTCCTGTCGTCGAATGTGCTGGTTTAACTCCTGGATAAAAGCTGCAATTGATCTATCCTTCCTGGTGATGATCATCTCCTAGTGTTCATCTCGGCGCCCACAAATCTGGTAGATAGTATCCTTGAGATCCTTGCGGTAGACTTCTCCAATGTGTCCCATGGCGATGTGAGCTGCCATGCTCTTTTCTAGACTCCAAGTTGGTGCATCAAAAGAAAACTCTATGGGCTCAGTGACTGGCATGAACGTCCTTCCTGGAACTTGAACTTGAATCATCCAGCGCTCTTCTTCAGGTAAAGTGGCGTTGTAGGTTCCCGTGAAGCTTGGTACTACTATATTCAGGTATCTAGTGACTTCCTTCAAGTGTCGTCCAAAGGGTGTATCTTCATCCGGTTGTGTGAACTTGTTCCTTGCATCCGCCATCCTAAAGAGTAGAAAATATGAGAGGTCAGAAGAGAAGAGAGTGAATAGTGATCTAGGTCTTTAGCTTAGTGGTCGTGTCCTACAGTCAGCGTGTGCTCTGATACCATCTCTGTAGCGACCAGACCTCAAACAGTCTGATCTCTGTGCTCCGGTGTCATCCCTGGATCAGTAATGCTGACACCACACAGTACTCGGAGGATTTATAGCAGAGTAGCAATCACACACTTATTACATCGAGTGTCTCAAACGAGAACTTATTACAATAAATATGGCTTAAGGACATCTAATAACTATAACAGCGGAAGGCTTGGAAGATAAGTGAGCTCATCAACTCCAACGGCATCACTGAGTATAGAACCACGACCTAAAAACTCCTTAATCGTCGTCTGAAAAGTCTGCAACATTAACGTTGCAGCCCGAAACGGGTCAGCACATGGAATATGCTGGCAAGGTAACACATAGAGCGTAATGGAATGAAACAACTATACTACATGCATATTTGGCTGGTGGAAAGCTCTATGGTTACAGTTTTGCGTAAAGCCAATTTTCCCCTACTTCAAAGCAATAAAATTTTATTACTATCATGGTAGTTGTTAAACATTGAGAATGGTTGACAGCATTCTCAATCCCAATTAAAAATCATCATTAAACATAACCCAACAAAATTAATTTAGAGTAACATGTTGAGATTCACATGAAAATCCAAGTACTAGATACTCAAGATGTCCATAACCGGGGACACGGCTAACCATGATTAGTTTATTACACTCTGCAGAGGTTTGTGCACTTTTCTCCACAAGACTCGATCGCCTCCGTTTGGTTTCTCGCACTACATGGTGTTTGAGAAGACGGATGACCGAGACATAATCTTTCAGAACCTCTAGCACCTTACGATCGGGTAGACCGTACCACCTATATCCCCTACATCTGCTAGTCTACCACTGTAAGAGTTCGCATGACTTAGTCAACTATGCTAGAGCCCATAATAGCTTGTGGCTGCACACGGAAGTTTCTAGTATGAATAGTCTCATGATCCCTTTGAGCCTGGGTGGAGGTCCAAAAGAAAACAGGCAAGTCCTGGAATACCCAGGTGCCTCAATCCACCCAGATGTGTGTTTAAGTTGCCACCTTAGATAAATCATTAATTAACAATCTCACATCTCTCATGGATATCACTCACCCAATCCACGTCTACTAGCATAGCATGGCATAATAAGCAAACGCAGAAGTAACTTCCAAAGGTTTGATAATAATAGGTAATAGGTACTACCTCATCTACTTCCCATCCCACAATTTAACTAGATCCTAATCATGCAATGTGTGAGGATTGATCTAATGCAATAAAACTGGATAGTAGAAAAGGTATGATCAAAGTGTTACTTGCCTTGCTGATGATCCGCGAAACCTAACGATTCGAAGTAACAGGCGGCGCACTCCGGATACTCTATCGCAAACAAACAAACAAGCATACAATAAGTACTCATCTAATGCACAGGTAAAACTCAAATAAGAGATCTAACCAGAAGGTTCAACTTAAGAACTCTGGTTGGCAAAAGAATCAAATCGAACGAAGCAACGAAAGTCAAACGGCGAAAGAAAACAACTTCGTTCTAGTAATCTGAATCTAAGGCAAATTTTACAGTAGCAAAATCTTATTTAAGTTGGTTATTCGGATAGAGGGTTTCGAGACGAAACTATAGGCGCTTGAATCGCGTGATTCCGATAAACGAGCGAAAAGTTATACTAAAACAAAAATCGGATCAGGAATCGCGATCAGAAAAAAATCGCGGATTTAATCCGAGAAAAAGAAAAACGACGAACGTCGATTTTTTTCTCTCTTTTTTTTAACGACGGCACGGAAAACGAGGCGCGGCGAACCTCGGCGGCGGGATCCGGCGGCGGCTAGGGCGGGGCGCGGGCTAGGGTTTGGGGGCGCGGGTGGCTGGGCTCAGCTGGCTCCCCCCCGGCTTATAAAGCCTAGTGGGCCGGGAGTCCGGGTCGGACACGGCCCCTAGGTCAGTTCGTACTTTTTTTTAAATATTCAGCTCGGAAGAAAAAATAAAAAGAAATACTAAATGGACTCCAAAAATTCTGAAATAAATTTTCACGGGCTTCTAAAATCAAGCCGCACAAGGTGAACATTTATTTGGGACCTAAATGCAATTTTGAAAAACGCACATTTTCCTAAATTCAAATAAAACACCGAAAAACTCCGAAATAAAATCTTATTTGATTTTATTATTAAATCCTCAATATTTCTTTATTTTAAGAAAGTCATTTTATTCCCTCTCTCATATTTTTGTAATAGAAATAATTGATGATAAAATAAATAAAATCAAATGATCCTATTCTCAAAATTTGAGAAAACTCAAATATGAAAATAACGAAATCCCCAACTCTCTCCGTGGGTCATTGAGTTGCGTAGAATTTCTAGGATCAACCAAAATGCAAAGTAAAATATGATATGCATGATGATCTAATGTATAACATTCTAAATTGAAAATTTGGAATGTTACAAGATGATGGGTCGGGTGCCTGTGCCATCGTGTGGTGCGATGGAGGCGGTGATGGTTCAGGTGTACCACCATGAGAGAAGGGGAGAAATATGGAGACATGGGCGGGGCATGCGGCGTGGTGGTGGACTGACGATGCCCATGCAGCCATGTGACGGAGATGAGGCGGTGATGAGCAAATCTGGCAGTGACTGTGCCCCGTGTGATGGTACATCACTTTGATATGCGTGGATATAGTTGGCCGCGTCATTAATTTTCCTCGTACCAGATGTACGTAAACGACATGTAACCCTGTTTTTCTCGCAAAAAAATAGTCCATCTAATCTAAAATAAATGTCCTGGTTTTAGTTTAGGGAGTAAATGACACGTAACCCATCAAATGTTGGACATACATAGTTGGATAGTTGACCCAAATAGTAAACGATACCTAATGTTGGATGGTTAGGATGACATTGGTATCTCCTGCCCACCAGAGTTCAAGTCTCGGACTTGACATTGGTGCTTGTATTTTCCTGGATTTATATTAAACCTTTTGGCGATGTGTGTTTAGTGAGATGAGACGTTTCCGTCAACTACAAAAACATATGTAGCGACTTTGTCAATCTTAAATTGAAAAGACTGTGGTTCTTCTAAAAAAGTGACTTGGTCACTTGACCCTCGCAGCTCGAAGAGCTCACAATGCTTACATTTGAGGGAGCTTAGATATTATAGTGATATGGATATTCGAAAATTCACATTCTTTATCTGCAGTGGGAGTTGCTTCTACCCGTCATTCCCCTTGCCAGCCTGCGGCTCGTCCTCGCCGTTATTATTGCAAGGGTTTGGCTTGTCCACATCGCCGCCTCTGAGTTAGTATTGCAAGGGTTTGACTTGTGCACATTGTCGCCTGCACAACCTTCTTGTGGACAAAGCAATTTCGCTTGGTGTGGCTAGTGGGCTGACCTCAGTTGCTGGGGTGGATGGCACAAGGCATGTCCAGTATCCTGTCCAAGCCCGAGGTGTTCCCTGATAGGATTAATCTGAGGCGCTGGTTGATCTACATAGGACCAAAAAATCACAGGAGGCACGACACCGAATTTTGGTAATGAGGTTCATCAATACAACTACATCTTCGGGGTCTGACTCTGGGCGCTCCTCCCCATGACACTGTCACGATACCGCATCTCGGCAGTGATGAGGATCCCCATATATACATAGTAACACAAATTCTACATTGGAAGCTATAATTACAACATAGGCTAAGCTCACATGAAAATTAACTATGTGACCTTTCACATGAACTTATTTGGTCCACATTAGCCAAAGACAACCTAATTTTCCTTTGGGCTTTCGTCGATCGCATCAAATTGTCAAGATACATCATCTTTTGGATTAACCTAGACCCTTACCTTTGCCTCTACACTTCTAGGCTATGAACTTAATTGTAGTACGTCTTCCTCAATATGTCCATCAGCGGAGGCAGGAGGCAGCAAGGCAGCAGAAGAGCCTCGAACACCACACAACAATGCAAAGCCTCAAACAACACACAAAAAGTAGAACGGCCCGAATAAGTGCCTCCGCGCATGGGTTAGCCGGATATGATGGCCTGGTCGGTCGCCAGCGAGCTACAAAGGGGGCAAGCGGGCTCAAGAGTCGCCGAGAACTGGAACAAGAATGGCTATTTGAGTTTTGACCACTTCTCCGGAAGAGGGACAGAGTGTGGACGATGGAGAAGTAGGAACCAGGGGATGTGACATGAGTTGCGCAAGACTAAGAGGTGAGATGATCCATTCAATTCGAGAGCAAGACTGATAGGAGAAGAGAATCAACACTGGGGTGCAAGGAAGAGAGCCTAAGAAAGGCATCGACAATTGGGGAGGTCAGCTAGTCCCCAGAAAAAAGAGATAGAGAGAATTGGTCAATGGTGAAGTTTTTGGATCAAATAGATATCAAAGGAAGAATAAAGTGGGGGAACAGAACGGTATGCCGTTTGTCTTTGGCAAATCACCAATAGCTATAAGCGAAACTCCCGAAGTTATTTCTTTCCTCTCTCGGTACAGACTTGCATCTCGCTTTATAAGTAAGGCCATGAGGTTGAACGATACAAGGTGAGGGCATGAACTATGGGGGCAGCATCAAGGGGACGCTCCATGCATTCCATGTAGACATTTATATTGAAGCTGCTGTTATCCAAACCCAGCATTGTGCTTGCCACAGCCACCACCAATCCAACACTTTTGTCAGTGAGGAACCAGACTCCTCTGCAAGAGCTCGTTAGCATCTGCAAGCAACACTTTTTAGTTGAGCTGTACTGATCAAGTCGATGTGGCGGCTGGGGCGGCGGTCCATCATGTAGCACTGGCCATGCGCTGAGAGCATCTCTCACAATGCAGATCAAAGAAATACCAGACAACAAAGAAGACAACGTAAACAATGCACATGCGATGTGTTGCTATACACCATGACCTCGTTGAGCAAGAGCATAGGACTAATTGAACTCCAGCTAAATGACCCTGCGGCCATTGACGAAGATCCAACCTGGCTTTCTAGGAGAAATCACGGGACATCGAGCCCATGCCAAGCTATCGTCGTAGAGGATCCTCTCGCTCCATCGATCCTGCCAGCAAGTAGCGCGCACATGCCAGGCGCACTGACAACGAGTTTCCTTTCCTGTTGATATGTTAATTTATATTTTTAGATACACTTGAGACGCACAAATCTCAAAAGACACAAGTGGCAATTAGTAAGGCCTCAAATATTTTTAACCCCGCAGGAATTGTTAAGTGTTTTTCAAGAGAAAATGAAATGGCTAACTTTTAACTGAACTATTTACCCAAAATATCCAGTGTAGAATTTAATGAAATTAGTTTCCATGGAATTGAATTATAATAAGTGTGAGAGAGCAAAAAGAAGAATCAATAGATGATTAGCAGGGTTTGAGTCCAGTCTTGATGTAACACCTCTTGTATATAGCCAGTTTCTCTCCTTAATATAATGTTGTGTGCTCTGGAGAAAACAGAGGGAGGAACAATCAGGTGCTGCGATTTGGTTCAGAGACTTCAGTAGGGTTAGTATTTTCAAAAAATATCAAATAAAAAAAACCATTAGGTATTTATTTTTTCAAAAAAAATGGTGATGCATGTAGACGCTTCCAAAATATGTGTAAAAATCTATTAGGGAATGTGTTAATTGTACGACACGCAAAAAGATAAATTTGTGGTTCCAAAAAAGTGAAAAATAAAAGTTTTGGTTTTGTTCATTTGTGTACGCTACAGTGAGGCTAGCCATAGTGGAGTAACTTAGGTAGTAACTTAACACATCCCAAGATAATTTTGCTTATGTGGCAAGTATTTAATGAGGAAAGAGGTGCTTGTGGTAACATAATATGTTACTGTAACATAGCGATTCCCGAGGCAAAATGAGTCTGAGCTAATAAATGAAACCATGTATGACACTACTACTATGTTACTTTGCACTATGAAAGTAGTAACTTAGACTAGTGTCATATGCATGACACTAGTATAAGTTACTCCCGAAAAGCTCCTTTGGTGCACAGCGTCTAGTGGTATGCATATCCTCACCATTCGGTTTCGTGTGGATCATCATCTAGCATTTATGAAACAATGTATAGGAGCGATGTGTTTGTTATTCACCAGGCTGTATTGGCCGCGTAATCCAACAAGCTTGGTCCTGGACTCCTCCTGGATGCGCAGCATATGTCCCGTGAGCAAGCTCCATACACTAGTAGAAAAAGGGTCAAATGTGCGACACATTAATCCCGGTTTGTAACAGAACCGGCACTAATGTGTCCATTAGTGTCGGTTCCAACGGCTAGGCGGGAGGAGCTCTTTAGTACCGGTTCGTGGCGAACCTTTAGCACCGGTTCGTGCCACGAACCAGTACTAATGAGAGTGGTGGCAGGATGTTGTCAGAGTGGGGCCCCTCCAGCACCTTTAGTACCGGTTCGTGCCACGAACCGGTACTAAAGGTCGTCCTATATAAACCCTTCATCCACCAGCACTCTGTTCTTCCCCCTTTCCCCTCTCCCTCTCCTCTGTTCTTCCCTTCTT
Source organism: Triticum urartu (assembly GCF_003073215.2). Taxonomy (NCBI): domain Eukaryota; kingdom Viridiplantae; phylum Streptophyta; class Magnoliopsida; order Poales; family Poaceae; genus Triticum; species Triticum urartu. The sequence goes on from NC_053024.1 coordinate 674,214,836, forward strand.
CCTCTCGAGTTCATCACAAAATTTGCCCCAAATTTGTCAAGATTTGCAGGCCCCCATCCATTCAAATGATCACAAAGGTTAGCAACTTTGTCCTTTCATCTCTCATTGCTAGATTAGCTCTTGCATTGGTTTATATAGTGATTAATTGTGGGTTTTAGTAATTTGGGAGGAATTATATGTGGTAGTATTTGATTTATATGCAAAATGAGGTCAAAATAACACTTAGTTTGCATATGTAGGTGTGGTTTACTTAGTGCCTTCTAAATCTCCGTCGTAACCACCGTCGATCGCCCGCACCGTCCCGTCGCCGGCACCACCTTGTGGTGAGCCTCTTGTTCATGAAATTTTATATAAAAAATTGATGTTTGTGTGATTTGGATATATAGTTACTCGTATAATTATCTTACCCGTACGTTGTTTGTTATACATAGTGCCATGGTTTTGATATCCGTCCCCGTCGGCCCTCGCCCTTGTTATGATTCGGATGTGGTATATTCTCTTTTAAAACTATTTGTTGCATTTCGTGTTTATGAAAAATTATGCCCATCAAGCTGACATAGATATTTGTATGTAGGAGGTAGTTGAACCGGAAATTCCAACCGACCCTATTGTCGAGAGCTTAAATTTAGTTAAAAGAGAAAACGAGGATTTAAAAGAAAAATTGAAAAGAATTGAGGGGGAGAAGATGGAATTGGAGTTGCATGTTGCCGATGTCGTCGATGATCACAAGATTAAGATGGAGAAAATGCGCTTGAAGATTAGAAAGATTAGAAAATATGCCATTCATAGTGAGGCTTGGTATCATTATGTTGTTGGATCAATTGTTACCTTAGTTGCGATCTTGATCGCATTTGTTGTTGCAATTAATTCTTTAGCTAGAGAGTTATTTGTTTGTTGCATTTAAGTGTTGTATGAACTTTATGTATTGTATTAATTTTGTGTTTTCGGTGTTGTGTATTGAAGATGAGCCGGCAATGGATGTACGATGACCGATGCTCTCCTGAGTTCATTAATGGCGTGCATACTTTTCTGCTTGCGGCTGAGGCAAACAAGCGGGCGGATGGTTTTATGCCTTGTCCATGTGCTGGCTGTAAGAATGGTCACAATTACTCTACGTCAAGAACCATTCACGTCCACCTGTTTGAGTCCGGTTTCATGCCCCACTATAATGTTTGGACCAAGCACGGAGAAAGAGGGGTTATGATGGAAGACAATGAAGAAGAAGAGGACAACGACAGCTATCCTGGCCATGGATTCCCTGAATATGATGATAGAACAATGAGGGAAGAGGCTGAGCCGGTAATGCGGGAAGAAACTGAGCCGGCAATGCGGGAAGAAGTTGAAGAAGAGGCATCGGATGAGCCCGTTGATGATCTAGGTCGGGCCATTGCTAATGCAAAGAGAAACTGCGCAAGTGATTTGGAGAAGAAGAAGTTGCAGCGCATGTTAGAGGATCACAAAAAATTGTTGTACCCGAATTGCGTAGGTGACAAGAAAAAGCTAGGCACCACATTGGAATTGCTACAATGGAAGGCAGAGAATGGTGTATCTGACAAGGGATTTGGAAAGTTGATGGTAATGATAAAGAATATGCTTCCAAAGGACAACGAATTGCCCGAGAGTACGTACGAAGCAAAGAAGGTTGTCTGCCCTCTAGGGTTAGAGGTGCAGAAGATACATGCATGCCCTAATGATTGCATCCTCTACCATGGTGAGTACGAGGATTTGAACGCTTACCCGGTATGCGGTGCATTGCGCTATAAGATCAGCCGCGATGACCCTGGTGATGTTGAGGGCGAGCGCCCCAGGAAGAAGATTCCTGCCAAGGTGATGTGGTATGCTCCTATAATACCACGGTTGAAACGTTTGTTCCAAAACAAAGAGCATGCCAAGGTGATGCGATGGCACAGAGAAGACCGTAAGAAAGACGGAAAGTTGAGAGTACCTGCTGACGGGTCGCAGTGGAGAAATATCGAAAGAAAGTACGGGAAGGAGTTTGCAGATGACGCAAGGAACGTATGGTTTGGTCTAAGCGCAGATGGCATTAATCCTTTTGGGGAGCAGAACAGCAACCATAGCACCTGGCTTGTGACTCTATGTTTGTATAACCTTCCTCCTTGGTTGTGCATGAAGCGGAAGTTCATTATGATGCCAGTGCTCATCCAAGGCCCTAAGCAACCCGACAATGACATTGATGTGTACTGATACGTCTCCAACGTATCTATAATTTTTTATTGCTCCATGCTATATTATCTACTGTTTTGGACTATATTGGGCTTTATTTTCCACTTTTATATTATTTTTGGGACTAACCTATTAACCGGAGGCCCAGCCCAAAATTGCTGTTTTTTGCCTATTTCAGTGTTTCGGATAAACAAAATATCAAACGTAGTCCAAACGGAATAAAATCTTCGGGAACATGATTTTCTCACCGAACGTGATCCATGAGACTTGGACCCTACTGCAAGGGATCAAAGAGGAGGTCACGAGGGTGGGGGGTGCCCCCCCTAGGGCGCTCCCCCTGCCTCGTGGGCCCCTCGATGCTCCACCGACGTACTCCTTCCTCCTATATATACACACGTACCCCCAAACGATCAGAACAGGAGCCAAAAACCTAATTCTACCGCCGCAACTTTCTGTATCCACGAGATCCCACCTTGGGGCCTATTCCAGAGCTCCGCCGGAAGAGGGCCATCATCACGGAGGGCTTCTACATCATCCTAGCCCCTCCGATGAAGTGTGAGTAGTTTACCTCAGACCTTCGGGTCCATAGATAGTAGCTAGATGGCTTCTTCTCTCTCTTTGAATCTCAATACAAAGTTCTCCCCCTCTCTTGTGGAGATCTATTCGATGTAATCTTCTTTTTGTGGTGTGTTTGTTGAGACCGATGAATTGTGGGTTTATGATCAAGTCTGTCTATGAATAATATTTGAATCTTCTCTGAATTCTTTTATGTATGATTGGTTATCTTTGCAAGTCTCTTCGAATTATTCGTTTGGTTTGGCCAACTAGATTGGTAGTTCTTGCCATGGGAGAAGTGCGTAGCTTTGGGTTCGATCTTGCGGTGTCCTTACCCAGTGGCAGAAGGGCAGCAAGGCACGTATTGTATCGTTGCCATCGAGGATAACAAGATGGGGTTTATTTCATATTGCATGAATTTATCTCTCTACATCATGTCATCTTACTTAAGGCGTTACTCTGTTTTTAACTTTATACTCTAGATGCATGATGGATAGCGGTCGATGAGTGGAGTAATAGTAGTAGATGCAGAATCGTTTCAATCTACTTGTCACGGACGTGATGCCTATATACATGATCATGCCTAGATATTCTCATAATTATGCTCAATTCTATCACTTGCTCAACAGTAATTTGTTCACCCACCGTAGAATACTTATGCTCTTGAGAGAAGCCACTAGTGAAACCTATGGCTCCCGGGTCTATTCTCATCATATCAATCTCCATCACTTTAATATTGTTTTGCTTTTTACTTTGCCTTTACTTTTTACTTTGCATCTTTATATCAAAAATACCAAAAATATTATATCTATCAGATCTCACTCTCGTAAGTGACCGTGAAGGGCTTGACAACCCCTAATCGCGTTGGTTGCGAGTAGCTATCGCTTTGTGCAGGTACGAGGGACTTGAGCGTGGGCTCCTACTGGATTGATACCTTGGTTCTCAAAAACTGAGGGAAATACTTACGCTACTCTGCTGCATCATCCCTTCCTCTTCGGGGAAAACCAACACAAGCTCAAGACGTAGCAAGAAGGATTTCTGGCGTCGTTGCCGGGAGTCTACGCAAAAAGTCAATATACCGAGTACCCATCACAATCCCTATCTCTCGCATTACATTATTTGCCGTTTTCCTCTCGTTTTCCTCTCCCCCCAATTCACCCTTGCCGTTTTATTCGCCCTCTCTCTCTATCCTCCCTCTCTATTTGCCTCTTCCGACCCGTTTGCTTTTCGTTTACTCGTATGTTTGGAATAGCCATTTATTTATTACTAAATAGAGAACCTAAGATTTATGGATCCTCGTCCGCTTGCTAATATTTTTAAGAGATCTAGTTATGTTGAACCAATTGCTAGTGAGTTTTGTGCACTAGATTATCTTTATGAAGTTTTGCTTGAAATTCATGAATCTGAAAATTGCGATGAAGTATGTTATGAAGTGATTCACGATAGATCTTTGAATAAAAAGCATGATTGCAATGATGTTATTATAAATTCTATTAATGACAATTGTGCTAATAATATGCAAAACCCTAAGCTTGGGGATGCTAGTTTTGTTATGTCCTCTACTTGTTGCAATGATCATGATTGGGGTGATTCTTCTTTTGATCTTGAAAATTTATTTAAACCCCATGATGAATATGAGATTGATTATAATGTTTGCAATAATATTGAAAGTGGTTTTGGAAGAATGTCAACTTTAGATCCCACATATTTAGAGAATGTTCAATCTTATGAAGTTTTTGATAAAAGTGCGTTTGGGAAGGTCATGACTTTAGTTAATGTTAATCCCACTATTTTGGAAAAGTGCCAACTTTGCATGCATGTGGATCATGTTGAGAATATTTTATGTGATAGCTATATTGTTGAATTTTCTTATTATCCTACATGTAATTACTATGAGAGAGGAAAATATGGTTGTAGAAATCTTCATGTTACTAAATTACCTCTCGTTATGTTGAGATTGCTATTGTTTCTTTCCTCTTCCTTGCATATGCTAGTTTTTGCTTGCCTATAAGATTCCTATGCATAGGAAGTATGTTAGACTTAGATGTGTTTGTCACATGCTTTATGATGCTCCTTTTGTGCTTCAATTCTTGTCTTTCATGTGAGCATCATTAAAATTATCAATGCCTAGCTATAAGGCTTTAAAGAAAAGCGCTTGTTGGGAGACATCCCAATATTATTCATTGCTGTTATTTAATAAATAAATTATTTAGCCTCTGTTTTGGTTGTGTTTTTTTGTGTTTAATTAGTGTTTGTGCCAAGTATAACTGTTGGGAAGACTTGGGGAAAGTCTTGTTGAACTTTCTGTAAAAAACAGAAACTTTAGCGCTCACGAGAACTGCTGTAATTTTTATTTGAAGAGTGATATTTAGTTAATTATTTTTGCAGATGATTAATAGATAAATTCCTCACGTCCAGAAATTTATTTTAGATTTTTTGGGTTTCCAGATCTTGCGCTAGCTACAGATTACCACAGACTGTTCTGTTTTTGACAGATTCTGTTTTTCGTGTGTTGTTTGCATATTTTGATGAATCTATGGCTAGTAAAATAGTTTATAATCCATAGAGAAGTTGGAATACAGTAGGTTTAACACCAATATAAATAAAGAATGAGTTCATTACAGTACCTTGAAGTGGTCTTTTGTTTTCTTTCGCTAACGGAGCTCACGAGTTTTCTATTTTGAGTTTTGTGTTGTGAAGTTTTCAAGTTTTGGGTGAATTCTTTTGATGGATCATGGAACAAGGAGTGGCAAGATCCTAAGCTTGGGGATGCCCATGGCACCTCCAAGATAATCCAAGGACACCAAAAAGTCAAATCTTGGGGATGCCCCGGAAGGCATCCCCTCTTTTCGTCCACTTCCATCGGTAATTTACTTGGAGCTATATTTTTATTCACCAACATGATATGTGTTTTGCTTGGAGCGTCTTGTATTATTTGTGTCTTTGTTTGTTAGTATGCCACAATCATCCTTGCTGTACACACCTTTTGAGAGAGCCATACATGAATTAAAATTTGATAGAATACTCTATGTGCTTCACTTATATCCTTTGAGCTAGATAATTTTGCTCTATGTGCTTCACTTATATCCTTTGAGCTAGATAATTTTGCTCTGTGTGCTTCACTTATATCCTTTGAGATAAGTAGTTTTGCTCTATGTGCTTCACTTATATCTTTTGAGCTAGATAATTTTGCTCTATGTGCTTCACTTAGATCTTTTAGAGCACGGTGGTGGATTCGTTTTAAAGAAACTATTGATCTCTCATGCTTCACTTAAATTAATTTGAGAGTCTCTTAATAGCACGGTAATTTTCCTAATAATAATATGCTTGGTATTCAAGATTTTTGAAACTTTCTTTTGAGTGTGTTGAATACTAAGAAAAGATTGAAGCATGATAATTGTTTTGAGATATGGAGGTGATAATATTAAAGTCATGCTAGTTGAGTAGTTGTGAATTTAAAGAATACTTGTGTTGAAGTTTGTGATTCCCGTAGCATGCACGTATGGTGAACCGTTATGTGATGAAGTCGGAGAATGATTTATTTATTGATTGTCTTCCTTATGAGTGGCGGTCGGGGACGAGCGATGGTCTTTTCCTACCAATCTATCCCCCTAGGAGCATGCGCGTAATACTTTGCTTTGATAACTTCTAAATTTTTGCAATAAGTATATGAGTTCTTTATGACTAATGTTGAGTCCATGGATTATACGCACTCTCACCCTTCCACCCTTGCTAGCCTCTCTAATACCGGGCACCTTTCGCCGGTATCATACACCTACCATATACCTTCCTTAAAACAGCCACCATACCTACCTATTATGGCATTTCCATAGCCACTCTGAGATATATTGCCATGCAACTTTCCACCATCTAGTTCGTCATGACACATCCATCATTGTCATATTGCTTAGCATGATCATGTAGTTGACATAGTATTTGTGGCAAAGCCACCGTTCATAATTCTTTCATACTTGTCACTCGTGATTCATTGCATATCCCGGTACACCGCCGGAGGCATTCATATAGAGTCATACTTTGTTTTAGTATTGAGTTGTAATCATTGAGTTGTAAATAAATAGAAGTGTGATGATCATCATTCAATAGAGCATTGTCCCAAATAAAAAAAAGAGAAATGCCAAAGAAAAAAAGGGCCCAATAAATAAATAAATAAATAAAAGGGGCAATGCTACTATCCTTTTTTTCCACACTTGTGCTTCAAAGTAGCACCATGATATAGCGAGTCTCATATATTGTGCTTCAAAGTAGCACCATGTTCTTCATATAGAGAGTCTCATATGTTGTCACTTCCATATACTAGTGGGAATTTTACGTTATAGAACTTGGCTTGTATATTCCAATGACGGGCTTCCTCAAATTGCCCTAGGTCTTCGTGAGCAAGCAAATTGGATGCACACCCACTAGTTTATTTTGTTGAGCTTTCATACATTATAGCTCTAGTGCATCCATTGCATGGCAATCCCTACTCACTCACATTGATATCTATTGATGGGCATTTCCATAGCGCGTTGATACGCCTAGTTGATGTGAGACTATCTTCTCCTTTTTTTCTTCTCCACAACCACCATTCTATTCCACCTATAGTGTTATATCCATGGCTCACGCTCATGTATTGCGTGAAGATTGAAAAAGTTTTGAAAAAGTTACAGTATGAAACAATTGCTTGGCTTGTCATTGGGGTTGTGCATGATTTAAATACTTTGTGTGGGGAAGATGGAGCATAGCCAGACTATATGATTTTGTAGGGATAACTTTCTTTGGCCATGTTATTTTGAGAAGACATAATTGCTTTGTTAGTATGCTTGAAGTATTATTATTTTCTATGTCAATATAAACTTTTGTCTTGAATCTTTCTAATCTGAATATTCATACCACAATTAAGAAGATTTGCATTGAAATTATGCCAAGTAGCACTCCGCATCAAAAATTATCTTTTTATCATTTACCTACTCGAGGACGAGCATGAATTAAGCTTGGGGATGCCTGATACGTCTAAAACGTATCTATAATTTTTATTGCTCCATGCTATATTATCTACTGTTTTGGACTATATTGGGCTTTATTTTCCACTTTTATATTATTTTTGGGACTAACCTATTAACCGGAGGCTCGGCCCAGAATTGCTGTTTTTTTGCCTATTTCAGTGTTTCGGATAAACAAAATATCAAATGGAGTCCAAACGGAATAAAATCTTCGGGAACATGATTTTCTCACCGAACGTGATCCAGGAGACTTGGACCCTACTGCAAGGGATCAAAGAGGAGGTCACGAGGGTGGGGGGCGCCCCCCCTAGGGCGCGCCCCCCTGCCTCGTGGGCCCCTCGGTGCTCCACCGACGTACTCCTTCCTCTATATATACACACGTACCCCCAAATGATCAGAACAGGAGCCAAAAACCTAATTCCACCGCCGCAACTTTCTGTATCCACGAGATCCCATCTTGGGGCCTGTTCCGGAGCTCCGCCAGAAGAGAGCCGTCATCATAGAGGGCTTCTACATCATCCTAGCCGCTCCGATGAAGTGTGATTAGTTTACCTTGGACCTTCAGGTCCATAGTTAGCAACTAGATAGCTTCTTCTCTCTCTTTGAATCTCAATACAAAGTTCTCCCCCTCTCTTGTGGAGATCTATTCGATGTAATCTTCTTTTTGCGGTGTGTTTGTTGAGACCGATGAATTGTGGGTTTATGATCAAGTCTATCTATGAATAATATTTGAATCTTCTCTGAATTCTTTTATGTATGATTGGTTATCTTTGCAAGTCTCTTCGAATTATCTGTTTGGTTTGGCCAACTAGATTGGTAGTTCTTGCCATGGGAGAAGTGCTTAGCTTTGGGTTCGATCTTGCGGTGTCCTTACCCAGTGACAGAAGGGGCAGCAAGGCACGTATTGTATCGTTGCCATCGAGGATAACAAGATGGGGTTTATTTCATATTGCATGAATTTATCTCTCTACATCATGTCATCTTGCTTAAGGCATTACTCTGTTTTTAACTTAATACTCTAGATGCATGCTGGATAGGGGTCGATGAGTGGAGTAATAGTAGTAGATGCAGAATCGTTTCGATCTACTTGTCACGGACGTGATGCCTATATACATGATCATGCCTAGATATTCTCATAATTATGCTCAATTCTATCAATTGCTCAACAGTAATTTGTTCACCCACCGTAGAATACTTATGCTCTTGAGAGAAGCCACTAGTGAAACCTATGGCCCCCAGGTCTATTCTCATCATATCAATCTCCATCACTTTAATATTGTTTTGCTTTTTTACTTTGCCTTTACTTTTTTACTTTGCATCTTTATATCAAAAATACCAAAAATATTATATCTATCAGATCTCACTCTCGTAAGTGACCGTGAAGGGCTTGACAACCCCTAATCGCGTTGGTTGCGAGTAGCTATCACTTTGTGCAGGTACGAGGGACTTGAGCGTGGGCTCCTACTGGATTGATACCTTGGTTCTCAAAAACTGAGGGAAATACTTACGCTACTCTGCTGCATCATCCCTTCCTCTTCGGGGAAAACCAATGCAAGCTCAAGACGTAGCATGTACCTAAGGCCATTAGTTGAAGAACTCTTACAACTGTGGAATGGAACAGGTGCACGTGCGTGGGATGAGCACATGGGGGAAGAATTTGACCTAATGGCGTTGCTGTTCGTGACCATCAATGATTGGCCTGCTCTCAGTAACCTTTGAGGATAGACAAACAAGGGATACCGCGCATGCACGAACTGTTTGGACGATACCGACAGTATATATTTGGCTAATTGTAAGAAGAATGTGTACCTGGGACATCGTCGATTTCTTCCGAGAAGGCATCCCGTAAGAAAGAAAGGCAAGCATTTCAAAGGTGAGGCGGGTCACCGGATGATGCCTCGCCACCGTACTGGTGCTGATGTACATGATATGGTCAAGGATTTGAAGGTGGTCTTTGGAAAGGGTCCTGGTGGACAACCTATTCCGAATGATGCTGACGGACGCACACCCATGTGGAAGAAGAAATCTATATTTTGGGACCTGCCCTATTGGAAAGACCTAGAGGTCCGCTCCGCAATCGACGTGATGCACATGACGAAGAATCTTTGTGTGACCCTGCTTGGCTTCTTGGGCGTGTATGGGAAGACAAAAGATACACCTGAGGCACGGGAGGACCAGCAACGTATGCACGGAAAAGACGGCATACATCAGGGTCATGCAAGCTACGCTCTTACCAAAGAAGAGAAGGAAATCTTCTTTGAATGCCTCCTCAGTATTAAGGTACCGTCTGGCTTCTCATCGAATATAAAGGGAATAATAAACATGGCAGAGAAAAAGTTCCAGAACCTAAAGTCTCATGACTGCCATGTGATTATGACGCAACTGCTTCCGGTTGCATTGAGGGGGCTTCTACCGGAAAACGTTTGATTAGCCATTGTGAAGCTATGTGCATTCCTCAATGCAATATCTCAGAAGGTAATTGAGGGAGTCCTGGATTAGGGGGTGTTCGGGTAGCCGGACTATACCTTCAGCCGGACTCCAGGACTATGAAGATACAAGATTGAAGACTTCGTCCCGTGTCCGGACGGGACTTTCCTTGGCGTGGAAGGCAATCTTGGCGATGCGGATATTCAAGATCTCTATCATTGTAACCGACTCTATGTAACCCTAACCCTATCCGGTGTCTATATAAACCGGAGGGTTGTAGTCCGTAGGCAATCAACTCCATATACAACAATCATACCATAGGCTAGCTTCTAGGGTTTAGCCTCCTTGATCTCGTGGTAGATCTACTCTTGTACTACCTATATCATCAATATTAATCAAGCAGGACGTAGAGTTTTACCTCCATCAAGAGGGCCCGAACCTGGGTAAAACATCGTGTTCCCTGCCTCCTGTTACCATCCGGCCTAGACGCACAGTTCGGGACCCACTACCCGAGATCCGCCGGTTTTGACACCGACATTGGTGCTTTCATTGAGAGTTCCTCTGTGTCGCCGCCTTTAGGCCCGATGGCTCCTTTGATCATCAACAACGATACAGTCCAGGGTGAGACTTTTCTCCTCGGACAGATCTTCGTCTTCGGCGGCTTCGCTCTGCGGGCCAATTCGCTCGGCCACCTAGAGCAGATCGAAAGCTACGCCCCTGGCCATCAAGTCAGGTTTGGAAGCTTAAACTACACGGCTGACATCCGCGGAGACTTGATCTTCGACGGGTTCGAGCCACGGCCAAGCGCGCCGCACTATCTCGAGGGGCATGACCTAGCTCTGCCTCCGGACAGTGTCCTGGAGGCTGCACACGCATCGGTTCCGACCCCTAACTCGGAGCCTATTGCGCCAATCGAGGATGAGCGGTTGGACGTCACCTCGGGGGCTTCGATCTCAAAGGCGATTGAGCCGAATGCTAGTCCTGCACTCTGGATGATCCGTGACTCCGAGGATCCGGACTCCTTTCCGAACTCCGAACCCCCTGCGCCCCTGCCGATCGAATCCGATTGGGCGCCGATAATAGAGTTCACCGCCGCACACATCTTTCAGCACTCGCCTTGTGGCGATATCCTGAACTCTCTCAAGTCTCTCTCCTTATCAGGAGAGCCCTGGCCGAACTACGGTCAGCGAGGATGGGATACGGACGATGAAGAAATTCAAAGCCCACCCACCACCCACTTGGTAGCCACTGTCGACAATTTAAACGACGTGCTCAACTTCGACTCCGGAGACATCGACAGCATGGATGACGATGCAGGAGATACCGACGAACCAACGCCCATAGGGCATTGGACAGCCACCTCATCTCACGATGTGTACATGGTGGATACCCCTAAAGGAAGCGACAACGAGGAAAAAGGGGATGGGATGGGAGATCGACCCCCCGAAAAGCAATCAAAGCGTCGGCGTAAACGCCGACCCAAGCCCCGCCTCGACAAAAACCCAGCCATAGAGCAGGACGAGCCGGTAGACGACGAGCAGGCCTTAGACCAACCGTACGAACAGGGCAACACGGATAGAGAAACCGAACATCCCTCCTCCGACGAAAACGGCATTCCGGACGACCTCACGCCGAATAAATCTATGGAGCAGAAGAATCTCCACGAGAGGCTCGTTGCAACTGCACGCAGCCTAAAAAAGCAGAAGCAGAAACTAAAAACAGCGGAAGATGCACTCCGGATTAAATGGAGCAAAGTAATCAATACCACAGATAAGTACGGCGACAGTCGCCGCACTAAAAGCTATCCGAAAAGAAAGCTACTGCCTGAATTCGATGAAGAGGCCCTAGAGCCCTCGAATTCAAAAAATGAAAAAGCCACACGGTCGGATAGACGACCCCATAAAGCGGCAAGCGGCGCCGCACCTAAATCGGCATGCGACCCACTTAAGGACTCGCATCATGGCCCAGTCAGGTCCATTTATGGGCCAAGAAAGCAAGCTCTCGTAAGCAACGCTATGAAGCCATCATCAGAATCCGGCACACCCAAATACAGGGGCGCCACACACCCCCTATGTTTCACCGATGAGGTCCTGGACTATGAATTCCCAGAGGGATTCAAACCCGTAAACATAGAGGCATATGATGGAACAACAGACCCTGGAGTTTGGATCGAGGATTATATCCTCCACATACACATGGCTAGAGGAGATGATCTCCACGCCATAAAATATCTACCCCTTAAGCTTAAAGGGCCAGCCCGACATTGGCTTAAAAGCCTTCCCGAAAACACAATTGGAAGCTGGGAAGAGCTCGAGGATGCTTTCCGAGAAAACTTTCAAGGGACCTATGTCCGCCCTCCGGATGCAGACGATCTTAGTCACATAACTCAACAACCCGGAGAATCAGCTCGGCAGTTCTGGAATAGATTCCTCACTAAAAAGAATCAGATAGTCGACTGTCCGGACGCCGAAGCCTTAGCAGCTTTCAGGCATAACGTCCGAGACGAATGGCTCGCCAGACACCTCGGCCAAGAAAAGCCAAGAACAATGGCTGCACTAACAAGCCTCATGAGCCGCTTTTGTGCAAGGGAGGACAGCTGGTTGGCAAGGTGCAGCCCCAGCAACCCAAGTACATCCGAAACTAGGGATGGAAACGGAAAACCGCGACGCAACAAGGACCGTCGCTGGACTAAGGACAAAAGTCCAAAGAGCACGGCAGTCAATGCCGGATTCAAAGGCTCACGACAAAATCAGGAAAAATCGCCCCCCCCAGGATAACAGGGACGATCCATCCAACCTAAATAAAGTCCTGGACAGGATATGTCAGATACACAGTACTCCCGGGAAGCCTGCTAACCATACCCACAGAGACTGTTGGGTTTTCAAACAATCCGGCAGACTCAATGCCGAACACAAGGGGCTCGACACACCAAGCGAAGACGAGGACGAACCCCAAAAGCAGAGCACCAGGAAACAAAAGAACTTCCCACAAGAAGTAAAAACAGTGAACTCACTTCACATAACAAAACAGGCGGCGCCCGTAAAGGTACGCACCACACGGCCCATCCCCAAAGGGTCCTGCCACTGGTTGTCAAAACCGATCATCTTCGATCAGCTAGATTATTCTAGGAATATCAAGAACGTAGGCTGGACTGCCTTGATACTCGATGCAATAATTGGCGGACTCCAGTTTTCAAATGTCCTTATGGACGGCGGCTGTGGACTAAACCTGATATATCAGGATACAATCCAGCACATGGGGATAAACCCAACAACAATCCGCCGCAGCAAAACCTCCTTTCAAGGGGTAATACCTAGTCCGGACACCCATTGTATGGGTTTTCTCCGGCTCAAAGTCATATTCGGCTCTGCCGATAACCTCCGCCGTGAAAAGCTGACTTTCCATATCGTCCCGTTCTCAAGTCGCTATCAAGCACTACTAGGACGCGAAGCTTTCGCTCGCTTTAACGCAATACCGCATTATGCATATCTTACGCTTAAGATGCCCGGTCCACGAGGCATCATCTCTTTGAAGGGGAAGCACTAAAGTGCGCCTCCCCAAGCGGAGGACTGTGCGGCCGCTTTGACAGCCCCACAGCAAAATGGCCTCACCGGCCAAAAAAAACTTCGAAATAGGTCATTCAAGACCACGAACGCGGATAGACAAGTTCGGTGCAAAATCATCATTGATGCAGGCCTAGAAGCCATATACCCCCGCACTAGGGGCTCCACGCATATACAATAAGAGACAATAAAGCTCAATCTTATATATCTTACTTTATACTTTGCTTATTTTAAAAAAATTCGGCACGACCCGCTTTCAACTCAGTTCCTCTCTTTTACAGATGAACGTCGTGCGGCGCCCGTCCAGGATACGGCACAACGGAGACACAGGCGCAGACGTGCAGTAGGGACCCGTCCTAAAGGATTCTTTTCAGATTAAGACCCTGCGTAAACCTTTTTTACGGTCTCTTGTTGCTACACACCCCCTGGTTTTTTCTTTCTGATATAACCAAGGAGGAGGCTGGTGTCTTGGCATGTGGCCACGTTAGAATTTTTGCACGTACCTGAACACTAGGGGCTTTTTTTAATAAAGAGTGTTGTTTCGCCCGCACTCATAAAGACCGAACACCTTAGGGAGTGTTCGGCGTCGCGAGTTTTGGCATTATATGCATCAGCTCCGAATCATGTCTTTGGTCAAATGTTGGGTTGCCCGGCTCCTGAGTTCGGCTATCTTACGTTCCGCTCTATCGGCTAAGGTAGCACCAGGAGAACTACTGTGATTGTGCCCCGGTTCGGCTGGGCGAGCACCTCAGTAGAGAAAGCCGAAAACTGACTGTCATGATGTAGCGTGAGACTGGTCAGCCACTCGATGACCTATCGGAATCTATTGGATTCCTCCGCTTTAACGAAGGGCCGCTTCCCGGTCAGGCACATACGCGCCCCGAACTCGGACGAGTGCAGTTGCCACCAAGGGGCTACCTAAATAGTCTCACTGTCAAACTCCTATGGCTAAGTGAAAGTGTTAAAGCATTATAGTCCGGTTGCCTGGCCCGCTGCGCTATCACCTCCTTTGTAGGACCAAGACGTTGGGTTAAGTGTGAAAATGCGTCTTCTGCGAGCACCCCCGCACTATGTGCGTGGGGGCTGAAACCAACGACTGCCATCTTTCAGATTCTATATATATATATATATATATATATATATATATATATCTTAAAACGGCCGCACAGGAGGTGTCCCCAATACTTGGAGGCACAAGTATAAAAAAGGCCACTACAGTTTATCAAAATATTACTTTATAATTACATATGCTATCATAACATAGCATCTTTCGGGCACTGCGTCTCTATTACACGAGCGCCTTCAAGAACTTCCTGAAAATAGTGCTCGGAGGGTACTCGGCTTTTGTCCGAATCTCGGGACGCAACAACGATGGTCTCCATCTCTGCCCAGTATGTCTTAACACGGGCAAGAGCCTGAAGGAAATATGCCCTAGAGGCAATAATAAAGTTATTATTTATTTCCTTATATCATGATAAAAGTTTATTATTCATGCTAGAATTGTATTAACCGGAAACATAATACATGTGTGAATACATAGACAAACAGAGTGTCACTAGTATGCCTCTACTTGACTAGCTCGTTAATCAAAGATGGTTATGTTTCCTAACCATGGACAAAGAGTTGTCATTTGATTAACGGGATCACATCATTAGTTGAATGATTTGATTTACATGACCCATTCCATTAGCTTAGTACCCGATCGTTTAGTATGTTGATATTGCTTTCTTCATGACTTATACATGTTCCTATGACTATGAGATTATGCAACTCCCGTTTGCCGGAGGAACACTTTGTGTGCTACCAAACGTCACAACATAACTGGGTGATTATAAAGGAGCTCTACAGGTGTCTCCAAAGGTACATGTTGGGTTGGCGTATTTAGAGATTAGGATTTGTCACTCCGATTGTCGGAGAGGTATCTCTGGGCCCTCTCGGTAATGCACATCACTTAAACCTTGCAAGCATTGCAACTAATGAGTTAGTTGCGGGATGATGTATTACGGAACGAGTAAAGAGACTTGCCGGTAACGAGATTGAACTAGGTATGGGATACCGACGATCGAATCTCGGGCAAGTAACATACCGATGACAAAGGGAACAATGTATGTTGTTATGCGGTCTGACCGATAAAAGATCTTCGTAGAATATGTAGGAGCCAATATGAGCATCCAGGTTCCGCTATTGGTTATTGACCGGAGACGTGTCTCGGTCATGTCTACATTGTTCTCGAACCCGTAGGGTCCGCATGCTTAAGGTTACGATGATAGTTATATTATGAGTTTATGAGTTTTGATGTACCGAAGGAGTTTGAAGTCCCGGATGAGATCGGGGACATGACGAGGAGTCTCGAAATGGTCGAGACGTAAAGATTGATATATTGGACGACTATATTCGGACATCAGAAAGGTTCCGAGTGATTCGGGTATTTTTCGGAGTACCGGAGAGTTACGGGAATACGTATTGGGCCTTATCGGGCCATACGGGAAAGAAGAAAAAGGGCCTCAAGGGTGGCCGCACCCCTCCCCTTGGTCTGGTCCGAATTACACTAGGGAAGGGGGGCGCCCCCTTCCTTCTCCTTTTCCCTTCCTCTTTTTCTATTCCATATGGGAGGTGGAATCCTACTAGGACTAGGGAGTCCTAGCAGGACTCCACACTTGGCGCGCCCCCTCCTAGGGCCGGCCTCCTCCTCCCTTGCTTCTTTATATACGGGGGCAGGGGGCACCCCTAAGACACAAGTTGATCCACGTGATCATATTCTTAGCCATGTGCGGTGCCCCCTTCCACCATAGTCCTCGATAATATTGTAGCACTGCTTAGGCAAAGCCCTGCGACGGTAGTACATCAAGATCGTCACCACGCCATCGTGATGACGGAACTCTTCCCCGACACTTTGCTGGATCGGAGTCCGGGGATCGTCATCGAGCTGAACGTGTGCTAGAACTCGGAGGTGTCATAGTTTCGGTGCTTGATCGGTCGAGCCGTGGAGACGTACGACTACATCAACCAAGTTAACGCTTCCGTTGTCGATCTACAAGGGTACGTAGATCACACTCTCCCCCTCTCGTTGCTATGCATCACCATGATCTTGCGCGTGCGTAGGAAATTTTTTGAAATTACTACGAAACCCTACAGTGGCATCCGAGCCTAGGTTTTATATGTTGATGTTATTTGCACGAGTAGAACACAAGTGAGTTGTGGGCGATATAAGTCATACTACTTACTAGCATGTCATACTTGGTTCGGCGGTATTGTTGGACGAAGCGGCCCGGACCGACATTACGCGTACGCTTACGCGAGACCGGTTCTCCCGACGTGCTTTGCACATAGGTGGCTTGCGGGTGACAGTTTCTCCAACTTTAGTTGAACCGAGTGTGGCTACGCCCAGTCCTTGCGAAGGTTAAAACAGCACCAACTTGATAAACTATCGTTGTGGTTTTGATGCGTAGGTAAGATTGGTTCTTGCTTAAGCCCGTAGCAGCCACGTAAAACTTGCAACAACAAAGTAGAGGACGTCTAACTTGTTTTTGCAGTGCATGTTGTGATGTGATATGGTCAAGACATGATGCTAAATTTTATTGTATGAGATGATCATGTTTTGTAACCGAGTTATCGGCAACTGGCAGGAGCCATATGGTTGTCACTTTATTGTATGCAATGCAATCGCGCTGTAATGCTTTACTTTATCACTAAGCGGTAGCGATAGTCGTGGAAGCATAAGATTGGCGAGACGACAACGATGCTACGACGGAGATCAAGGTGTCGCGCCGGTGACGATGGTGATCACGATGGTGCTTCGGAGATGGAGATCACAAGCACAAGATGATGATGGCCATATCATATCACTTATATTGATTACATGTGATGTTTATCTTTTATGCATCTTATCTTGCTTTGATTGACGGTAGCATTATAAGATGATCCCTCACTAAATTATCAAAGTATAAGTGTTCTCCCTGAGTATGCACCGTTGCGAAAGTTCTTCGTGCTGAGACACCATGTGATGATCGGGTGTGATAGGCTCTACGTTCAAATACAACGGGTGCAAAACAGTTGCACACGCGGAATACTCAGGTTATACTTGACGAGCCAAGCATATACAGATATGGCCTCGGAACACGGAGACCGAAAGGTCGAGCGTGAATCATATAGTAGATATGATCAACATAGCGATGTTCACCAATGAAACTACTCCATCTCACGTGATGATCGGACATGGTTTAGTTGATTTGGATCACGTAATCACTTAGAGGATTAGAGGGATGTCTATCTAAGTGGGAGTTCTTAAGTAATATGATTAAATTGAACTTAAATTTATCATGAACTTAGTCCTGGTAGTATTTTGCAAATTATGTTATAGATCAATAGCTCGCATTGTTGCTTCCCTGTGTTTATTTTGATATGTTCCTAGAGAAAATTGTGTTGAAAGATGTTAGTAGCAATGATGCGGATTGGATCCATGATCTGAGGTTTATCCTCAATGCTGCACAGAAGAATTATGTCCTTGATGCACCGCTAGGTAACAGACCTATTGTAGGAGCAGATGGAGACGTTATGAACGTTTGGCTAGCTCAATATGATGACTACTTGATAGTTTAGTGCACCATACTTAAATGGCTTAGAATCGGGACTTCAAAGACGTTTTAAACGTCATGGACCATATGAGATGTTCCAGGAGTTGAAGTTAATATTTCAAGCAAATACCCGAGTTGAGAGATATGAAGTCTCCAACAAGTTCTATAGCTAAAAGATGGAGGAGAATCGCTCAACTAGTGAGCATGTGCTCAGATTGTCTGGGTACTACAATCGCTTGAATCAAGTGGGAGTTAATCTTCCAGATAAGATAGTGATTGACAAAATTCTCTAGTCACCATCACCAAGTTAGTAGAACTTCGTGATGAACTATAATATGCAAGGGATAACGGAAACAACTCCCAAGCTCTTCGTGATGCTGAAATCAACGAAGGTGGAAATCAAGAAAAACATCAAGTGTTGATGGTTGACAAGACCACTAGTTTCAAGAAAAGGGCAAAGGGAAGAAGGGGAACTTCCAGAAGAACGGCAAGCAAGTTGCTGCTCAAGTGAAGAAGCCCAAGTCTGATCCTAAGCCTGAGACTAAGTGCTTCTACTGCAAAGGGACTGGTCACTGGAAGCAGAACTACCCCAAGTGATTGGCGGATAAGAAGGATGGCAAAGTGAACATAAGTATATTTGATACACATGTTATTGATGTGTACTTTACTAGTGTTTATAGCAACCCCTCAGTAATAGATACTAGTTCAGTTGCTAAGATTAGTAACTCGAAACGCGAGTTGCAGAATAAACAGAGACTAGTTAAGGGTGAAGTGACGATGTGTGTTGGAAGTGGTTCCAAGATTGATATGATCATCATCGCACACTCTCTATACTTTTGGGATTAGTGTTGAACCTAAATAAGTGTTATTTGCTGTTTGCGTTGAGCATGAATATGATTTGATCATGTTTATTGTAATACGGTTATTCATTTAAGTAAGAGAATAAATTGTTGTTCTGTTTACATGAATAAAACCTTATATGGTTACACACCCAATGAAAATAGTTCGTTGGATCTCGATCGTAGTAATACACATAATCATAATATTGAAACCAAAAGATGCAAAGTTAATAATGATAGTGCAACTTATTTGTGGCACTGCTATTTAGGTCATATTGGTGTAAAGCACATGAAGAAACTCCATGCTGATGGGCTTTTGGAATCACTTGATTATGAATCAGTTGATGCTTGCGAACCATGCCTCATGGGCAAGATAACTAAGACTCCGTTCTTCAGAACAATGGAGCGAGCAAAAAATTTGTTGGAAATCATACATACGGATGTATGTGGTCCGATGAATATTGAAGACTCGCGACAGGTATCATTATTTTTTGATCTTCACAGCTGATTTGAGCAGATATGAGTATATCTACTTGATGAAACATAAGTCTGAAACATTTGAAAAGTTCAAAGAATTTCAGAGTAAAGTGGAAAATCATTGTAACAAGAAAATAAAGTTTCTACGATCTGATCGTGGAGAAGAGTATTTGAGTTATGAGTTTGGTCTTCAGTTAAAACAATGTGAAATAGTTTCACTACTCACGCGACCTGGAACACCACAGCATAATGGTGTGTCCGAACGTCATAACCGTACTTTATTAGATATGGTGCGACCTATGATGTCTCTTACCGATCTACCACTATCGTTTTGGGGTTATGCATTAAAGACAGCTGCATTCACGTTTAAAAGGGCACCATCTAAGTCCGTTGAGACGACACAATCTGAACTGTGGTTTGGCAAGAAACCAAAGTTGTTGTTTCTTAAAGTTTGGGATTGTGATGCTTATATGAAAAGGTTTCATCCTGATAAGCTCAAACCCAAATCGGAGAAATATGTCTTCATAGGATACCCAAAGGAGACTATTGGGTACACCTTCTATCACAGATCCGAAGGCAAGCCATTCGTTGCTAAGAATGGATCCTTTCCAGAGAAGGAGTTTCTCTCGAAAGAAGTGAGTGGGAGGAAAGTAGAAAACTTGATAAGGTAATTGTACCATCTCCCTTATTGGAAAGTAGTTCATCACAGAAATCTGTTCTTGTGACTACTACACCAATTAGTGAGGAAGCTAATGATGATGATCATGTAACTTCAGATCAAGTTACTACCGAATCTCGTAGGTAAACCAGAGTGAGATCCGCACCAGAGTGGTACGGTAATCCTGTTCTGGAAGTCATGTTACTAGACCATGACAAACTTGCGAACTATGAAGAAGCGATGGTGAGCCCAGATTCCGCAAAATGGCTTAAGGCCATGAAATCTGAGATGGGATCCATGTATGAGCACAAAGTATGGACTTTGGTTGACTTGCCCGATGATCGGCAAGCCATAGAAAATAAATGGATCTTCAAGAGGAAGACGGACGCTGATAGTAGTGTTACTATCTACAAAGCTAGAATTGTCGCAAAAGGTTTTCGACAAAGTTCAAGGTGTTGACTACGATGAGATTTTCTCACTCGTATCGATGCTTAAAAGTCTGTCCAAATCATGTTAGCAATTGCCGCATTTTATGAAATCTGGCAAATGGATAACAAAATTGCAATCCTTAATGGATTTCTTAAAGAAAGAGTTATATATGATGCAACCAGAAGGTTTTGTCAATCCTAAAGGTGCTAACAAAATAAGCAAGCTCCAGCAATCCATCTATGGACTGGTGCAAGCATCTCGGAGTTGGAATAAACGCTTTGATAGTATGATCAAAGCATATAGATTTATACAGACTTGCGGTGAAGCCTGTATTTACAAGAAAATGAGTGAGAGCACTACAACATTTCTGATAAGTATATGTGAATGACATATTGTTGATCGGAAATAATGTAGAATTATTCTGCAAAGCATAAAGGAGTGTTTGAAAGGAGTTTTTCAAAGAAAGACCTCGGTGAAGCTGCTTACATATTGAGCATCAAGATCTATAGAGATAGATCAAGACGCTTGATAAGTTTTTTTTCAATGAGTACATACCTTGACGAGATTTTGAAGTAGTTCAAAATGGAACACTCATAGAAAGGGTTCTTACCTGTGTTACAAGGTATGAAATTGAGTAAGACTCAAAGCCCGACCACGGCAGAAGATAGAAAGAGAATGAAAGTCATTCCCTATGCCTCAGCCATAGGTTCTATAAAGTATGTCATGCTGTGTACCAGATCTATTGTATACCCTACACTGATTTTGGCAAGGGAGTACAATAGTGATCTAGGAGTAGATCACTGGACAGTGGTCAAAATTGTCCTTAGTGGAATAAGGATATGTTTCTCGATTATGGAGGTGACAAAAGGTTCGTCGTAAAGGTTTACGTCGATGCAAATTTTGACACTGATCTAGATAACTTTAAGTCTCAATCTGGATACATATTGAAAGTGGGAGCAATTAGCTAGAGTAGCTCCGTGCAGAGCATTGTTGACATAGAAATTTGCAAAATACTTACGGATCTGAATGTGGCAGACCCGTTGACTAAAATTCTCTCACAAGCAAAACATGATCACACCTTAGTACTCTTTGGGTGTTAATCACATAGCGATGTGAACTAGATTAATAAATCTAGTAAACCCTTTGGGTGCTGGTCACATGGCGATGTGAACTATGGGTGTTAATCACATGATGATGTGAACTATCGATGTTAATCACATGGTGATGTGATCTAGATTATTGACTCTAGTGCAAGTGGGAGACTGAAGGAAATATGCCCTAGAGGCAATAATAAAGTTATTATTTATTTCCTTATATCATGATAAAAGTTTATTATTCATGCTAGAATTGTATTAACTGGAAACATAATACATGTGTGAATACATAGACAAACAGAGTGTCACTAGTATGCCTCTACTTGACTAGCTTGTTAATCAAAGATGGTTATGTTTCCTAACCATGGACAAAGAGTTGTCATTTGATTAACAGGATCACATCATTAGTTGAATGATCTGATTGACATGACCCATTCCATTAGCTTAGCACCCGACCGTTTAGTATGTTGCTATTGCTTTCTTCATGACTTATACATGTTCCTATGACTATGAGATTATGCAACTCCCGTTTGCCGGAGGAACACTTTGTGTGCTACCAAACGTCACAACGTAACTGGGTGATTATAAAGGAGCTCTACAGGTGTCTCCAAAGGTACATGTTGGGTTGGCGTATTTCGAGATTAGGATTTGTCACTCCGATTGTCGGAGAGGTATCTCTGGGCCCTCTCGGTAATGCACATCACTTAAGACTTGCAAGCATTGCAACTAAAGAGTTAGTTGCGGGATGATGTATTACGGAACGAGTAAAGAGACTTGCCGGTAATGAGATTGAACTAGGTATGGGATACCGACGATCGAATCTCGAGCAAGTAACATACCGATGACAAAGGGAACAATGTATGTTGTTATGCGGTCTGACCGATAAAAGATCTTCGTAGAATATGTAGGAGCCAATATGAGCATCCGGGTTCCACTATTGGTTATTGACCGGAGACGTGTCTCGGTCATGTCTACATTGTTCTCGAACCCGTAGGGTCCGCACGCTTAAGGTTACGATGACAATTATATTATGAGTTTATGAGTTTTGATGTACCAAAGGAGTTCGGAGTCTCGGATGAGATCGGGGACATGACGAGGAGTCTCGAAATGGTCGATACGTAAAGATCGATATATTGGACGACTATATTCGGACATCGGAAAGGTTCCGAGTGATTCGGGTATTTTTCGGAGTACCGGAGAGTTACGGGAATACGTATTGGGCCTTATTGGGCCATACGGGAAAGAAGAAAAAGGGCCTCAAGGCCCCTCCCAAGCCCAGTCTGAATTGGACAAGGGGTTTGGGGCGCGGCCCCTCTCTCCCTTCCTTCCCCTCTTCCCCCATTCCCCCCTTCTCCTAGTTGGACTAGGAAAGGAGGAAACCTACTCCAACTAGGAGTAGGAATCCTACTCCCTGGCGCGCCCCTCCTAGGGCCGGCCTCCTCCCCCTTGCTCCTTTATATACGGGGGCAGGGGGTTACCTCTAGACACACAAGTTGATCTTCGTGATCGTTCTCTTAGCCGTGTGCGGTGCCCCCCTCCACCATAATCCTCGATAATATTGTAGCGGTGCTTAGGCGAAGCCCCGCGATAGTAGAACATCAAGATCGTCACCACGCCGTCGTGCTGACGGAACTCTTCCCCGACACTTTGCTGGATCGGAGTCCGGGGATCGTCATCGAGCTGAACATGTGCTAGAACTCGGAGGTGTCGTAGTTTCGGTGCTTGATCGGTCGGGCCGTGAAGACGTACGACTACATCAACCGCGTTGTCATAACGCTTCCGCTGTCGGTCTACGAGGGTACGTAGATCACACTCTCCCCTCTCATTGCTATGCATCACCATGATCTTGCGTGTGCGTAGGAAATTTTTTGAATTAACTACGAAACCCTACAGAGCCAGCCTAGCGCCCTCTATGCATGCTGACCTCTTCATTGCGGCACCGTGTCATGGAATTGTTGCACCAAGCTGAAATAACTCTTCGGCTCCGATCTCCCCGGCCACAGGTGACCCATGACGTACTTCATGGCGAGTCCAGACAACCTATTCAGTTCGGCCCATTGAGCCAAACGATCATCCACTGCCAGTGGACGCTCTGGATTGTGAAACTGCGACCAGAAAAGCTTTTCCACTTCGCGATCTTTCTGATCTCGAAAGTGTTCGGTCGCATCAGCAACACTCGCTACCAAGTCCATATAGGTATCCTCCACACTCCACATCCGGTCCAACGGAGCAAACTTCGGATCACAAAATTTCCTTCGCAGCATAAAGAGCTTTCCAGCCGTAATCTGTTCAGCCTGACGCAGCTCCTCCTTCGCAGCTCTCATCGCAGAGCGCGTGTCCTTGGCATTGGCAACGGCCTTCTCTAAGTCCGTCTGTTTCGCCTGGTCTTCTTTTTCAAGAAGTCTGCAACGGTCTGCAGCGCTTTTTAACTTTTCGGCCATCTCTTCTTTGCTTCGGCAATGAGCAGCCTGTTCGGCTCTTAGCTCTTCAAGGGCTTTCCTGGTGGCCGCATCACTTTCGCTGGCTTGTTCTTTAGCTCGGGCAAGTTCTGCCCTAAGACTCTCCACGGCGGCCGCACCATCTGCGTCAAGCACACACATCGTAAGACACAGGCATAAAACTGTTCTTACCTAATGCCGCCCGAGGAATTACATACCTTGAGCCTCATCAAGCCGCTTATCGACAAGCGTGATGTAGGCATCTGCCACGTCCAGTTGCCGCTTTAGTTCGGCAAAATCGTCAGTTCGGCTCGATTCCGGACACCCTGCCGCCTACATTCAAAGGCGACATCTTAGACCTGGGATTATGATCCTCCGCATGCCGTCATTTCTTGACGACGCGTAGAGTCTCAGGGGCTACTATCTACACAGGGCGCATCTTATTCATGCGCAACTGACAAAAGTATACATTATCTAATGTA
This sequence comes from Triticum urartu, assembly GCF_003073215.2. Lineage (NCBI taxonomy): Eukaryota > Viridiplantae > Streptophyta > Magnoliopsida > Poales > Poaceae > Triticum > Triticum urartu. The sequence goes on from NC_053024.1 coordinate 674,239,556, forward strand.
CCTCGAAACCCGTCAGTAAACTTTTGAAGGCCTCATACAATCCGCTCTCTACGGATGAAATCCTTTCAATCACCGTGCCCATCAATGCGCGGTGCTCCTCTGAGATAGAAGCTCGCCCCAGCAGAATCTTTAGCTCCTCCGGCCGAGCACCAGACGGTGCCGGGCTCGTCCCATGACCTCTTTCGAAGGCCGGACGCGGAGAACCTCGGGGGGCCGCATAGCCACCTTCCGCCCCTGCCGGATTTGGAGAAACCCTCCGCGACGACACCTCAGGGTCGCCCGCCTCGCTAGGCGGCACGGCAGGGGGAGGCGTCCCGCTCTCCATCATCTCCGGAAGGAGATCCCCCGAAGACGAGCTCTGCTGAGAAGGGCTGAGGTCCGAGCTACAAGATAAAGTTTTGGTTAATCTTCTCAAATATAAATCAAGGACTTCCCTCATCCCTCAAAAGGAAAATCTTTTCTCCACTTACGGCTCGCTGGAGGGCTGATCCCCTTGAGGGCGTAGTCCGGCCGAGGAACTCCCCGGCGTCGGACCCTATGACGAGGATTTTCTCCCCCGTTTCGAGGCCATGGTTTCCGGGTCGTCAGAGGCGGCTCTCTTCTTCCCCTTAGGAGAGGAATTGTCGGTTACTCCCTTCGGAGAAGCCTCCTTCGAGGAGGCCATAGCTTCCTTGTCCTCTCCCTCCAAAGGCATTATCTCTAGCATCCTGACCAGCACGGGATCTGGCCTGGTTTCAGGAAGGGGAGCCGAACACCTGATCAGCTTCGCCTTCGCTATCCACTCCTGTTTAAAAGGACGACTCTTTTGGTGGCAAGTTTATGACAATCATACGGATAGAAGGTCCGGGCACAAGGTTGCTTACTTGAGTATCCGGGCGATTGCAGCTTAGGCCTGCGTCCTCGGTTAAATCCGGACACATCTCTTGTGATCCGAAGAACAGTCTATACATCTCCACGGGCGTTGCGCCCATAAAGTTCTGGAGAGCTCGCGGTCCCTCTGGATTAAACTCCCACGGGCGAAGGGGGCGACGTTTCCCGGGCAATATTCGGTGAATCAGCATGACCTGCGTCTCCTTGACCAAGCTGAGGTATCCTTCCAAGAGATCCTTAATTCGGCCCTGTAACAGGGGCATGCCTTTGGGCAAACCCCAATCTAACCCTCTGTTAACCCATGACGCTAGCCGTGGTGGGGGACCCGAGCGAAAGGCAGGAAGCGCCACCCACTTGGTGCTCCGGGAAGCGGTGATATAAAACCACTCTCGTTGCCACAAGCCTAGCTCCTCTTGAAAAGAGCCCTCGGGCCATGGAGCATCAGCATTTTTTCTTATAACAACACCTCCGCACTCTGCGTGCCGTCCCTTGATCATCTTCGGCTCCACTTTGAAAGTCTTGAGCCATAATCTGAAGTGAGGGGTAACACGGAGGAACGCTTCGCATACAACGATAAACGAGGAGATATGGAGGATGGACTCCGGAGCTAAGTCGTGGAATTCCAGCCCGTAATAAAACAACAGTCCCCTCACAAAGGGGTCCATCGGGAAGCCTAACCCCCAAAGGAAGTGAGACACGAACACTACGCTCTCACCGGGCTGGGGACTGGGGATAGCCTGCCTTTAAGCAGGCAACCTGTGCGAAATTTCGGCGGTCAAGAACTTAGCCTCTCTCAACTTTAGCACGTCCTCCTCCGTGATGGAGGAGGGCATCCATCGGCCTTGAAGGTCGGAACCGGACATTGTCGAAGGTCTGAGGCGCCCGAAATCTGGAGCCTAGGGTGTTGGAACTCGAGGCGACGGGCGAACTTGTTTTGGGATTGGAGAAAAGGAGTAAGGCCCTGGTCTCTTTATAAGAGGTTGAATACCAGGAGCCCTCCCCGTAACCGTTTGGGACTCGCCTTTAATCGAGAAAACATGCTAACGGGCACGATTGGGTTACCCACGTCCGTATTGATGAGAATCCCGCAAAAGGGGGGCACATGATCTCTGCTTTGACAAGACGTGCCAAGGAAACCGCCTCGCAAAACACGCTGAGGTGGAAAAGTGAAAGCGATTCGAGTGAAGGACTTGGCTGTAGTGTGATGACGCACTGCGGAATACGTCAGCAGATTTGATTTGTGTTAATATTATTCTCTCTATGGCAATATGTGGAAGCTTATTTTGCAGAGCCGGACACTACTCTTGGTGTTTACAATCTTCTATGAAGGACTTGGAGGAGGAACCCGCCTTGCAATGCCGAAGACAATTTGCGCGCCGGACTCGTCGTCATTGAAGCCTGGTTCAGGGGCTACTGAGGGAGTCCTGGATTAGGGGGTGTTCGGGTAGCCGGACTATACCTCCAGCCGGACTCCAGGACTATGAAGATACAAGATTGAAGACTTCGTCCCGTGTCCGAACGGGACTTTCCTTGGCGTGGAAGGCAAGCTTGGCGATGCGGATATTCAAGATCTCTATCATTGTAACCGACTCTATGTAACCCTAACCCTATCTGGTGTCTATATAAACCGGAGGGTTGTAGTCCGTAGGCAATCAACTCCATATACTACAATCATACCATAGGCTAGCTTCTAGGGTTTAGCCTCCTTGATCTCGTGGTAGATCTACTCTTGTACTACCTATATCATCAATATTAATCAAGCAGGACATAGGGTTTTACCTCCATCAAGAGGGCCCGAACCTGGGTAAAACATCGTGTTCCCTGCCTCCTGTTACCATCCGGCCTAGACGCACAGTTCGGGACCCACTACCCGAGATCCGCCGGTTTTGACACCGACAGTAATCGATCCAGAAATCATACCAAGGTTAGAGAATGATTTGGTGCAATGTCTTGTCAGTTTCGAGTTGGTGTTCCCACCATCCTTCTTCACAATCATGACGCACGTCCTAGTTCACCTATGCGAAGAGATTAACATTTTGGGTCCTGTATTTCTACACAATATGTTCCCCTTTGAGAGGTTCATGGGAGTCTTAAAGAAATATGTTCATAACCGTGCTAGGCCAGAAGGAAGCATCTCCAAGGGCCATGAAAATGAGGAGGTCATTGAGTATTGTATTGACTTTATTCCTGACCTTAAGCCTATTGGTGTTCCTGAATCACGGCATAAGGGCAGACTGGATGGAAAAGGCATGCTAGGAGGGGAACAAATAATATGTATGGACGGACATTCTCTCACTGAAGCACACTACACAGTTCTACAGAATTCCGCCTTGGTGGATCCGTATATGGATGAACACAAGAATTTGCTACGCTCCAAACACCCAGAGTGGTCTGATGACTAGATTACACGTGAACAAACCAGGAGTTTCGCCAGCTGGTTGCAGACATGTACCATGCATGACGCCTCTATTGAAGATGACATGTACTTGCTGTCCCAGTTACCATCTTCGAATATAATGACTTTCAAAGGGTACAAGATAAATGGTAATACATTTTACACGATCCCCCAAGATAAGAAGAGCACCAACCAAAACAGTGGTGTCCACTTTGATGAAGAAACCAAGACGGGAAAGGAAACATATTATGGTTATATACAGGACGACATATGGGAATTTAACTATCGACGTGGTTTGAAGGTCCCTTTGTTTTCGTGAAAATGGGTCAATATGACACGAGGCGGGGTAACGGAAGACCCGCAGTACGGAATGACAACAGTGGATCTCAACAATCTTGCATATGCAGACGAACCATTCGTCCTAGTCAATGATGTGGCACAGGTTTTCTATGTGAAGGACATGTCTACCATGCCGAGAAAAAGAAAAGATAAGGAAGCGAATGCATCGTACGATGAGCCAAAGCGGCACATAGTTCTTTCTAGGAAGAGAAACATCGTGGGAGTGGATGACAAGACAGACATGTCAGGAGATTATGAAAAGTTTGATGAAATTGCTCCATTCACAGTGAATATTGACCCGAGCATCCAGTTAAATGATGAAGATTTTCCATGGCTACGGCGCAAAGGGACACACGCAAAGAAAAAGTTTCACACCCAAAGATCTGGGATGTGATCGGCTTCACTATCATCACTTTCTTCTGTGTTTCACACCTAGGAGGGAATCTCTGTAATAGTTAGGGTAGCTAGTTATGTGTTTTGGCATTTGAAACGCGAAGAAATTTTATGTGCAAATTTACTGGATGCACTTCGTGTACAAAATGGACAATCTCTTTCGAAGTATCAGGGTTTCGGACGAAAAATCATCTGTTACAAAGGCATTTCATTTTTTAAATAAGCTAAGCATTACCAAATTGAATATAATGATAAAACACACTAATATTAAACATAAGAAAAAAGAATCACTGAAAAATATATTTTCAAAGTTAAGTTATTCATAAACTAGTGATTCACAGAAATTTCAAATAATTCAAAATTTAAACTATTCAAATTTGAAAACTACGGGCACTAACAGAAAGTTTGTAATTTTTTGTACCTAAAGCAAAAATATTCACAAAGAAACTCTAAATACAGCAAAAAACAACTCAAAAATAAATAAAACAAAAATAAATAAAGCAAAAAAACAAGAAAATAAAAAAGCCCGCCTACTGGGCCAAAGCGGCCTGCATACGACTAGAAACCCAACGTGTTGTTGGGCCAGGATGCAGGCCCGCAAAGGCCCTGTAGGCCCACAGGGCAGCACAGAACATGTAGGCCCAGTAGGCCTGCTTTGGAGAGGAGCTCGAGAGAGCTACCGCACTAGGGCTTATAAACTAGTGCGGACGCCCCTTGGATAGCGAGGTGGGACTAAACTTGCAGCACCGCACCTGCGCCAGCACACCCCCTTTAGTACCGGGTCGTGGCTCCAACCGGTACTAAAGGGGGGGTCTTTAGTACCGGTTGGTGCCACCACCCGGTACTAAAGGGGTGCACTTCCCGTCGCTTCGCCTGGCCAAAAGAGACCTTTAGTACCAGTTGGTGGCTCCAACCGGTACTAAAGGTGTTTTCCATATAAGAAAACACTTCGAAAAATTTCGTCAGTTTCCTTCTCCACTTCCCTCTGCTTCATCGCCGCCGCCCAGTCCCGTGCCGTCGCCACCCCCGTCGCGCCGTCCCCGTCGACTCCGCGCCGCCCCTGTCCTCGCCGCGCCGTCCCCGTCACGCCGTCCGCGTCGCCGGCCCGTCCCCGTCCCCGCACCGGCTCGTGTCCCCGTCCCCGCACCGGTCCGCGTCGTCATCGCCGTCGCCTGGAACTTGCCGTCGCCGTCGCCTCGACCTCTCTCCCATGCTGTGAGCCCCTGTCCCCCCTCTCCTCCCTCCAATCGAAGCCGCCGACGCCGTCGCCTTGGCTCGCCATCGTCGTCGCCTCTGCACACTCATGCATACACAAACACACACATACACGCAAACTGTTGGGGAACGTAGTAATTTCAAAAATTTCCTACGCACATACAAGATCATGGTGATGCATAGAAACGAGAGGGGAGAGTGTTGTCCACGTACCCTCGTAGACCGAAAGCGGAAGCATTAGCACAACGCGGTTGATGTAGTCGTACGTCTTCACGATCCGACCGATCAAGTACCGAACGCATGGCACATCCGGGTTCTGCACACGTTCAACTTGATGACGTCCCTCGAACTTCGATCCGGCCGAGTGTTGAGGGAGAGTTTCGTCAGCACGACGGCGTGGCGACGATGATGATGTTCTACTGACGCAGGGCTTCGCCTAAGCACCGCTACGATATGATCGAGGTGGATTATGGTGGAGGGGGCACCGCACACGGCTAAGAGATCAAAAGATCAATTGTTGTGTCTTTGGGGTGCCCTCTGCCCCCGTATATAAAGGAGTGGAGGAGGGGGAGGGACGGCCCTCTCTATGGCACGCCCTAGGGGAGTCCTACTCCCACCGGGAGTAGGATTCCCCCTTTCCTAGTAGAACTAGGAGCCCTTCCAAGTATTAGGAGTATGAGGGAAGGAAAGGGAAGGGAAAAGGAGAAGGAAGGAAGGGCCCCCCCCTCCCTAGTCCAATTCGGACCAGCCCATGGGGAGGGGTGCGGCCACCCTTTGAGGCCTTTCTCTCCTTTCCCGTATGGCCCATTAAGGCCCAATACGAATTCCCGTAACTCCCCGGCACTTCTGAAAATACCTGAATCACTCGGAACCTTTCGGAAGTCCGAATATAGTCGTCCAATATATCAATCTTTACGTCTCGACCATTTCGAGACTCCTCTTCATGTCCCCGATCTAATCCGGGACTCCGAACTCCTTCGGTACATCAAAACACATAAACTCGTAATATAATCGTCATCGAACTTTAAGCGTGCGGACCCTACGGGTTCGAGAACTATGTAGACATGACCGAGACACGTCTCCGGCCAATAATCAATAGCGGAACCTGGATGCTCATATTGGCTCCCACATATTCTACGAAGATCTTTATCGGTCAGACCGCATGACTACATACGTTGTTCCCTTTGTCATCGGTATGTTACTTGCCCGAGATTCGATCATCGGTATCTCAATACCTAGTTCAATCTCGTTACCGGCAAGTCTCTTTACTCGTTCCGTACATCATTCCGCAACTAACTCATTAGTTGAAATGCTTGCAAGGCTTAAGTGATGTGCATTACCGAGAGGGCCCAAAGATACCTCTCCGACAATCGGAGTGACAAATCCTAATCTCGAAATATGCCAACCCAACAAGTACCTTCGGAGACACCTGTAGAGCACCTTTATAATCACCCAGTTACGTTGTGACGTTTGGTAGCACACAAAGTGTTCCTCCGGTAAACGGGAGTTGCATAATCTCATAGTCATAGGAACATGTATAAGTCATGAAGAAAGCAATAGCAACAAACTAAATGATCAAGTGCTATTCTAACGGAATGGGTCAAGTCAATCACATCATTCTCTAATGATGTGATCCCGTTAATCAAATGAAAACTCATTTCTATGGCCAGGAAACTTAACCATCTTTGATTCAACGAGCTAGTCAAGTAGAGGCATACTAGTGACATACTGTTTGTCTATGTACTCACACATGTATCATGTTTCTGGTTAATACAATTCTAGCATGAATAATAAAAATTTATCATGATATAAGGAAATAAATAATAACTTTATTATTGCCTCTAGGGCATATTTCCTTCAGTCTCCCACTTGCACTAGAGTCAATAATCTAGTTCACATCGTCATGTGATTTAACATCAATAGTTCACATCACCATGTGATTAACATCCATAGTTCACATCGTCATGTGACCAACATCCAAAGGGTTTACTAGAGTCAATAATCTAGTTCACATCGCTATGTGATTAATACCCAAAGAGTACTAAGGTGTGATCATGTTTTGCTTGTGAGGGAAGTTTATTCAACGGGTCTGCTACATTCAAATCCATATGTATTTTGCAAATTTCTATGTCAACAATGCTCTGCACGGAGCTACTCTAGCTAATTGCTCCCACTTTCAATATGTATCCAGATTGAGACTTTGAGTCATCTGGATCAGTGTAAAAACTTGCATTGACGTAACCCTTTACGACGAACCTTTTGTCACCTCCATAATCGAGAGACATATCCTTATTCCACTAAGGATAATTTTGACCAATGTCCAGTGATCTACTCCTAGATCACTATTGTACTCCCTTGCCAAACTTAGGGCAGGGTATACAATAGGTCTGGTACACAACATGGCATACTTTATAGAACCTATGGCTGAGGCATAGGGAATGACTTTCATTCTCTCTCTATCTTCTGCCGTGGTCGGGTTTTGAGTCTTACTCAATTTTTCACCTTGTAACACAGGCAAGAACTCCTACTTTGACTGTTCCATTTTGAACTACTTCAAAATCTTGTCAAGGTATGTACTCATTGAAAAACTTATCAAGCGTCTTGATCTATCTTTATAGATCTTGATGCTCAATATGTAAGCAGCTTCACCGAGGTCTTTCTTTGAAAAAACTCCTTTCAAACATTCCTTTATGCTTTGTAGAATAATTCTACATTATCTCTGATCAACAATATGTCATTCACATATACTTATCAGAAATGCTGTAGTGCTCCCACTCACTTTCTTGTAAATACAGACTTCACCGCAAGTCTGTATTAAACTATATGCTTTGATCAACTTATCAAAGCACATATTCCAACTCCGATATGCTTGCACCAGTCCATAGATGGATCGCTGGAGCTTGCATATTTTGTTAGTACCTTTAGGATTGACAAAACCTTCTGGTTGCATCATATACAACTCTTCTTTACTAAATCCATTAAAGAATGCAGTTTTGTTTATCCATTTGCCAGATTTCATAAAATGCGGCAATTGCTAACATGATTCGGACAGACTTAAGCATAGATACGAGTGAGAAACTCTCATCGTAGTCAACACCTTGAACTTGTCGAAAACCTTTTTGCGACAATTCTAGCTTTTTAGATAGTAACACTACTATCAGCGTCCGTCTTCCTATTGAAGATCCATTTAATCTCAATGGCTCGCTGATCATTGGGCAAGTCAATCAAAGTCCATACTTTGTTCTCATACATGGATCTCATCTCAGATTTCATGGCCGCAAGCCATTTCGCGGAATCTAGGCTCATCATCGCTTCCTCATAGTTCGTAGGCTCGTCATGGTCAAGTAACATGACCTCCAGAACAGGATTACCGTACCACTCTGGTGCATATCTCACTCTGGTTTACCTACGAGGTTCGGTAGTAACTTGATCTGAAGTTACATGATCATCATCATTAGCTTCCTCACTAATTGGTGTAGTAGTCACAGGAACAGATTTCTGTGATGAATTACTTTCCAATAAGGGAGTAGGTACAGTTACCTCATCAAGTTCTACTTTCCTCCCACTCACTTCTTTCGAGAGAAACTCCTCTAGAAAGGATCCATTCTCAGCAACAAATATCTTGCCTTCAGATCTGTGATAGAAGGTGTACCCAACAGTTACTTTTGGGTATCCTATGAAGACGCACTTCTCCGACTTGGGTTTGAGCTTATCAAGATGAAACTTTTTCACATAAGCATCGCAACCCCAAAATTTTAAGAAACGACAGCTTAGGTTTCTTGCTAAACCACAGTTCATACGGTGTCATCTCAACGGATTTAGATGGTGCCCTTTTAACGTGAATGCAGTTGTCTCTAATGCATAACCCCAAAACGATAGTGGTAAATCGGTAAGAGACATCATAGATTGCACTATATCAAATAAAGTACGGTTATGACATTCGGACACACCATTAAGCTGTGGTGTTCTAGGTGGCATGAGTTTGTGAAACTAATCCACATTGTTTTAATTGAAGGCCAAACTCGTTAACTCAAATATTTTACTTTTGCGATCATAACGTAGAAACTTTTATTTTCTTGTTACGATGATTCTCCACTTTACTCTGAAATACTTTGAACTTTTCAAATGTTTCGGACTTGTGTTTCATCAAGTAGATATACTCATATCTGCTCAAATCATCTGTGAAGATCAGAAAATAATGATACCTGCCGCGAGCCTCAGTATTCATCGGACCACATACATCATTATGTATGATTTCCAAAAAATATTTTTGCTCGCTCCAATGTTCCGGAGAACGGAGTCTTAGTCATCTTGCCCATGAGGCATGGTTCGCAAGCATCAACTGATTCATAATCAAGTGATTCCAAAAGCCCATCAGCATGGATTTTCTTCATGCGCTTTACACCAATATGACCTAAACGGTAGTGCCACAAATAAGTTGCACTATCATTATTAACTTTGCATCTTTTGGCTTCGATATTATGAAAATGTGTATCACCACGATCGAGATTCAACATACCATTTTCATTGGGTGTATGACCATAGAAGGTTTTATTCATGTAAACAGAACAACAATTATTCTCTAACTTACATGAATAACCGTATTGCAATAAACATGATCCAATCATATTCATGCTCAACGCAAACACTAAATAACATTTATTTTAGGTTTAACACTAATCCCGAAAATATAGGGAGTGTGCGATGATGATCATATCAACCTTGGAACCATTTCCAATACACATCGTCACTTTACCCTTAACTAGTCTCTGTTCATTCTGCAACTCCTGTTTCGAGTTACTATTCTTAGCAACTGAACTAGTATCAAATACTGAGGGGTTGCTATAAACACTAGTAAAGTACACATCAATAACATGTATATCAAATATACCTATGTTCACTTTGCCATCCTTCTTATCCGCCAATTACTTGGGGTAGTTCCGCTTCTAGTGACCAGTCCCTTTGCAGTGGAAGCACTTAGTCTCAGGCTTAGGTCCAGACTTGGGCTTCTTCACTTGAGCAGCAACTTGCTTGCCGTTCTTCTTGAAGTTCCCTTTCTTTCCCTTTGACCTTTTCTTGAAACTAGTGGTCTTGTTAACCATCAACACTTGATGTTTTTCTTGATTTCTACCTTCGTCGATTTCAGCATCACGAAGAGCTTGGGAATTACTTTCGTCATCCCTTGCATATTATAGTTCATCACGAAGTTCTACTAACTTGGTGATGGTGATTAGAGAATTCAGTCAATCACTATTTTATCTGGAAGATTAACTCCCACTTGATTCAAGCGATTGTAGTACCCAGACAATCTGTGCACATGCTCACTGCTTGAGCTATTCTCCTCCATCTTTTAGCTATAGAACTTGTTGGAGACTTCATATCTCTCAACTCGGGTATTTTACTTGAAATATTAACTTCAACTCCTGGAACATCTCATATGGTCCATGACGTTCAAAACGTCTTTGAAGTCCCGATTCTAAGCTGTTAAGCATGGTGCACTAAACTATCAAGTAGTCATCGTATTGAGCTAGTCAAACGTTCATAACGTCTGTATCTGCTCCTGCAATAGGTCTGTCACCTAGCGGTGCATCAAGGACATAATTCTTCTGTGCAGCAATGAGGATAAACCTCAGATCACAGATCCAATCCGCATCATTGCTACTAACATCTTTCAACTTAGTTTTCTCTAGGAACATATCAAAAATAAAACAGGGGAGCTAAACGCGAGCTATTGATCTATAACATAGATATGCTAATACTACCAGGACTAAGTTCATGATAAATTTAAGTTCAATTAATCATATTACTTAAGAACTCCCACTTAGATAGACATCCCTCTAATCCTCTAAGTGATCACGTGATCCGTATCAACTAAACCATGTACGATCATCACGTGAGATGGAGTAGTTTCAATGGTGAACATCACTATGTTGATCATATCTACTATATGATTCACGCTCGAACTTTCGGTCTCAGTGTTCCGAGGCCATATCTGTTATATGCTAGGCTCGTCAAGTTTAACCTGAGTATTACGCGTGTGCAACTGTTTTGCACCCGTTGTATTTGAATGTAGAGCCTATCACACCCGATCATCACGTGGTGTCTCAGCATGAAGAACTTTCGCAACGGTGCATACTCAGGGAGAACACTTGTACCTTGATAATTAGTGAGAGATCATCTTATAAAGCTACCGTCGAACTAAGAAAAATAAGATGTATAAAAGATAAAGATCACATGCAATCATAATATGTGAGATGATATGGCCATCATCATCTTATGCCTTTTGATCTCCATCTCCAAAGCATCGTCATGATCTCCATCGTCATCGGCATGACACCATGATCTCCATCATCTTGATCTATATCAATGTGTCGTCACATGGTTGTCTCGCCAACAATTGCTCTTGCAACTATTGCTAACGCATAGCGATAAAGTAAAGCAATTATTTGGTGCTCGCATCTTATGCAATAGAGAGATAACCATAAGGCTTTTGCCAGTTGCCGATAACTTCAACAAAATTTGATCATCTCATACAACAACTTATATGTCATCACGTCTTGACCATATCACATCACAACATGCCCTGCAAAAACAAGTTAGACGTCCTCTACTTTATTGTTGCAAGTTTTACGTGGCTGCTACGGGCTGAGCAAGAACCATTCTTACCTATGCATCAAAACCACAACGAAAGTTTGTCAAGTTGGTGTTGTTTTAACCTTCGCAAGGACCGGGCGTAGCCACACTCGGTTCAACTAAAGTTGGAGAAACTGACACCCGCCAGCCACCTGTATGCAAAGCACGTCGGTAGAACCAGTCTCGCGTAAGCGTACGCGTAATGTCGGTCCAGGACGCTTCATCCAACAATACCGCCGAACCAAAGTATGACATGCTGGTAAGCAGTATGACTTATATCGCCCACAACTCACTTGTGTTCTACTCGTGCATATAACATCAACGCATAAAACCTGGCTCTGATGCCACTGTTGGGGAACGTAGTAATTTCAAAAATTTCCTACGCACATACAAGATCATGGTGATGCATAGCAATGAGAGGGGAGAGTGTTGTCCACGTACCCTCGTAAACCGAAAGCGGAAGCGTTAGCACAACGCAGTTGATGTAGTCGTACGTCTTCACGATCCGACCGATCAAGTACCGAACGCACGGCACCTCCGAGTTCTGCACACGTTCAACTCGATGACGTCCCTCGAACTCCGATCCAGCCGAGTGTTGAGGGAGAGTTTCGTCAGCACAACGGCGTGGTGACGATGATGATGTTCTACCGACGCAGGGCTTCGCCTAAGCACCGCTACGATATGATCGAGGTGGATTATGGTGGAGGGGGGCACCGCACACGGCTAAGAGATCAAGAGATCAATTGTTGTGTCTTTGGGGTGCCCTCTGCCCCCGTATATAAAGGAGTGGAGGAGGGGGAGGGTCGGCCCTCTCTATGGCGCGCCCTAGGGGAGTCCTACTCCCACCGGGAGTAGGATTCCCCCTTTCCTAGTAGAACTAGGAGCCCTTCCAAGTATTAGGATTATGAGGGAAGGAAAGGGAAGGGAAAAGGACAAGGAAGGAAGGGGGCGCCCACCCCCCCCCTCCCTAGTCCAATTCGGACCAGCCCATGAGGAGGGGTGCGGCCACCTTTGAGGCCTTTCTCTCCTTTCCCGTATGGCCCATTAAGGCCCAATACGAATTCCCGTAACTCCCCGGTACTCCCGAAAATACCCGAATCACTCGGAACCTTTCCGAAGTCCGAATATAGTTGTCCAATATATCGATCTTTACATCTCGACCATTTCGAGACTCCTCGTCATGTCCCCGATCTCATCCGGGACTCCGAACTCCTTCGGTACATCAAAACACATAAACTCATAATATAACCGTCATCGAACTTTAAGCGTGCGGACCCTACGGGTTCGAGAACTATGTAGACATGACCGAGACACGTCTCCGGCCAATAACCAATAGCGGAACCTGGATGCTCATATTGGCTCCCACATATTCTACGAATATCTTTATCGGTCAGACCGCATAACTACATACGTTGTTCCCTTTGTCATCGGTATGTTACTTGCCCGAGATTCGATCGTCGGTATCTCAATACCTAGTTCAATCTCGTTACCGGCAAGTCTCTTTACTCGTTCCGTACATCATCCCGCAACTAACTCATTAGTTGCAATGCTTGCAAGGCTTAAGTGATGTGCATTATCGAGAGGGCCCAGAGATACCTCTCCGACAATCGGAGTGACAAATCCTAATCTCGAAATACGCCAACCCAACAAGTACCTTCAGAGACACCTGTAGAGCACCTTTATAATCACCCAGTTACGTTGTGACGTTTGGTAGCACACAAAGTGTTCCTCCGGTAAACGGGAGTTGCATAATCTCATAGTCATAGGAACATGTATAAGTCATGAAGAAAGCAATAGCAACAAACTAAACGATCAAGTGCTATGCTAACGGAATGGGTCAAGTCAATCACATCATTCTCTAATGATGTGATCCCGTTACTCAAATGACAACTCATGTCTATGACCAGGAAACTTAACCATCTTTGATTCAATGAGCTAGTCAAGTAGAGGCATACTAGTGACATACTGTTTGTCTATGTACTCACACATGTATTATGTTTCTGGTTAATACAATTCTAGCATGAATAATAAAAATTTATCATGATATAAGGAAATAAATATAACTTTATTATTGCCTCTAGGGCATATTTCCTTCAGTCTCCCACTTGCACTAGAGTCAATAATCTAGTTCACATCGTCATGTGATTTAACATGAGAGAAGTGCATATTTCAACCCTGAACTCTTACCCTAGTCTAATTTACAACCCTGAACTTTAATACCGTCTAAATTACAACCCCCAAGTCTCAAAACCGGTCAGGATTCAACCCTCCCCTCCCTGTTGACCGGTTTTGACCTAGGGTGACCAGTTTTGACTAGTCAACGGGTCCAATCAGCATGCCACGTCATAATTTTTTTTCAAAATTTCAAGAAAAAGTAAATAAAAATCTATAAGATCAGGGAAAAATATAAAAAGGAAAAATTCCAAAAAAAATATTCACGAAAAAATCTAGGGAAAATAAAAAATGATTTTTTTCTGGAATTTGAGTTTTCGGGTTTTTTCTGGATTTTTTTTGGAAATTCGTTTTTTTATTTTCCGTGTTTTTCGGAAATTGGATTTCTTATTTCTTTTCCTGGATTTTCTTCGATTTTACAGGTTGTTTCCTTGGAAATTTTGCATTTTTTGCTGATGTGGCATGCTGACTGGACCTGTTGACTGGTCAAAACCGGTCAACAGAGAGGGGAGGGTTGAATCCTGGCCGGTTTTGAGAGTTGGGGGTTGTAATTTAGATGGTATTGGAGTTCGGGGTTGTAAATTAGACTAGGGCAAAAGTTGAGGGTTGAAATATGCACTTCTCTCATTTAACATCAATAGTTCACATCATCATGTGATTAACACCCATAGTTCACATCGTCATGTGACCAACACCCAAAGGGTTTACTAGAGTCAATAATCTAGTTCACATCGCTATGTGATTAATACCCAGAGAGTACTAAGTTGTGATCATGTTTTGCTTGTGAGGGAAGTTTAGTCAACAGGTCTGCTACATTCAGATCCGTATGTATTTTGCAAATTTCTATGTCAACAATGCCTCTAGGGCATATTTCCTTCACAAACACACACACACACACAATGTTCTTAGTTTTTCTGTTTATAGTTTTTAGTTTTCCTATTTTTAGTTTTTAGTTTTTAGTTTTTTTTATGTTTTTTCTGTATTAATGTTATAGAAATGTTAGTTATATATAGAAATATGTTAGAAATGTTAGTTATATAGAAATGTTAGTTTTTCTGTATTAATGTTATAGAAATGTTAGTTATATAGAAATGTTAAAGAAAAATTAGTTATACAATTTTAGTTATAGAAATGTTAGAAATCACAATCCAATCATTTAAAAAATGTTACTTTTGCGGCATATAGTATTTGTTGTCGACGATGCTCGGCCCACATCCTCGCCGTCGACCCGTTCACGACGACGTCCTGCTTCAGAGGACCCATGTCCGGGACTGGGCTCCGCCGGGCTGGCACTAGGAGGTGCTACCTTCAAGGGCACGACGCTTGGTGAGGAACCCGGCCCCGGGTCCCGTCGTCGAGCCTGATCTCCTTTGGTGGCGTTCGCGTGGGCCACTTTCGATGCGGAGGGAGCCGGCCCTGCCGGAGGTGGTACGTCGCCGTGTCAGGGAGGAGGACGAGCACGCCCATCACTACATGGCTGCTATGGACGTCAGGTTCTCCAATACCTAGCAGGTTCTTTTGGGAGATCACCCGAGCTATGATCCAGTGATGGTTCCTTCTCTTTGGGTGTCCACCGCCCGCACCTCAGGAACCGCGAGTGGCCTAGATTACTCTGTATTATTCGATCTTTAATAGCTTGCTAGCTAGCTATAGCTAGTGATGTATTCGATATTATATCTATTATTCGAGACGATGTATTCGAGATTATATCTATTATTCGAGACGATGTATTCGAGATTATATCTATTATTCGAGACGACGTATTCGAGATTATATTCGATGATGTTTATTATGTACTATGATTGATTCAGTTTTTCCTTATTAATTGATTGCATCCATGCATTGTAATTTGAATATATTTCTTTTGGATTAGTTAAATAAAACCTATGGCGGACAATACCGGCAGAGAGGGAGAAGAGGCCCTGTTCAATATCATACGCAATCCTCGCGGGCCAGATGATGATCAGAATGAAGAAGATTATGACGGCTCTGAATATCTAAACAACACCGGGGAGGGTGATATGATATTCGATCGCGACGACCGAATTGATGAAGTCATGGACTATTGATACGTCTCCAACGTATCTATAATTTTTGATTGCTCCATGCTATATTATCTACTGTTTTGGGCAATATTGGGCTTTATTATCCACTCCTATATTACTTTCGGGACTAACCTATTAACCGGAGGCCCAGCCCAGATTTGTTGTTTTATGCCTATTTCAGTGTTTCGAGGAAAAGGAATATCAAACGGAGTCAAAACAGAACGAAATCAACTGGAGAAGTTATTTTTGGAAGGAAACCTACCGGATAGACTTGGACCATACGTCAGAAGATGAAGGAGGAGCTCACGAGGGTAGGGGGCATGCCCCCCTGCCTCGTGGCCCCCCTTTGGTCCACCGACGTACCTCCTGCACCCATATATACCTACGTAACCTAAAACTTCCAGAACACACAATAGATCGGGAGTTCCATCGCCAGAAGCCTCCGTAGCCACCGAAAACCAATCTAGACCCGTTCCGGCACCCTGCCAGAGGGGGCAATCCTTCTCCGGTGGCCATCTTCATCATCCCGGTGCTCTCCATGACGAGGAGGGAGTAGTTCTCCCTCGGAGCTGAGGGTATGTACCAGTAGCTATGTGTTTGATCTCTCTCTCTCTCTCCTGTTCTTGATTTGGCACGATCTTGATGTATCGCGAGCTTTGCTATTATAGTTGCATCTTATGTTTCTCCTCCCCTCTTCTCTCTTGTAATGAATTGAGTTTCCCCTTTGAAGTAATCTTGTCGGATTGCGTAACACTTGATGTATGTCTTGCCGTGCGTATCTGTGGTGACAATGGGATACCACATGATTCACTTGATGTATGTTTTGGTGATCAACTTGCGGGTTCCGCCCATGAACCTATGCATAGGGGTTGGCACATGTTTTCGTCGTGATTCTCCAGTAGAACTTTGGGGCACTCTTTGAGGTCCTTTGTGTTGGTTGAATAGATGAATCTGAGATTGTGTGATGCATATCGTATAATCATACCCACGGATACTTGAGGTGACATTGGAGTATCTAGGTGACATTAGGGTTTTGATTGATTTGTGTCTTAAGGTGTTATTCTAGTACGAACTCTAGGGCTGTTTGTGACACTTATAGGAATAGCCCAACGGATTGATTGGAAAGAATAACTTTGAGGTGGTTTCGTACCCTACCATAATCTCTTCGTTTGTTCTCCGCTATTAGTGACTTTGGAGTGACTCTTTGTTGCATGTTGAGGGATAGTTATGTGATCCAATTATGTTATTATTGTTGAGAGGACTTGCACTAGTGAAAGTATGAACCCTAGGCCTTGTTTCCTAGCATTGCAATACCGTTTATGCTCACTTTTATCACTTGTTACCTTGCTGTTTTTATATTACAAAAACCATTATCAACTATCCATATTGCACTTGCATCACCATCTCTTCGCCGAACTAGTGCACCTATACAATTTACCATTGTATTGGGTGTGTTGGGGACACAAGAGACTCTTTGTTATTTGGTTGCAGGGTTGCTTGAGAGAGACCATCTTCATCCTATGCCTCCTACGGATTGATAAACCTTAGGTCATCCACTTGAGGGAAATTTGCTACTGTCCTACAAACCTCTGCACTTGGAGGCCCAACAACGTCTACAAGAAGGTTGTGTAGTAGACATCAACTATGAACATGACAAAGAAAATGTTGATCTTGAAACAACAAAGACCGGTAGGTATATATATTTATATAAGCAGGCATCTAGTGATCATCACATGTTTTAAATGACTTGAAGATATATTAACGAACCGATCTTTCTTCTTTCAGCCATCCGGATCGAGCAAATCTTCAGGCAACAGGAAACGAGGCCTGAAAAAAAAGTTGAAGGAGGGCGTAAAGTACAATATCGAGGCCATCAAACCTAATGGCGAACCATTAGCGCCTAAGAAGATTGCGGACAAGTTCATTCGTCAGTGTGGAGTTCTTGTGAAGAACCAACTCCCGATCTCCCTTCAAGAATGGAGAGAGCCAGCAAAGCCACGTCCAGGAGTTACTTTTGTCGACGACAGACAAAAACTTCTGCTTTGGAAAACGCTCATGGAATATTTCACCCTACCAGATCATTTCACAGATGCAGATGTGGAGAAAGTCAAGGACGCTGCTCTTAGGAAGATGTCGGTTGCATTCAACAACCACAAGAATCGTGTATGGGACAAGTACGTCAAGGGAGGAAGGAAGACTCCAGTATTCAAGGGAACACTAGAGAAGCAAAGTGCTCATTGGGACGATTTCATGAAATTCAAGGATTCAAAATTATCTAAGGAACGGTCGAGAATAAACAAGGCCAATGCCGCAAAAAAGGATAAGTTCCATAAGCTGGGGCCAGGTGGCTATGCGGTGGGAATGCCTAAGTGGGATAAGTCTGAGAAAGAGATGGAGGATGCAGGTGTCACTCCAGAAACATTGAGCTGGCCCCCCAGGTGCAGGACTTGGTTCTATGCGCATGGGGGGAGTTGGACCCGAAGACAGGCAAAGTTTCGAAGAAGGCATGTCTGGACGGAGCCGAAGATAAGCTACTTGTTGCAATAGAAGAGGCTCGATCGGGGGTGTTCGAGCCCAACAGAGAGAACGACGAGCTTACGCGTGCCCTGGGAAATCCTGAACACCCGGGAAGAACACGAGGCAAGGGCACTATTCCGTGGTATGAGGGGTTTTCGGACTGGAACGCCGACTACAGAACCCGTGCGAGAAAGAAGATTGCGGAGGAGAAGAAGAGGAAGATGGAGGAGGAGCAGAGGAAGCTGGACTATGAACGCCTTCAAGGCCTAGAATCAGCGCACGCGGACTTGGCAGTCAAATTCCAGCGGCAGCAGGAGCAGATCGACTCACTTAGCCAGCAAAGGGGGTCTCAGCAGCTGCAGCAGCTAGCGGATGATCCAGCATTGGATAGCACCGTACCATCCATGCCGAGAAGCAGCGTGGGTTCCGCCCCGGGCGACGCATTGCTGGATAGCTACCCAGTGGATGACATCATGGAGAACACTAACTGCGAGCTACACTTCAAAATGAAGAACATATCCATGAAGGTGGCGGACGCCGTTGCTTTTACAAATCCCCCCGAGGCAACCTTCCATTGCAACCCGATTCCAGCGAGCTATGCTCGTGTCTTGGTTGATGAGGTGGTGGACCAATATTCGGGGTTAGAGCTTGACATTCCTGGAGGTGATGAGGAGCACACACTGGGAGAGGCCAACCATCGTATCATCCTATGAAGAAAGGATTGCATCATCTTTCGAAAGCCACTGACACCGCGTCATCCGACTCCTCGTCGAAGTCCGCCACCGAGTCAGCAGACTCCCGCTCCTCCAAGTCCACCAACGCGTCAGGCCACTCCTCCTCTAAGTCTGGCACAGCTCCAGGCCACTCCTCCTCCTCCAAGTCCGGCAAAGCGTCAGGCCACTCCTCCTCCAAGTCCGCACAGCTTTAGGCCACTCCTCCTCCTCCAACTCAGCCACATCAGCCATCTTCGCCGCCTCAGCAATCACGGAAGAGAGCCGCCTCAGCTATGGTGCGTAGCGGTACAAGTCGAGGTAGTACTGGAGGTACAGGCGGAGGCAAGCGATTTCAATATGGTCCAAGCAGCCTCGCGCCTCTTCCGCAGAGGCCTTACGACAAGTCCGAGGAGGAAAACACAGCCATATCGAAGGCCGAGGTGGAAGCCCATTTTGCACCGAAACCGCCACCGCCGCCAAGGGAGAAAGTGCCTGAGGAAAAGATTGACCACTTCATTCGTATGGCTAGACCACCAGCTCCCAAGACTGTTGACACAGACTATGAGCGCCACCTCAGGAAGTTAAATCGAGCACGTCTACAGACAGAGGCGAGCTCGAGCTCGAGCAAATCAGCTGGCAAAAGGAGCGGTAAAACCGTTCCCCAGCTGGGAGAACAGGCGGCGCAATCAATCCCCCTGCTTGTTGTGCCAACAACACATGAGAGTAGGCGTGCCCAATATTATTGTGGGCAAACCGTTTACGTTCCCGAGCTGGGCGATGTGGTAATAACCGAGGAGCATATAAGGCAGGCTGAAATGCTCAAGATCACTGTTGGACAACTCCTCGACATCGAGCCCATGCCTCCGCTTAGAGAGGAGGAAATAAAACGAAAATATGTCCGGGACTAACCTTTGGTCGAGCCAGACGAGGTCAAGAAGCTCCCAACGAGAATGTATGAATTGCATCAATGGTACATGGACATTACCAAGATTTCCAATCGAGAGTCCCTCATGGTGAATGTCAAGAAGGATCATTACTACCATGAGAAAGTTGTGTCCGTTGAGTATTCATAACTATTTCAGTTATACAATCAAGACGCACTCGACAAATCTATCGTCAGTTGCTATTGTCTGTAAGTGATTTCTTTCTGTAATTTAAGTCTCAAGCTAGCTGTAGTGATCATTTTGATCAATCATTACCTGTAATTATCCTCACTATATTATTTTCTGTGGTATTATGCAGGATGAAGATTTATGAAATGAAAAAAGGTGGACGCTATGGCATTGGGTTCGTTGACCCAAATACCATTAATGAATACACATGGAAATTAGATCCATATTACGAAAAAAGTGTAGATGAAAGCATTCTAGAGTTCTTCAAGCGCCTCAAATACAATGAAGATATATTACTTCCTTACAACTTCGAGTGAGTCACACTGTCTTGTACTACAAATTCTGGTTTTGCCTACTAGCTAGCTACATGTTTTTGCTTACATATGTCCGCTTAATTGAGACATGCAAACGTGTGTGCATGCAGATTTCACTGGATCTTGTTAATCATTAAAGTTGATGAAGGAACAGTTGAAGTACTAGACTCACTACTTAAAAAACCAAGTGACTACACCATCGTGTCTGGGATAGTCAACATGTAATTTCAATCATTATTAACTATATCTCAGCCTATTTAGTTCGTCATTTCCTGATATGAACTATTTAATAACCCCTTTATTCATTTTCTTTGTCGGCGGGTAGGGCTTGGGCAAAGTTCATCAACGTCACTCCAGGCCAATGGAAAAAAAATCTGAAATGGTATCGACCCAATGTAAGTAATTAAGTAGTACTAGCTAGCTAGCTGCCATCTCTTTAATTATCATGCTTGATTAATTATTATCTGATCAAATTCCATTCTCGTAAAGTCCCTGAAGCAGGCGTCGGGGAATAATCTGTGTGCATACTATGTTCGCGAGAACATTAGCATGATGGCGTCCGAAAGGAGCAGATCTCAAAGACAGGAGTGGGTACGTTTGTCAGAACACTATTCACAATTTTTACACCATTATCGATATCTAGTCACACAACTAATACACATGCATATTGATCTCCTTCTTAACAGTTCAAAGAGGTGCGGGAGCAGCTCTTACCAGAGGACCACATAGAAGCAATTCAAGAGGAAATAGCGGGATTTTTGCTCGACCAGGTCATAGATCCCAAAGGAGAATACTATTACTCGCTACCGCCCCAATGAACCACTTCCAATTGTCATCGTGCTCCGAAGGCACCAAATAGGCTAATGCCACTGGCTCGGAAGGCACCAATTAGGAGAAATTGTATATAGCTACCTAATTGTATACATATATACATGTGTGTATATATGTGTGAATTAATGGTGGTTGTGAGACATTCGATGATATATATATATATATATATATGTGTGTGTGTGTGTGTGTGTGTGTGTGTGTGTGATTGGTTCTACTAGAAATTCTATTTATATATATGCATAACATGTACAATATGTAGCATCGTAAAATACCAGCAAACGAAAAAAATTAAATGAAAAATACAAAATTAATGAAAAAGAAATCATAAACCCAAAACCCTCCCAACCTTTTAATACCGGTTGGTGTCACCAACCGGTACTAAAGGGCTCCCTGCCACCGAAGTTGGCTCGTGCCACGTGGTTGCCCTTTAGCACCGGTTCATGCTGAACCGGTACTAAGGGGGGGGGCCTTTA
The DNA here is from genome assembly GCF_003073215.2 of Triticum urartu. Lineage (NCBI taxonomy): Eukaryota > Viridiplantae > Streptophyta > Magnoliopsida > Poales > Poaceae > Triticum > Triticum urartu. The sequence continues at coordinate 674,261,578 of NC_053024.1, forward strand.
GTGCCCACACTTTAGTGCCGGTTCCGAACCGGCACTAAAGGACCTTACAAACCGGTGCTATTGCCCGGTTCTGCAATAGTGACAGTAGCCCGCATTTTAGAACAAGTTGCATCTTGTACCAACTCCGGGCACGGGTCAGGGCACAAAAAAGTTTGCCAGCTCACTTGGCTCTGGTTGAGCAAAATAATTCTTCTGCACATATAAGTTAACGTTGACCATGTAGAAGTTTTTTCATAGATGTTTATGCAACCATTAGTTGGTATTCACTTGCAGCACTTTAGCTAATCACGTGGGACTAATCACGGACTGTGTGCAGTGTTATATGAGCCACACAGTTACATGCATGCAGTTCTAACCGGGTTTACGCACGTAATTTTTTGTTTATGAAACTTAATTATTTTCATTACTAACCATCAGACGTACTAATTGCCCCGACACTCGCCCGGTACGTAGCACTGTAACCATCTATTTTGATCAGACCAAATGACCCTTCTCGACTTACCCCCTGCTATTTAGGATTGATCTCACGCTAAGTTGCTAACAGATACTCCTACATGAAACTAACAGATAGAGCTATAAGATCCATCCTAACCTGCCCAATACGTTTACAAGAGCACACTCAACCCTGCACAGTTTATACAACATGGTTGTACAATTTTTAACAATGAAAACATTAGACTTATCGCACACAAAGCATCACATTCGGCAAATTTCAAATTAACGATTTGATTAATCAATCGCCAGGTTAGAGTTTCTCGCACAGACCACTAGTTGTCATGGCCAGCAACACTGGTCATGCACACAGAGATGTACGGCAATTCGGGCAGGTCCTTCATTTAAAGACACTAAATACTGGGGCCAAAACTTATGCGAGGCCAAAATTCATGTAGGTCATGCAGACAAACAAAAAGTGCCCGGGCCAAAATTAGGGATGAGCCGTTCATGTGCTATGTGAGGCCAAAATTCATTAAATAGGTGTAGATCTCATGCACTGTTCGCCTGAAATGAGCGGGGCCAAGCAGACATGAGGATGCATCCATTGACGCATGCACATGTTGTGTAGTACGAGCTTAGTGCATAGAAATTTGGACCTGTGCCGAGTTTAGCATCGGATCCCAACACGATGGCACAAATAGGAGCGGCAATATGGCTGCACTTTATTGCGATCCCGGACCGTACCCTGTGTATATAGCGCTATTGTTGGGAACCGGTATATCATTCATATTACACGCTGGCACTCATTGTATCCATCTTGCAGCATGCATGACACGGCCTAGATAAAGTGCGCCAATGCCGCCGTGCGCTGAAAGTGCGCTCCGAAGTTACTCCCCACTATGACCAGCCTAAGGAGATACGCACATACGTAGTACACAATTAATGACGCGGTGTTTTGGCTCCTAGGTGCATATGCATTTATTGTCTAAATACACATTTTAAAAAGTTGAAAATTTTGAAACAAAAATCTCACGGGTATATTCGGACATTCTATGTACACGCACAAAGTTTCGGTGAAACCGACGTTTTTTGTGGCTTGTGTAAAAAAAATAAAGAAATGCAAAATGAATAGTCTGGATATACATGCGGGATTTTTATTTGGAATTTTCAACTTTTTAAAATGTGTATTTAGACAATGGATGCATATACATCTAGAAGCCATTGTCAATTTCCGTTAATTATTGTTTTCAAAAGTAGTACTACTTTTTAAACGAGATTCATGTGGCCCGGGAGGTGATTTGACTCTTCGAGAAGCGAGCCCGCAAGCGGCGGCTGCAGCACCGCCCATTCTCGTGCCAGGAAAACGAGCCAAAAAATTTGTAAAGCGGTAAGCGCCTTATCCTCCCTGGGTACGGAGTACAGACACTGGTGGGTTCTGGCTGCAGGGCAGCAAGCAATGGATTCCGTCGCCTTCTTCTCGCTGCTGCTTCTCTCCGCCGCCGCAGCTCCTCCCGCTCTCGGCTTCACGCGGGCCGACTTCCCTCGGGACTTCGTCTTCGGAGCCGCCACCTCCGCGTACCAGGCAACAAGCCAACAACCATGACCCAGCAAAAATCTGAATTGTTTTCATTCGGCTTGTGTTTTTCCGCCCAATTTACTTAGCCTTTGGGGGGTTTGTTTGGCTGCAGTACGAGGGCGCCGTGGCTGAGGACGGCAGGAACCCAAGCATCTGGGACACCTTCACTCACGCAGGTAATTAACCAAATAACCATTCAGGTACTCAGGCGGCTCGTGCTGATTTGGGACTAAGATAAAAATTGGATGCTGATGTTTGGTCAGGTAGTTATCCTGTCAGGTTCGTGCTGATATTTCTTGTTCTGACGACAGGGAAAATGGCGGATAAAAGCGTAGGTGATGTCGCTGCCGACGGGTACCACAAGTACAAGGTAGGTACAAGCTTCTAAATCTGCCCATTTTTGGGGGGCCTGCATGGCTGATTGCAGTGATTTTAATCAAGGATGCAGTGCAGCCGTCTGCTAGTGCTATCAAACTGAACCTAACAAGCTCTGTCTAGTTCCTTATTCTCTCTTCTCTGCCAAAAACAGAATAAAATTTATTCTTATTTCCTATCTATCAATTTTATTTTATTTTGCTGTGCTGAAGTGTTGTGATTTCCACACTGAATATCTGAACATTCTGTTTTAACTTTTAACAACACATGTTCTGATGTTTCAGGATGATGTGAAGCTCATGGTTGACATGAACCTAGAGGCCTATAGATTCTCCATCTCCTGGTCAAGGCTCATCCCATGTATAAGCACTTGCCATTATAACTCCATTGCACTATACTAGAAAAGAAGAACACAAAATTTAATCTGATTGTTAGTTTCTAATGAGATTTGCAGATGGCAGGGGAGCTGTCAATCCAAAAGGACTCGAGTATTACAACAATCTAATAGATGCGCTAGTGCAACATGGTACGTTTATTTTCTGTTGTATATAAATGGAATTGTACTGGCAAAACAGATTCATATATTAGTAGCCTAGTAAATGATCAACACTTCTTAAAGAAATGCAGAATCTATTTTCATGTGTCTCCACTATCTAAACTTATGTGTGTCCATCATGTTTCCTCAGGGATTCAAGTCCATATTATGATTTACCAGCTTGAGTACCCTCAAATACTGGAAGATGAGTATGGAGGATGGCTAAGCCCTAGAATTGTGTAAGATCCCAGAATTTCTCCCTTGTAGTGATGAACTAGCTCAGAATCTTCAAATGTCGAGACGGCCCTACTTTCCTAGTCCTGGTATTAATATTTCCTCACAGGTGCTACTGCAAAATGCAGGGAAGATTTCACAGCATTCGCAGATGTTTGCTTCAGGGAGTTTGGAGACAGGGTCTCCTACTGGACTACGATAGATGAACCTAATGTAGGTGCGATGGGATCTTACGATATCGGAGTGATCGCACCAGGACATTGCTCTGATCCTTTTGGAGCTATAAAATGTACCGTGGGTGACTCAACTGTGGAACCATATATAGTAGCTCATAACATGCTATTGGCGCATGCATCGGCAACTAGGCTTTACAGAGAAAAATATCAAGTGAGTGATTTTGGGCCTAAAATTTAGAACCAGTGCCTCTCTGTGATTATAAGCTAGTAAGATTTATGTTGCTATCTAATATAAATTCTGATATATGAGTAACTGTATATTCTTCAAAAAGAAAAATATTTTAAAGAGAAAGTATTGTCTGACCATATATTCTTCTCAAGAGAAAGTACTGTCTAACCATATACTGATATGTGGGGGTCAATCACTATCAATTGTAGTTTGTTGGCATATTAAATATTTGGATTTCTCAACATAAGGACTGATTAGCTGCACAAATACATCACTTTTAATTTCCCATGATGTATATTCATATGGAAAGATTTATTTGTCCATAAAAGAAGTTTTGCATGTAGGCCATGCAAAAGGGGGTTGTCGGCCTAAGTATTTACTCCCTTTGGCCTTATCCTATGACAAAGTCTACGGCGGATTTAGAAGCAACAAAAAGATGTTTGGACTTCTTTTTGGGCTGGTATGTTATCTTTACTCTATCTTTGCTCCAGAAATGCAGAACTAACCAGCTTGTGATTCCTTTTAGGATACTAGAGCCCTTGATGTCTGGAGATTATCCAGAAAGAATGAAGAAAATTGTTGGTTCTCGTCTTCCACCCTTCACAAGAATCCAGTCTGAAGCTATTATTGGTAGTGCAGATTTCATCGGGATAAATCACTATTATTCTGTCTATGTGAATGATCTCCCTATAAAGAAAGGCGCTCGCGACTATACAGCAGACTTGTCAATCAGCTACAAAGGTAAGCATCCTTGATTTAGTGTTCATATTTTTTTGTAGCAGAACTGCAGCAGTAGTGGGCAATGTGTTCCCTTTATCTACTGACAAGATAATGATGCAAACAGAAGGTTCACATTGTCAATATATTAACTGATGAAATTTGTTACGCTTCTGAAGCAGATTTACAATCTAAGATTTTTTTTTATCCAAATGGCACATCTAAGAAAATATATGTTTCATTGGTGCAGCTTCTAAAACAGACCCGCCAGCCGGTAAGGTAAAGTTCTTCAATGATGTGTTTGTCAGATACTACCGGGTTCAGCTGTTCTTTTACATGAAACGTTAAATTTGGAATTCTAATCTAACACGAGATACCAGAAATCAATGAAATACACTTGAAGGTCATGCAGTTGAGCAATACTGGGATTGTGTCTGTCTTGCAAGTTGTGACATGAAGAAGAACAACTTGTGAATGCAGGCTCCACCAACGTCTTTTCCAAGTGACCCTGAAGGATTGCAACGTGTGCTACTGTACTTGAAAGAAGCCTACGGGAACATTCCCATTTATATCCAAGAGAATGGCAAGTCGGCCTAGTTCCTGATTACGATGTTCTCCGAAACAAAACAAAGACATACTAGTTCAATCATTCTATCTAAAATCATTTCAATGTTTACGGACATCATCGTTGGTTTGCAGTTCATACATATTTGATGGTATCTTTTGCCTGCTCTGCTTTCTCTCTTCAGGTCAATCCTCTAGTAATGACACTCTCGTCGACACCGAGAGGACCGGGTACTTGAAGGGCTATATAGGGAGCACATTGGCTGCATTAAGGTCAGTCGTTCGAAAAGAAAAACTGCACATGTTTTTTCTGCATCACTACAATTTCATGCAGTTGGGGCGCCCTGTAACCAGAACTTCAGAGTTCAGAGTTCAGTTACCATGGTGATGTTTTGCTCTGCAGGAATGGAGTCAACGTGAAAGGCTACTTTGTCTGGGCTTTCCTGGACGTCTTCGAGTACCTGTCAGGGTATCAGGCACGGTACGGCCTGTACCGTGTCGATTTTAACAACGAGGCGCGGCCACGGCAAGCCAGGCTCTCTGCTCGCTGGTACTCTGCCTTCCTGAAGAACAATAACGATGACATCCATGTTCAGAGTGAGCTCAACAGTACAGGATGGCATGCTGAACAATGAGTCGCATCGTCGGACACGTAAATACATAGGCATACCACATACGCATAGATACGCACAATGTTGTTCTCTTTCCTTCATAGGGAGAGTCAGCAGTGGATGCATCATAATACTACATCTCTAGTGTCTTTCGACGTCAAGTAAAACCATAAGGACGGACCCATCTCTACCGTTTCCTTGCTGAAAATTTTCAGGGGATGTTTGATTGGTATATCAACATTGCCAGCACAACAGCTGCTGCTATGGTTTTTTTTTTAACTTTTTTGACATACTCATCGAACCATGCAATGCAAGTGACGTGTGAAATCGACGCCATGAAGGAAATCTGGTCAGAAGTGCCGCTACAAAGTAAGGGCATCGTTGGCCCCTAGGTATCCGTCCGCGGACAGTGGTGCGGAGCCAGGGGCGTAGCCAGGCCCAGGCAACTAGGGCTATGGAGGGCATTGTTGGCCCCTAGGTATCCATCCACGGACAGTGATGTGGAGCCAGGGGCGTAGCCAGGCCCCAGGCAACTAGGGCCATGGCAAGATTGTCTGGACATGGGAAGAAAATGGTTTGTTCTCTGCCCGATCAGTCTATCGTGCTCACTTTGCCGCAAGAATTGAGGCGGCAGGAGCCACGGAAATATGGAAGTCCAGAGCACCGGCAACTTGCAAGTTCTTCTCCTGGCTAGCGGCAAATTGAAGATGTTGGACGTCGGACAGATTATAGAGACGACTACTGCTACACCCAGCGGCGTGCCCGTTCTGGGACCAGGAGCCGGAAATGATTGATCACCTGCTCCTTGAATGTGTTCTCGCTCGGCAAGTTTGGGCCGTCATCATGGATAACTGGGGAAAGCCTCACTGGACATCGGAGCCGGAGGCTGAACTCGTGGGATGGTGGACCTCCCTCAATATTCAGAAGAACAAAAGAAAAGAAACATGGACGGTGGTCACTCTGGTGGCTTGGACACTGTGGAAACACAGGAATGACATTGTGTTTAACAGAGCTTCACCTTCCGTGAATGAGGTTCTGCGACAGTTCGAAACAGAGGGACAAAACTGGAGGGCTGCGGCACTGTTGCGGGAGGCAGGATCGCTCCCAGTCAGGATAGATAGGGTGAGCGATAGCGAGTAGTCAGCATGCAGTCTCGGACTCATGCAGCCGTGGGTTTGGTTGTTGTAACGTTGTGATAACTCACCATCTTGGCATCTTCTATCTATGATCTCGATACGTCTGCTTGACATATCCTTGAAAAAAAAGAAGCTCCACCACTGCTCGGTCCTTCTCTTTAGTCAATGATCTCCACTGCCGCAACCGATAGATAATTTAAAAAGATGGTCAGCAGCCTTGCTAGGGAAGACCCGCTCGATGGTAAACTTCTTGCGAGTTGTCCAAAGCACCCAACGAAAACCCGAGAACCCAAACCAAAATAACCTCTTAATCTGGCCACCCAAGCCATTGACCAAAAGTAACAATTCGTCGAAAGAGCATGGGGCCCATGAGACATGAAGCCACTCCCTCAAACCGCTCCAAAAGAGACGCGCTAGAGGGCAAGCGAAAAGAATGTGGTTCGTGTTTTCCACAGCCCCACACAGCACACAGAACTCCGAGTCCAGCCCATTTCTTTTCTTAATCTAGTCTGCAGCCGGCAACCAACCACGCATGGCTTGCCACATAAAACAGAGAAATTTATGGTGCTGCCCGTCCTGCGACTCCTTGTTGTTCCCCTCCATGCCCATGTCGAGCGGTTGTGTCCATATCCGGATTTTTACTAGATTTTGAAACAGAGAAATTTGTAAAGATTTGTCTTTAAATGGAAAGTTGTGGCTACATCCAAGTGCAATGCACCCATGATGAACAGTTAAATTATAACAAATAGCAAAAAAGTTTTGAAACTTTGTTGAAACCCGAGATTCTAGAAGTAAGTTGTTAATGTAGACCAGAAGACGTCGACAAACGAGATGTCTGTAGCAAATCTCTGCTCTGAGAAAAGAACACTGATGAGAGCCTATATAACGCCCTAGGTCCGATTAGATGGAGTCGTGGAACACAACTCCGGTGCAACTTAACGATGAACACAGACGGCGCTAACATTCTATGCCACCTTAACGTTTACATATGCATGTCCAACCAGTTAGAAATGTTGTCAAATTTAATAATCCCCTCACTAGTGTTTATTTTTGCAAAAAAATTATCCCGATGTCAGTCGTATGTGCTACAGACACTCTAAGTGGCGGTCCTTGATAACACTAATCCCAATTACGATGATTTTAAGCTATTTACTCATCTAGTATCACACACATGGTACTAATTCATCGGATTTTTTTAACACAATACAAACACAGATTGCTCCCGCACGCACCCCTATGAACATACGTATCCTACCCCTATGAGCACCTTCGAGATACCGAGACGGCACAACATTTTGAGATTGACGAAGTTACCATCGGGAGAACGTCTCCTCTCACTGAATAAAATCACCGGAAAGCCTAAAATAAATCTAAAAAAATACGAACGCCAATGCCAAATGTAGGACTTGAACCGGGGTGGGCTTGCTCCACCAAAAGAAACGTGACCATCCGAGCTAAGCTTAGTTGAGATCCTCCATATTAGTGTACGATGTTGTAGTAAAAAAATTACTGTATGGTGTTGTAGTCCCTTTGACACGTGTCAATCCGTCCCACTTTCCTAGATGCTGATGATGTTGATTTTTTTTTCAAAATAGGGGCATAAGCTTTGCCTCATCTATTAATTAAGAGGAGAATAGAGTTTGTTTGTTTTACATCCAACCCTCATACAACACATGGTGATTACTCTCACATCCCCTAGTTTCTTAGCTCCTACGGTGCTCCAAAGCTTTACTTCGTTTAAAATGGTGTTGAGCAAGATTGTCGGTGCACGGTGCACTTTTGCGACGGAAGACACGTGAGTTTGTCTCATTCCAAATTATCCATGACAGAAGCATTGTGAGTGAAGCCATGGACTTCCGATTGAGGATGTTCGAGCAGGTCCTTTTAGCTCACCAGTACTTTACAGAGCCATCCAAGTGACAAGTAGACCCCTAGTTTCTCAATGACCAAGTTTCAAAGCCTAATGGTGAAATGAAACTTGAAGAAGAGATGTGCCACGGATTCTTGTTCCCTTTTGCAAAGTGGGTAAAAGGTATAATTTGCCTACCCTTGCTTGGCCAATCTATCGACGGTCCAAATCTAGTCTTTGTAGCACTAACCAAGTGGAGAACTTGACCTTTGGCGGAGCCCACACTTTCCAAACCTTTTGCTCCATAGGGTAAAGAATCATGCCCAAGAATTGTGCCTTGTAGGTGGAGGCCACTAGATAGAGCCCACTAGTCAAGTGTTTCCACACAATGTTGTCCTCGGAATGCTCATCAAGATAGAAGCCATGCACGAGCGTCCAAAGGGTAAAAAATTCCCTTATGTGATCAACGGAGACGATGGTGGATGGATTGATCTTTAATATCCAAGCATATTTCTTAAGGGCCTCACGCACCTTCCATATTGTTCTCGAGGGCGCCTCATAAAGAGGAGCAATTTCTTTGGGCTTGCATCCAAGGAGTCATGGAAGTCCCAAAACGATGTTTTTGTAGCATTACCCACGATGATGGTCGTGGAGGTGTAGAAGAAGTTGAGATCCTCCTCATCATATGGATTCCCCATGCCAACCCACATTTTGGTTGGCTCCTTTCATTCAAACAATGGCCAACGTAATTGCAAGGCCCGAGCGGATTTGTTGGTGCTGAACACCCCGAGACCATCATATTGAAGTGGACGGCACACCACGTCCCAATTGACTTTTGCACTAGTAATCTTGTCCGAGCCACACGAAAGAAAGGTGTAATCACGAACTTGAGTAAAGCCGTGCAGGCAATGGTGCTGATGTTTTGGCCCTACAAAGTGACAAGTTTTTCGATCATCTTATCTTTAATGAATTGGAAGTCCATCTTCTTCAGTTGCCAGACCGAGAGAGATAGGCCTAAATATCGAATGGGAAAAGAAGTTCTAGCTTTCGGCAAGCTTCGAAGGATGCAGCAACGGCGAGTTCCATCTTCCAAGTCACAAGTCACTGGAACAAGGCCCATTCTTGCTTCTATACAGGTGCCGTCATCTTTTATCCACACCAGAGTAGCACACATCAACAGGTGTTTTAACGTCAAAGCACATCATCAAGCTAAGTTAGCGATCGAAATTAAAAATAGGCCTCTAGCTTTTCGTTGTCTCTCTTCAGATGCAAGACCTCGTATCGCGAGAGATGTCCTCGCCATGTCAAGTGTGAGACCTTTCACACTACTCTAAAATGTTGCTAACGGAATAAAACTTTTTGTTGTTCAAAAAAAAAGAAGGAGGAGGATGTAACCCAAATGAAGTGGTTGCAGCGGATGGGCATCCGAAAAGATGGCGATACACTGCTTTCCGGTGGCTCTACCATATCGACGGTCACAAAGCCAACATGAGATTCACGTGCTGAAGAAAGGGAATCCAAAAGTTCTGAAGCAGAATGAGCCACACCCAACCGACGGCGGCAGTTTCCAAAAGGAAATCCCTTACCTTATCCGGTATAAGCAGACGTACGGACAGCCAGCCGTGTGAGGGCAGCAATGGCTTCCATCGCCTTCTCCTCCCTGCTGCTCCTCCTGCTCCTCTCCGCCGCCCATGGCGCAGCGGCAGCCAGCTTCACGAGGAGCGACTTCCCGCGGGAGTTCGTATTCGGAGCCGCCACCTCCGCGTACCAGCCTACCAGGCATGCAACGATCGTGAACCCCTGCAGTCTAGTCTGCTCCCGTATTGGGCTGGTATTCTGTTGCCAATCTTAGCTGGGGTTCTACTTGTACTACTATTTGGCTTGCAGTACGAGGGCGCCGTGGCTGAGGACGGCAGGAGCCCAAGCATCTGGGACACCTTCACTCACGCTGGTAACTAACCAATTAACCTGTCAGTTCCGTGCTGATTTGTCAAGAGCTGGACGCTGGTCGATGTTGATCAGGAGCTAAATGCCTGTAGAGTCCTATGCTCTTCTCCTTTTTTTTTTGCGGAATTATGTTCTTGTTTATGACGGCAGGGAAAATGGCGGATAAAAGCACAGGTGATGTCGCTGCCGACGGGTACCACAAGTACAAGGTATGGCACAAGCTTCTAAATGTTAGAATAAATTCAAGGCCATCATTGATCTACCGAGGATCAAGCAATCACACAAGCACGACACCGAGATTTGTTAACGAGGTTCACCATCATGGCTACATCCCAGGCCTGACTACGGGCGCTCCTCCCCATAACACCGTCACAATACCGCACCTTGGCCGCCCGGGCGCCGGCACACGCCGCCGACTCTCCCGCGTGCCCGTGCTATTATGTTGGCATAGGTTATATCGTGTGTCTACCCCCTCTATATATGAGAGGCATAGGATACAAATGTCCTATTTGGACACGACTCCTACTCTGTCTACACACCGTACGACTCCAAATCCAACTGTAACCCAACTTGTACAATAATATTCGACACAACTCTAGCAAACTCCACCTTGGCGAATATTCTCCACCACCTTGAATTCGTCCGTGCGTCAAACCTCCATGTACATTGGACTTGAAATACACCATGAGCACCGCTGCTACTCCCAGACTCCATGTGACTCCACCTGCAACTGTAGTCCCTTCTCATCTTTTTCACAGTCAATACTTGAGCAAAATTAACTTCCTCATTACTCTACGTTGTACTCCCAACTTTCGGAGAATCCGTTCAACGTCATCACACACCGATCATTAACCTGCGTGAAAGTGAACAATTCACATATTGGACGCCACACATAAGAGTTACCTGAACTCAACATCACCGCTCTTTCTTGACCGCTTGTCTGAAACTTGAAGGAACTGCACCGTCGCCCTGTGTCACCTTGAGTCAAATTCACAGTTGTCTCACCCTTTCCCCCGGATAATCTCTGACATGTCCCACAGCTATAGCACTCCACCTCCTTTTGTACTTGTCACCCGCACTTTGTCATGTGCACCGAACACCATAGAATATACGGCCATGTACTCTCTCTGTTTTTGACAATTTCAGACTTTCCGTCACTTTCACAGATTCTCCATGGTCAATTCATGTCCATCTTCCGGTACCGATAGACCCAGTCACCAACTTGAATCTGGTACTCGTCAACACTGCTTCAGCACCCTTTGCACAATTTTGTCTGACCCCATGTCTACCATTAGTGCCATGGTCTGTCGCTGTGTCCCGTGCTTACTGCACGCCTCGCCGCTATTACCGCATCGAGCCTTTGCTGTCCTGGTCGAGTCTCCCGGGTAGCTAGCCCCCACTGCCTCAACCCCCACTGCAGAGAACCACCGATCATCACCGACCGATGTCGAGTATCACATCTCCATCAGACCATTGGGCCCCAGTCCGATCCACATGTCTCTCGCTATCCCGCTGAAATAGGCTTCGATTCTCTGATATCTTACACCGTAGCCCCTCCATCAGCACAGAGTGAAGTCTTTCGCCAGACTCCAGCTCCACCTTCAACATGACTCCATGATAGATGATCAGTCCACCCTCACGCCCCATTGACTTCAAGCTCCGTGTGCACACCACCTTGAATCAACCCTGCGTAATAGTCTCGTCGAAGCCGCACAAGCCCCCAGGCTTGCACCACGTGTTTCCACGCCCCAGAAGCCAGCCACCATCATCATCACGCTCCTATGTCTCGCTGAAATCACCGCCGTCTTCTGCTTTGACCAACATCCCTGTCGATCCATCAGACTATCCAGTCCGACCCAGCCGAAATTATCCGACTGCAACCATGCTCCACCCCGCGTCGTGTCCGCCCGCACATCTATGCATTGCCTTGACGCCCTGTGTACACTGGTGGAGCTACATGTAATGAAAATGGGCTATGGCCCACCCATTCCAAAGCTAATACAGTGTAGGATTAAAGTAAACTGAGCCACGAGAAAAAAATATAGTGATCTTCCTTCATATTGGCCCGCCCAGCTTTGGTTGGGTAGCTCCGCCACTGCCTCTGTATGCATGATCCTGCCACGACACACTCCAGACTCCTCCGAGCCTTATACGCTTGTCGCCGTCTTCGGTTCCCTTTTGACTTAGCTGAACAACATCACTACTGCCATGCCGTCTCCAATCCATGTACAAAGCAAAGAATCCCAAGAAGTAGTCCCTCGTAGCCTTGTGCCGTGTAACAACTAGCTCAAACTCTCAGCTCAACGGTAAACAATACACGTGCTTGACCACCTTTGCAATCTTCCTTGTTCTTTCCTTTCTCATGATCTAAACTCGATATGGGCAGCTATTTTCATGTTCTGACACACTGCAAAGCCTCCTGAAACCAGACTTTTTTTCCTTAAACAAATCTCTTCACGTAGCTTCACGTTCTTGTGTTCTCACGTACCTCCAACCTGCACTGAAACAAGCCCTGTAGCTCTCCACGGATTCATGTGTGCTCCGCTGCGCATCGATCCATTGCCCGCCGCCTAGCGCACCACGTCCAGACTCGGCGCTCCGCTCAGCCGAACAGCTAGGATAGTAGCCTCCGCTGCACGCCTCACACGCCAGCCTGTAGATGCCTCGGGCCGGCCGGATGCCATCCGCCTGCGCTGCTGCTGCCTCGGCCGCTACTGGGATTGCAGCCGCCATCACACCATGGCCTTGGACTTCTCTCGCATGCTGCCCTGGTTTTGATCGGATCGAACGATCCGATTTGACCTGCTGCTTGCGCTATACGCCGCGCCGCCGCTGAGAACTCCACCTGCTTCCAAACTCGTCGAGATGTCAAACCCAAGGACGCTGCCTGCCATATACGAGTTCGCCGCCGCCTTTGATCTGAGGCTCGATCTCGCTGATGCTGCCTGCTGCCACATACGCTGTCTCGCTTGATTCAATTGCTTCCCAAGTACCGATGTATCCCAGTCGATCGCTCGTCTGCACACGCCTCCTCAACGACTTACCACGCAAAAACCATCAACCACAGCACCTGTTCTTCTTCCTCTAGATCAACTGTCTGAAGCCTTCTCAAAACTTGCTCATGATACCACTTGTTAGAATAAATTCGAAGCCACCATTGATCTATCGAGGACCAAGCAGTCACACAAGCACGACACCAAGATTTGTTAATGAGGTTCACCATCATGGCTACATCCCGGGGCCTGACTACGGGCGCTCCTCCCCGTGACACCGTTACAATACCGCACCCCGGCCGCCCGGGCGCCGGCACACGCCGCCGGCTCCCCCGCGTGCCCGTGCTATTATGTTGACATAGGTTACATCGTGTGTCTACCCCCGCTATATATGAGAGGCCTAAGATACAAGTGTCCTACTTGGACACGACTTCTACTATGTCTACACACCGTACGACTCCAAGTCCAACTGTAACCTAACTTGTACAATAATATTCGACACAACTCTAACACTAAATCTGGCTGTTTTTTGAGGGTCCGCAACCGCAAGGCCGATCAGGAGTTGCACCTTCATATTTGCTTCACACTCTCTTTGCAATCTTGCGTATTTGTGAAAAAAGATTAGCCTTGTTATCTATCATTTTTCCTTTCTGGTGCAGAATTGAAGTTTTGTTTCATCCCATGTTTCAGGATGATGTGAATCTCATGGCTGACACGAACCTAGAGGCTTATAGATTATCCATCTCCTGGTCAAGGCTTATCCCATGTATAACTTTTCATGATTATTTTCGTTGCAGAACGCTAGAAATCACAAGGAAAAAATGTATCTGATTATTGAATTGGGATTTACAGATGGGAGGGGGGCTGTCAATCCAAAAGGTCTAGAGTACTACAACAACCTTATAGATGAGCTAGTGCAACGCGGTATGTTAATTTTCTGTAGTTTATAATTGTATCATTCTTACAAAACAAAACAGGGTATGCGTCAAAAGAAAAACAGAGTTATATCTCAGTGATCTATTAAGTGACCAAGACAACAAAATCTCTCCATTGTGTTTACTCAGGAATTCAAGTCCATATTATGCTTCTCCAGCTTGATTTCCCACAAGTGCTGGAAGATGAGTATGGAGGATGGTTAAGCCCTAGAATTGTGTAAGATCCCAAAATTTCTCTCTTTTACTGATGAAATTGCTCAAAATGTTAAATTGTCTGGAGGATTCCTTCTTTCCCAGTCATATTTCCTCACGGGTGGTACTGCAAAATGCAGGGAGGATTTCACAGCATTCGCAGATATTTGCTTTAGGGAGTTTGGAGACAGGGTCACACACTGGACTATGATAGACGAACCTAATATTGGTGCGATCGGATCTTACGATACCGGATTGATCGCACCTGGACATTGCTCCGATCCTTTTGGAGTAACAAAATGTAGCGTGGGTGACTCAACTGTGGAACCATATATAGCAGTGCATAACATGCTATTGGCGCATGCATCAGCTGCTAGACTTTACAGAGAAAAATATCAAGTGAGTAATCTTTAGCCCCAAATTAGAAGCAGCACCTTTCCGCCTACACATTTCTTCATTTTTGTGGAAATAATAAGCTATATAGATTGATATTGCCATCTGAGATGGTCAATTCAGAAACATCAATATTGTCCAGCTATATATCTTCCGAAAAGAAATTTTTTAGGAGAGAGTATTGCCTGATC
>NC_053024.1:674277665-674443680 GCF_003073215.2 Triticum urartu
AAAATGAATAATAGCTTGAAAAAAAGAAAATAAAAGTGAACAGGAAGAATTTTGAAACTACTTTTGCACGTGAACAAATTTTGAAATTAGTTTTGAATTTTTTTGTGTAATGAGATTTTTTTTAATTTGACAACATTTTTTGGAAACATGAACAAAACTTGAATATTTTGAAAAAAAGGAAGAAAAGGAAAATAAATGAAAAACCAAAGAAATAAAATTTGTTGAAAAGAGAAATTAACTTGAAAAGAAAAGCTCAAAGAAGAAACAGAAAAAAAAGGAAAACAGAAACAGAAACAGAAAAAAGCAAAAAGAAAAAAAGGGTAAAAAACGAAAAAACCGGTTCAGGGAGCCTCCTAGAAGGTTCCCAAAAATGGTGGTAATGGCAACTGGGCCAGCCCAAATTGTCCGGGGGGGCGTATGCCAAGGCCTCACCGACCAGGCTTGGGTACGCGACATCCACGGCGGACTTGGCCCAGCCGCGTTGGTCCAGTAGGTTGAGCTATGGAGGCGGGTTCGCAACATTCATCTGACCGAGGACCCGGATACCTTACGATGGTGCTGGACCGATTCTGGACGCTACACAGCTAGGTTATGTTGTCCTCCTCTCTTTCAAGGAACAATTCAAGACCGACATTGGTGCATCACTTGGAGAATTTGGGCGCCGCTCCACATCAAATTCGGATGTAACATTCCGAGTAGATGATTTTTCATATATAAAATTTTCATCCAAGTTAGTATGCAAAAGTTATGCCCATTTTTACAAATTTCAGAGAGATTTTGCAAATAAAGTCAAAATTCACATTTGCAAATTTTCCCAACAACTAGACCACATATCACATGAGAAACTTATTTTCTTTTATTTTTTTGACATTTCCATTATTTTCTTTTATTTTTTTAAAAACTGAAAAGGCGATCCACGGGGAGGGGGGGTAGAGTTTGAAAATGGGACCTTTAGTACTGGTTCGTGGCATGAACCGGGACTAAAGGTCTCAACCCCATTAGTCCCGGTTCGTGCCCCAAACCGGGACTAAAGGTCTAATCTTTAGTCCCGGTTTGAGGCACGAATCGGGACTAAAGGTCATCGCACCCTTTAGTCCCGGTTCATGTCTTAAACCGGGACTAAAGGTCCCGAGTGAACCGGGACTAATGCCTTAGCCGCACGAACCGGGACCAATGCTCACATTAGTCCCGGTTCTAGACTCAACCGGGACTAATGGGCTGAGCCGGCCTGGATCATAGCCCTGTTTTCTACTAGTGGTATTTTAAGTAAGAAAATTAATATAACTAGTTGAACTACTTTGTTTTTAGAAAGAACTAGTTTTTTTCTATTTATAGTAAGTTTATATTTAGTAAGAACTAGTTGAATTAATAGAACTAGTTGAACATCTCATATTTGTTGTTATTTTTTATTTTAAGCAATTATTCTGGATGTATTAGTGATAACTTATAGGGTTTATGTTTTTACAGAAATCAAGGAGCCCCTCCATCATCCCCGCCGTCGTCCCCGTCACCGATCCCCTCCGACCTCGAGGTGAGACCAGCTAAATCTTCATGTCAATATGAGTCCTATAAGATATGATGTAGACAAAAACATGTGTATATCTTGTGTTGCTCAAATAGGATATGTGGTTGCCCAAGTGGCCGGTCATGTTCAGGTTACACCTCCAAGTGGCCTATGTTTTGCCGGAGTGTTATATAGCCGTGTTAACCAGTGTGCGGCTTATTTAGCGCGTTTGGTTTTAGGGGTATTTAGCATGTCTGTTGAAAATTCTCTAAGGTCGACAGTCATCAGCGAGTTTCTCTGGGCAGGTCGTAAGGCGGCTAATGGAGGCCAATGCCGTGTCGATTGGGCTAAGATTAACCGGCCTATCTCTCTTGGAGGCCTGGGCGTGCAGGACCTGCACCGGGATGGGATCGCCCTTTGATCCCCTCACGCCCTTGGGGCATCTACATCTTCCCACGGACGCCCAGGCGGAAAACCCTATTTGACGCTCTATGCGTCAAATGGTCGACCGACACAAGGGGCGCGATAAAGTGGGAACTTTCTATAAGAGGTATTTGATTTTCTAAAATTTCGTTAGATTTTTCTGAATATTTAGCGTGTCAAAAATTAATTAGTTCCTTAAAAAATCGTGTTTGAATTTTCATAACACGTTTGATCTTATAATACTGCTTTATTAAAGCCCCGAGCTAAGAATTTAACGGCAAGCCACTTCAGGTGCGCTGGTTACTAGCCCACGTGTAGTATGTGCGGTCGTGTGTTCGAACCTGACCAACTGCTTGCGATCGCACGCAGATAACCAGTCCACTGCACTAGTTTTGTTGAAGCTAAAGCAGCACATAACTTTAAGAACTAACTTCAACCGGCCTATTGTAGCGAATTGGAATATTGTTTTTTTCTCTCGAATACGCCTAGAAGGCCTATCATTGCATTGATAGGGGAAAGAAAGTACAGGGAAGTCACCACAATGACGTACACAAGATTGGCGACGCTATGGTGACGCGAGGAGCAGAAGACAGAGGGTTGCTCAGCCCTCAAAGATCAAGTTCAGGTTACGAATAGGAATATTGTAGCAAACCGGCGACCACCTGCACATATGCCCGAGCTTTTACCACCGCAACCAGCTCACACCAGTGACATATTTGTAGCCTGACATTTTAAGAAAACGAGCGACAGGGATAAAACTTAAAAAGGAAATCGAAAAAACAGTACGTGAACAGGAGGGGTCGAATACACGACCTCCATCGAGTCAACCGCGTCGCTAGCTACTGTAGTTTTTGCAATTTGTTCTCTATAAATAACAACCCAATTTAAATAATTGTAAGCCACAGATTTTTTTGAAAATCTGAACCTGATTTTACTTTTGACAAAAGTACATGTTTTTTGGAATTTATAAATGCAAACATTTTCAGAATTTATGAAATACATTTTTAAAGTATCAAATAAAAATTATAATTATAATTTTTTTGAAATTTCTGAACCAAATTCGAAATAAGTAACATTTTTCAAAAAAATGAATAATAGCTTGAAAAAAAGAAAATAAAAGTGAACAGGAAGAATTTTGAAACTACTTTTGCATGTGAACAAATTTTGAAACTAGTTTTGAATTTTTTTGTGTAATGAGATTTTTTTGAATTTGACAACATTTTTTCGAAACATGAACAAAACTTGAATATTTTGAAAAAAAGGAAGAAAAGGAAAAGAAATGAAAAACCAAAGAAATAAAATTTGTTGAAAAGAGAAATTAACTTGAAAAGAAAAGCACAAAGAAGAAACAGAAAAAAAAAGGAAAACAGAAACAGAAACAGAAACAGAAAAAAGCAAAAAGAAAAAAAAACGGTAAAAAACGAAAAAACCGGTTCAAGGAGCCTCCTAGAAGGTTCCCAAAAACGGTGGTAATGGCAACTAGGCCAGCCCAAATCGTCCGGGGGGGCGTATGCCAAGGCCTCACCGACCAAGCTTGGGTACGCAACATCCACGGCGGACTTGGCCCAGCCGCGTTGGTCCAGTAGGTTGAGCTATGGAGGCGGGTTCGCAACATTCATCTGACCAAGGACCCGGATACCTTACGATGGTGCTGGACCGATTCTGGATGCTACACAGCTAGGTCATGTTGTCCTCCTCTCTTTCGAGGAACAATTCAAGACCGACATTGGTGCATCACTTGGAGAATTTGGGCGCCGCTCCACATCAAATTCGGATGTAACTTTTCGAGTAGATGATTTTTCATATATAAAACTTTTTCATCCGAGAGTTAGTATGCAAAAGTTATGCCCATTTTTACAAATTTCAGAGAGATTTTGCAAATAAAGTCAAAATTCACATTTGCAAATTTTCCCAACAACTAGACCACATATCACATGAGAAACTTATTTTCTTTTATTTTTTTGACATTTCCATTATTTTCTTTTATTTTTTTAAAAACTGAAAAGGCGATCCACAGGGGGGGTAGAGTTTGAAAATGGGACCTTTAGTACCGGTTCGTGGCATGAACCGGGACTAAAGGTCTCAACCCCATTAGTCCCGGTTCGTGCCCCAAACCGGGACTAAAGGTCTAATCTTTAGTCCCGGTTTGAGGCACAAACCGGGACTAAAGGTCATCGCACCCTTTAGTCCCGGTTCATGTCTTAAACCGGGACTAAAGGGCCCGAGTGAACCGGGACTAATGCCTTAGCCGCACGAACCGGGACCAATGCTCACATTAGTCCCGGTTCTAGACTGAACCGGGACTAATGGGCTGAGCCGGCCTGGATCATAGCCCTGTTTTCTACTAGTGGTATTTTAAGTAAGAAAATAATAGAACTAGTTGAACATGTCATATTTGTTGTTATTTTTTATTTTAAGCAATTATTCTGGATGTATTAGTGATAACTTATAGGGTTTTTGTTTTTACAGAAATCAAGGAGCCCCTCCATCATTCCCGCCGTCGTCCCCGTCACCGATCCCGTCCGACCTCGAGGTGAGACCAGCCAAATCTTCTTGTCAATATGAGTCCTATAAGATATGATGTAGACAAAAACATGTGTATATCTTGTGTTGCTCAAATAGGATATGTGGTTGCCCAAGTGGCCGGTCATGTTCAGGTCACACCTCCGAGTGACCTCAGGTGCGCTGGTTACTAGCCCACGTGTAGTATGTGCGGTCGTCTGTTCGAACCTGACCAACTGCTTGTGATCGCACGCAGATAACCAGTCCACTGCACTAATTTTGTTGAAGCTAAAGCAGCACATAACTTTAAGAACTAACTTCAACCGGCCTACTGTAGCGAATTGGAATATTGTTTTTTTTCTCTCGAATACGCCGAGAAGGCCTATCATTGCATTGATAGAGGAAAGAAAGTACAGGGAAGTCACCACAATGACGTACACAAGATTGGCGACGCTATGGTGACGCGAGGAGCAGAAGACAGAGGGTTGCTCAGCCCTCAAAGATCAAGTTCCGGTTAAGAATAGGAATATTGTAGCAAACCAGAAATAATTATTGTAGTGAACCGGCGACCACCTGCACATACGCCCGAGCTTTTACCACCGCAACCAGCTCACACCAGTGACATATTTGTAGCCTGACATTTTAAGAAACGAGCGACAGGGATAAAACTTAAAAAGGAAATCGAAAAAACAGTACGTGAACAGGAGGGGTCGAACACACGACCTCCATCGAGTCAACCGCGTCGCTAGCTACTGTAGTTTCTGCAATTTGTTCTCTATAAATAACAACCCAATTTAAATAATTATAAGCCACAGATTTTTTTGAAAATCTGAACCTGATTTTACTTTTGCCAAAAGTACATGTTTTTTGGAATTTATAAATTCAAACATTTTCGGAATTTATGAAATACATTTTTAAAGTATCAAATAAAAATTATAATTATAATTTTTTTGAAATTTCTGAACCAAATTCGAAATAAGTAACATTTTTCAAAAAAAATGAATAATAGCTTGAAAAAAAGAAATAAAAGTGAACAAGAAGAATTTTGAAACTACTTTTGCACGTGAACAAATTTTGAAACTAGTTTTGAATTTTTTTGTGTAATGAGATTTTTTTTGAATTTGACAACATTTTTTGGAAACATGAACAAAACTTGAATATTTTGAAAAAAAGGAAGAAAAGGAAAATAAATGAAAGACCAAAGAAATAAAATTTGTTGAAAAGAGAAATTAACTTGAAAAGAAAAGCTCAAAGAAGAAACAGAAAAAAAAGGAAAACAGAAACAGAAAAAAGCAAAAAGAAAAAAAACAGTAAAAAACGAAAAAACCGGTTCAGGGAGCCTCCTAGAAGGTTCCCAAAAACGGTGGTAATGGCAACTGGGCCAGCCCAAATTGTCCGGGGGGGGGGGGCGTATGCCAAGGCCTCACCGACCAGGCTTGGGTACGCGACATCCACGGCGGACTTGGCCCAGCCGCGTTGGTCCAGTAGGTTGAGCTATGGAGGCGGGTTCGCAACATTCATCTGACCGAGGACCCGGATACCTTACGATGGTGCTGCACCGATTCTGGATGCTACACAGCTAGGTCATGTTGTCCTCCTCTCTTTCGAGGAACAATTCAAGACCGACATTGGTGCATCACTTGGAGAATTTGGGCGCCGCTCCACATCAAAGTCTTCACATGGCTTGCCCTCCAAGACAGGTGTTGGACTGCAGATCGCCTCGCCTAACGCGGTCTCCCGCCTAACGATGAATGCAAGAATGGTAGAGCAGGCCATGATTGGAGAAAGATGGATTCATGATGTGCCACCGCAATACTCCATGGGTGCCCTGCTGCAAACTGTGCATCTTAGGCACGCAATTGCCACGATGCAAAGAGACGAGCTGGCTAATGACAAGTTCATTTGGCCTCATGACAAATCAGGAGAATACACTGCAAAATCCACCTATAAGCAACTATGCCAAGGTGGGATCCGTGCCCCGATGGCTGAGGCGATTTGGAGGAGTTGGGCACCCCTGAAATGTAAGATCTTTGCTTGGTTGGCCGAACAGCATCGGTTGTGGACCTCTGACAGACGTGTGCGACACGGCTTACAGGACAAGACGTCCGAGTGCTTTCTTTGTTCGCGGGAGGAGGATAACGTTGAGCACATCTTGGTGCAATGCGTATATGTGAGGGAAGTATGGCATACTTGCTTCGACACACTACGACTAAACAGCCATGCACCGGAAGCACAAGACACCTGGGAGGCTTGGTGGGGCACTACAAGAACAAATTACCAGGGGAAGGACAGGAGAGGGTTCGATTCTTTTGTCATTGGAGTGGCTTGGTCCTTATAGAAGCAAAGATACGCGAGAGTGTTCAACCGGCCAAAGCAACGCAAAGGACCAAGGGGACTAGTCAGCTGGATCTTAGAGGACATTTTCGATTGGAGACAAGCCGGTGTAGGAGTAGGAGGACTAGATAGATTTGTGAGACATTGAACAATGTGTAATGGTTGGTGTGGGAGTTCCGGAGGTTGATGTTCGCATCGACCAACGGTTTCTTGTAAATATTTTACTCTCTTCTATAAAAATATGGTACGCCATTGGCGTACTTTCGAAAAAAATAAGGATCGATGCATCCTCTACGATCAAGTACCCGAAGATTTTCAGCATCTCCTCGCTGGGTGTTCCTTCTCTCGCCATGTCTGGCATGGGGTCTTGTCTTGGTGTCGTTCTACGGCATCGCTACCCACCCCGACATTGAGTCTCTCTGAGTGGTGGGAGGATACATGCCGTGATGCCCCCAATGCCCACCGGTGCGGCCTCTCTTCTCTCATCATGTTGACGGCCTGGAGCATATGATGTCACCGCAACGTGTGCATCTTCAATGGCTTCCGGCCCTCCACTGCTCGCGTTTTGCAGGACATCAAGGACCTTGCACGGCTCTCGGCGCAGGCCGGTGGGATTGGCACTCATACTTCCCGACATGTAGTCTCTCCAAGTCTTTTGGGGCTAAGCATCCCCTTTCCATGCTTTGGACACCGTGATACGCCTTTGCGCTTGTAACATGTGATGTATCGTCACTATATACTCTCTCTTTCTTCTATCGATGGAAAGATACGCAATCTTTGCATACTCGCGAAAAAACCAGTAGGGGTAAGCTTCCTTTTCAAACATTTAAGTTTCTGAAAAACAACAAGAGAAAGATAAATAAACATCAAGCTACAGTTGATGCTCACGTAAGTACGATTCATCAGTAGATCTTCATGAAGTTAGTCTGAAAATACTGAACAGCTCAAACAAGGCTATGTAAAACTGTAATCAGGATCTTTGCTACCGTAAAAATGGTCAAATTAGTATGACTTGCAGTTCAAATTACTGTGACCTTGTAGGAATGACAGGAATTGAGAAGGCTATGGTTCAAAATTGCTGTAGCATGGAGAATTACTGTAAAATAATACAGAAAAACACTGTAAAAAACTTGGAGACTATGGTCCAAAATTACATAACTTTGCAGGAGAATTACATTTCTTACACTGAATAATACAGAAAAACACTATAACTTGGAGCAGCAAACAGCTTAGAGGCTATGTTTCAAAATTACTATAACTTGGCAACAGAATTACATTTCTTGTTGAGCTGTAAATAATACAGAAGAGGCACTGTAAACAAACAACAATGGTGTAGTATCGAACTGCAATCTGCAAACAACTTGGAGACTATTTCAAAGTTACTATAACTTTGCATGAGAATTGCATTTCTTGTTACACTAAAAATAATACAGAAGATGCACTGTAATAAAACAGTAGTTTAGTTCCAACTGGAAGCAGCAACAGACTCATGTAAAACACTAGGGAAAAAACAACTGAACTAAAGGCTATGGTTCAAAGTTACTACAGCTTTGCGGGAGAATTACATTTTTTTGACACTGTAAATAATACACAAAATGACTGCAAAATACAAATAGTTGTTTAGATCAACTGGGAGCAGCAAACAAAATTCAGGGGGAAAACAGTCTGGAAGAACTATGGTTCAAAAATTACTGTGGCCTTGCTTAGGAATTACATATATTTTACACTGTAAATGATACAGAAAATGCACTGTAACAAAAAGAAAGTTAAACCTTCAAGGAGCATTGGGAATTGTAACAAAGAACAGTTAAACCTTGGTGGAATCTTGAAAATTACAGTAGCCTTGCTGGAAAAATATAATAATGTGATAGTGTAATTATGCTTAATGTAAGAAAAGTAGTTATTAAACAACCAATTAGAACATGCACAGGTAATGCAAGCAATAACCACTACTCACAAAACAAAGTAACACTAAGTAACCACCTAATTTATCAAGGATTAAAGAGATACTCTCAGACTGAAATTCCTTCATCAGGTACAACAAAATAACTTTAAAATGGTGTGGACATTGACCTAAACATAACTTACAGAGACAGCTCACCAAATTTACAGCAGAATAACTGAAACAAATTGCAGAGCAGTAACCACTAAAAATTTCAAGACATGAAGCAAGATATAAGAAATAATAACCTTAACAACGACGATATATTGCAGACAATTCACTATAATTGCCCCAACATTACACATGCTCAAGCACAAAGTCTGATGCAAAACACAAGGATGGGTACAGAAAAACGCAACAACAACGTAGAATTGGAGGACCATAGCTCACAGATTCAACAAAGCACATCCACTAGCGTGCTCACAGAATTGGAGGGCCATAGCTGATAGCTCACAGATCTAGAAAATAAAGTAATGGATGAAGAAGAACAACAACATCAGATCGCTGGAAGAGAAAATTCCAACCACCAGCGAGCAGAGCACAGATATCTTCAAGCAAGGGATCCTTCCAGCAGATTCACAAAACAAGGCTTAAACATGAACAACCTAGGATAGGACAGGTGAGAGCTCACAAAATCCACAAATCACATCCGTCGAGATCTAGAAAAAAGACTAACAAATGGAGGGGGGAGAACAACAGATGCAAACCACTTGGAAGAGCTCCTCTAACCACCAGTGGGCCCATAGCAGCAACCGAATGCTCAAGCAACGAGAGAAGGAGAACTCTGAATGGAAATCACTACTGTCTCTCTCTCCCCTACTTCTGCTTGAACAATCACTGATGAAAGGGGGGAACGGGCACCGACATGGGTTAACGGGCAGACTACAAACAAAACAGCGCGCGCTATAAACAAATAACCAAAGGAGCACGCACAAATCGCTGCACAATGATCAGACGGACACAAAATCCGACTGAAACGAATTGTTTTCAGTCGGATGAAAATTAGCAAAACCGTATGTTAAACCTATATGCTACGTGATGTGTACTGAAAAAAAATGTGACAAGCAACTAAGAAGTATTCAAAAAATGAAGCGTATACTTGTTTGATTCAACAGTATGAGAGCAATACTTGTACATTTGTGTCGCAACAAGCAGGACATTTGATCAACTGTACACCTACATGGCTCGAGCTTCTTAAATCTGTAGCAGTTAAGATCATCAGGGCAAAGCGGTTGCGCTACCTCAAGCACATGGAGCGGTTACAACAGCCTGCAAGCAAATTCCCGGCAAACGTCGAGGACATACGCCCGTCCATGACCAGACGAAGGAAGCTTTTCAAGGTTAAAATTGCTTCCCAACCGATGCCAGCTTCCTCTGGTTGCTCAATCATCAAACTTGTTGCAATTTGGCGCAGACTCAGTGAGCTGCCTCTGGAAGCTACAATGCCGACATCATACATAACCGGAAACATGCCCGTTCTGCTCACCTTGTAGTGACTGAACATGGTGGGAATCCAGAATTGGAAACTATGACGAACCATGTCATATATGAAAGCGACGGATTCCGCCCCTAGGAAGGTAACCCAAGTCAGGTATGGGTTGCATAGCTCCTTGCTCATCCAACATCCTAGCGAACTGTACTGGCTCAATATACTCCCCGCCGGAAAAGCAGATATGAAACACAAAGGATGCCGAATTCGCCACTTGCCCTTGGCCAGTGGCGAAGACCATAGCAATAGTGCATCTTATCTTTTCATTGAGCCTTAGTTGCATGTTTGAATAGCAGAACTGAGGATCACGATTGAACGGACCCTTTCGAAGAGGCGGGTCAAAGAGGACTTTGACAGTAACGACAGTGAAATTGTTCTCAATCAACCTTCCAAATTGGCCGGCAACCTCATCAAAGTTTTTACCCCAGACATGCAAAATGCTGATTGAAGGATCCCAGGCTATTCTCGCAGTGCACACTGATGGTTCGCTTTGAAACAAGCCGCAAAGTACTCCCCTGAGCACCTTCTGATCTCCCAGCAACCTTCGCATTGCAAAGTAGCACCTGAGGGTCAGCACCGCATCTGACCCTGCATGATGTCTTGGTCCACTTCTAGAGAGGCCCAACATGTCAGCAAGGTCATCTAACTTCCCGCAGAAATCTGGTGCCCAAACCATGGCAAGAACTCTCGTGTCGACCAATGCAGGAAAAGTGTTGCTGATATCCAGAAGAAAGTCGAACCGCCTTGCAGGCATTGGAGCACCTTGGTAGATTAGAAGTGCGACGTCCGCATCTCCCTGGTACGTGACAACAGTCACAGATCGTCTTGCAAATATGCTGTGGAGCTCATAGACCCACTGGAAGAAGTCAGTTGGCATAATACCATACTGCCTGTGCTTTTCAAGGTCATGCCGGCACTTCTTCTCCAAAAACAGCAGAGTGCTCGGATTATACTGGTTTGATTTGGAGTCAAAGAAGAGATTGAATTCCCATACCCTGATCGGTTCTATGTTCTCCGCGTCGGCGTCGGCGAACGTCACCGCGACCCCGACCTGTACCAAATCCGCAGTCCCTGCAGTAGCCTGCAGCTGGCTGTACCACTCGTCACCGTTCTGTGGCTGTTCCAATCTAAGCAGGCACTTGGTTGCATACTCTGTGTCTATAGCAATGGTCATGGTACCTGGGAGATCCAAGAAGCCGCTCATACTCTGCAAGCTCTCCTCCCAATTCTCCCTCCAAACAGAGCAAACATCCGTAGCCGCGCGCGGCATCTCCTCCGCAGTGGCAACCTTGAAGTCCTGGCCGAGCGCGATCGCTTTGCTCGTCCCGCCTGCGTCGCTGCCGCGCGGCAGCACCTTCTCCGTATCGAGGGCCTTGATGTCGTGGCCGGGCACGACAGCATTGCTCGTCTTGCCTGCTTCGCTGGCGCGCGGCAGCTCCTTCTCCGCGTCATGGCGGGGCGCCTCCGCCTTGCTCGTCTTGCGGGCGTTGATGGCGCCCGACACCTCCTCCGTATCGCCGGCCTTGGCGTCATGGCGGGGCACCTCTGCCTTGCTCGTCTTGCGGGCGTTGATGGCGCCCGATGTCTCCTCCGTATCGCCGGCCTTGGCGTCATGGCGGGGCGCCTCCGCCTTGCTCGTCTTGCGGGCGTTGATGGCGCCCGACATGTCCTCCGTATCGCCGGCCTTGGCGTCATGGCGGGGCACCTCCGCCTTGCTCGTCTTGCCGGCGTTGATGACGCACGACATCTCCTCCGTATCGGAGGTCTTGGCGTCATGACCAGGCGCGTTCCGGTTGGTCATCTCGCCGGCGCCGCTGGCGCGCACGCCCGTGCCGCGCCTGACAGCACCACCCTCGACAATCGCTTCGCCCTGGGTCCCCCCGTCGCCGTCACGCCCGGTCGGCTCGCCAAGATCGCCGGCGGCGAGCCCGGCAGGCTCCATACGAAGCTAGGTAGGCAAGATTGGTACTGGCGGTTGGAAAAGGGCAGTTGGGAAGGCGGGAACCTACGGCTAGGCAAACTGCCGAATCGGTCTCGCTGCCCTTTATAGTTCGACTCTGTAGGCGGTGCGTCCCGGAACTACAGATTTACTGTACGAACTGTTAACTGTGATCATTGTGTTGCTGCGAAATACTGTGAATTAAGGACAGATGTATTCTCTTGGTATCAGACGTCTTCCCTATGGGCTATGGCCGAACACAAAGGCCTCCGGTTCCGCCACTTCCGCTGCAGGCTTCTGAGGAAGTGGCCCTGAAATATGAATACACAAGGGAAAAAGTTACTCCCTCTGCTCCAAATTCTAAGAAGTTTTAACATTTTTTTCTGATTCAGATGCATACAGACGCATTTTGGTGTGTTTGTTCACTCATTCCACTCCTTACATAGCCCATATTGAAATATCCAGAACATCCTACAATTGTGAACAGAGGGAGTAGATATGATGTGCTGTGCAATGGTGCATTTTACTTTTCTCTCTAAAAAAAAGGGTGAAACCTCACCTATCCGCACTTTGTGAGAATCTCCGCTTGCTGTTGAATCAGACCTGCCAAACAGAATGTTTTAGAGGATCAGAGCTACTTAGTTTGGATGTTTGTTGCTTAGGAATTTTGAGAGTATCCACACCACGCTGGCATTCCATCTGCAACAACTTCTTGGTCTGCATTTAACAGAACAAAAGCACAACATGATTTCTCTGTTTAAACCATTGATAAATTGTTGTCAGATTTACTTGATTGACGTAGAATGTGAAACAAAGGCCACAAATCTTACTAAAGGACTGCAAAAAAAAATTCCTATCCCCAAAACCGTACAACAGCAGGATCATTAGGTACAGTTGTTTCATGCACGATTTACCAAAAGACAAAAATCCACAATGACAACGAACAAGCAAGGCATACAATGAACTCTACACTGGACAATCACAGAAAGCATGAATGCACACAGTGAAGAAAATAAAAATGCTCAAGATATTCACATAGGAAAGGTATACAGGAAATGGTAAAACACTGTATGCGTAGGGAGATAAAGACAAACCTTCAGGTTTCCTTTTTTAATATAAGAGTTACTGGCTTCTCTTAAGAAACAATGTCCTTTGTTTGCACAGAGGAATCCTTGGCAACAGTATCAACGAGGACACCTCTTTTACCTCCTCATGGTCTGAGGTAACTGCAGTCTTTCCTCCAAGATCATCAGATCTGACATTGGGATCAACTTGCTTACTTTCCATCACATCCTCTCTCGATTCGTTACCCGAGCTCCTGTCTAAATTTAGTTTTTCACATCAGGAGAAGCGCTGTCAGGACTGTCCTCTTTCTTGTCCAAGTTCATATTGGTTTTGGAATCTATTTCTTGCAATGGGGTCCCGTTCTTAGGCAACTCTTTATCATCATGTAATGCCTGCAAACCATCACCTATGGAGGGAATGTTGCATGGTAGTTTGACCATATCCCTCTTAACCTCTGGCAGGGTCACCCTTTACGGTAGTTGATATATTGCCAGCGTTGCCAGGATTCAGGTGGCCCTTCACTACATTACTGTCACTTGGAGAAATTTTATCAGCTGTTGCCACATTAACTCGAGGAACATCCCTAACTTCTGTAGCAGCAGTAAGAATTGTCTGGCTAACTTCTTTAGAATCAAGTACAGAATCCTGACTAACGTGTCCAGTAGCATCTGCACATTCCTTACTGGTAATAGAAATAACAGGATCTCCCTCCTGAATTGCAACCTGAAGGACCTATCAACATTTTGTTCCATCAGCAGAACCAGGGGTTTCGTCCTCTTTGAGGTATCACTTTTCTCCACCAAGTATATCACCCCGAAGGTGCTCAAAGAGCCATTTCACATCATGACAAGATCATCCTTCAAACCTTTGATAGGCAAGTTCCTCCTACAATAGCTTTGTCCCGGACC
The DNA here is from genome assembly GCF_003073215.2 of Triticum urartu. Classification (NCBI taxonomy): domain Eukaryota; kingdom Viridiplantae; phylum Streptophyta; class Magnoliopsida; order Poales; family Poaceae; genus Triticum; species Triticum urartu. The sequence continues at coordinate 674,291,772 of NC_053024.1, forward strand.
GGAGAAAAGCCGCCGCCTCCGGCCCAGAGTGTTGTCTGGTCCGCACCCTTCTTCTGAGATGCTGCCACCAGTCATACTCCATGGAGCTCCTCCCAACGACGCCCTCGGCCTGAAAAGTGAACGAACGAATTGACAATGTTTCTTCAGTGGTCAGGTTGCATGAGCTTCGATACCCCGCTTCTGGAGATTTGTCCCTTGGGCATCCCCAAATTCTTTCAGCAACAGATTTTTTAGTAGATTTGCCCCTTGCTATATAATTTAATGACAGCAATAAATTTGGAAGATGAATTGTTTGCTAGCTAAACACTCCTAAAGTTGATCGACAGGACCCAATAAACCTTCCACACCCATAACCACTCACTCCACTACCCCTATGCCACCTTCGGAGTTCTGCAACAACACTACTTGCCGCAAATAAACTATGCACAGAAAATAATTGACACTTGAGTAAAACTACATAACAATGCTGAATATGTTTCACAACATTCAGTTGGATACAGTGTTTGCAGTGAAACAGATCTCCATGTCGAAATTCTGCAATTAAACGTAAGCAACCGAAGCAAAGATGACACAGAGCAAAAAATCATGATAAGAAAAACAAGTAATTGTGCAAGGAGTTGGTGGGGAATAAAGTGAAGTTCCTGGGCTCGGTGAGCAGGAGGAGAACAAGGCGCGGAGGTGCGGCGTGGATCAGGGACCGGAGGTGGGGAGTGGGGGCGCGCCGGGGGGTAGAAGATGGATGGAGCGGCGCGGAGCAGGGGCGCGCCGCAGGCGGCGGCGCCGGGATTCGTCCAGGCGGGGCGGGGAATGGAGTGGGGGCGGGGGGAGGTGCCAGGTAGTGTTTTTTTTTTAGAAGAGGTGCCAATTGGCTGGGAGAGGAGGAAGCTGGATTGCTGAAGTGAGAGCGGTAGGCGTACGGGAGTTCTTTTCTTCCCTTCTTTTCATTCCAACTGCTAATCTGCGGGAGCCACAAATTTGAAATCGTTGTTGACTCTAGCACAAACGGTAAAGTAAATATGAGCAGATAGAGTAAAAATTAGGGGTTTCGAGTAAGAATAACCGCTTCATGGGTGTACTCCTCCCCCCCTCTTCCCTCCCGCGTCGCCCTTGTAGGCGATGGGGATGGAATCCTAGCCGCCATTGGGCGCCTCCCCCTCCCGCCCCTCCTCCTCTCATGCTGCCGCCAGAGGGCACGACCTAGAGAAGCCTGGCCAGCGCCAGCGACAACGGCCTTCTAGCCTCTTCATGCATGTGATCCAACTCGGGCCGGGGCGTTACGATTTGGTGGTCACGACGGCACGATGATGGCCCCTCCCAGCAGCGACGTTTGGTGGCTTCGAAGGCACCGATGGTCTCTGGGTGGGGGCGTGCGGGTTGCGGCCGCGATGGCGACCTAGGCTTCGCTCGGATCTGACGTCCAGTGGTGTCTGGCGGCGCAGGCCGGTGGTTTATGATATGCCTTGGGCGGCAGTGGCCAGTGGCGGTGATGGTCCTGCTCGGTCATGGCCACATGGTGGCCGGTGGTTGTCGGGTCTCCGATTTCTCTCTGCGGACACGCGGGTCGTTGGTTCATTGCGATATGCATGGAGGATCTCGATGGGTTACGGTGGGGGCTGGCACTTGTGTGGGGGCTCAAAGGTGGTTACGGTTGACGCTGTTGAGGATGCCTGATACGTCTTCAACGTATCTACTTTTTCTCACGCTTTTCCTCTTGTTTTGGACTCTAATTTGCATGATTTGAATGAAACTAACCCCATACTGATGATGTTTTCAGCAGAACTATCATGGTGTTGTTTTTGTGCAGAAATAAAAGTTCTTGGAATGGAACGAAACTTTGCAAGGATTTTGTATATCAATAATAAGAATTTATAGAGCCAAGAACCACCAGAGAGGGCCCCTGGTTAGGCACAACCCACCAGGGCGCGCCCCCCTCTCCTGGCGCGCCCAGGTGGGTTGTACCCACCCGGTGACCCCGCTGACAACCCCCTGATACTATAAAATCACATTATTTCATAAAAAAATGAGGGAGAAAGAATTATCGCGATCCATGAGACGGAGCCGCCGCCAAGCCCTGTTCTTTCTCGGGAGGGCAGATCTGGAGTCTATTTGGGGCTCCGGAGAGGGGGATCTTTGTTCTTCGTCATCACCAACCCTTCTTCATCGCCGATTCCATGATGCTCCCCACCGGGAGTGAGTAATTCCTTCGTAGGCTCGCTGGTCGGTGAGGAGTTGGATGAGATTCATCATGTAATCGAGTTAGTTTTGTTAGGGCTTGATCCCTAGTATCCACTATGTTCTTAGATTGATGTTGCTATGACTTTGCCATGCTTAATGCTTGTCACTTTGGGCCCGGGTGCCATGATTTCAGATCTGAACCGTTTATGAATTCATCATTATATCCATGTTTTAGATCTGATCTTGCAAGTTATAGGCACCTACTACGGTTATGATTCGGCAACCCCGGAGTGACAACAACCGGGCCCACTCCCGGTGATGACCGTAGTTTGAGGAGTTCATGTATTCACTATGTGTTAATGCTTTGTTCCAGTTCTCTATTAAAAGAAGACCTTAATGTCCCTTAGTTTCCAATATGGACCCCGCTGCCACGAGAGGATAGGACAAAATATGTCATGCAAGTTCTTTTAATAAAGTACGTATGACTATTTACGGAATACATGCCTACATTATATCGATGAACTGGAGCTAGTGCCGTATCGCCCTAGGTTATAACTGTCTCATGATAAATATCATCCAACAAGTCACCGATCCAATGCCTACGAATTTATTCTTATTGATCTTGCTGCGTTACTATTGCTATCATCATTGTTACACTTGTTACAAATTACTACTATCATTGTTACTGTTACCGTTGCTTCTGTCACTACTATCATAACTATCAAACTACTTTGCTACTGATCACTTTGCTGCAATTAATTAATCTCCAGGTGTGGTTGAATTGACAACTCAACTGCTAATACTTTCAAATATTCTTTGGCTTCCCTTGTGTCGAAACTATAAATTTGGGTTGAATACTCTACCCTCGAAAACGGTTGTGATCCCCTACACTTGTGGGTTATCAATGCCTGGCGACCAGATGCAACGGTTCCTAGGAGGCTCCCCATTGAGATCTGGAGGAGGCAGATTCTGATGGGACGCTGACTGTTGCTCCGTCCGGAGGTGCTGTCGGCGGGTGGATGGGGGTGCGAGCCTGGTTGCAAGGGTGGGGCTTTCCTTTCCTTCCACAGAAGATTTTCCCGCATGTAGTCCAATGCTTGCTCGTTGGCTGACATGACGGCGGTGTTGTCGGGCTATGGCCCCCTTCGGTGGACCGAGTGGTGGGACCCTGAGGGTAGGTGGGGAGGTCTATGCCTTCCCTCTTGTCGATGGCATTCATGTGTTTCAACATCAGTGCGAGGTTCGGAGTGGGATGCTAGGGCGGCTACCTCGGGTGGCGGGCTACTCGGTTGGCTCTCCGAGCGGCAATGGTGGTTGTTCTTCTTGGTCGTATGGACGACGAGATGTGTAGCAGTGGGTGGCCCCGGTTGCTTCTCTGTTGTGGAAGCAAAGGGCCTGTGTCAGGTTCTGGAGGTCCCAGCTTTGTCGCAACGGTTGACTGTGATGTTCCTTTATGGCATGGGGAAACAACCGGGCGAAAGCTCTACAAATTAGGAACAAAATTAATGAAAAGGCATCTCTAGTTTTTATTTGGAAGAATAACAAACTTTATTAATTGTGAATAACAGTTACATCGTTTATAAGAAGAAATACAATATCATTCAAGGGCTCCTCAAACCAATCCCTTGCCGTGGAAAATTTAGCTAATCTAGCAACTTAATGGACGACCTTATTCGCTTCACTCTTACCATATTCAAAATTAGTGAGAGAAAAATCACATGCTAGAAAATAGCAATCATCAAAAGTTGTCATTCCCGCACGCCGTCCTTCATTCTTCATTCTATCAACAACTTCTATATTATCAGAGTTAATAACAAGATGATTGCAACCCGCTTTTTGTGCAAGAGACAAGCTAAACCTTTTGCCGTCAGAACATATCAACATACCAATCAATCTTCCAATTTACACCGACAATGAAATTTCCTTTGTCATCTCTGAGTACAGCACCCGCTATTCCCCTAAGAAGATCATGATCAAAAGATGCATCCGCATTTTTTAGCGAGAAAATTTTCGATCTATTCATCAACTGTCAAGGTAGTACAAAGAACACTAGAAGTAAATTTACATTCAAGTTCGTAGACCACCTAGCGACGACTACAACCACTGGAGTGAGCCGAAGGCACTGCCGTCATCGCCCCTCCCTCGTCGGAGCCGGGCAAACATTGTTGTAGTAGACAGTCGGGAAGTCGTCGTGCTAAGGCCCCATAGGACCAGCGCACCAGAACAGCAACCGCCGCCGATGAAGAGAAGTATAGATCGGAAGGATCCAACCTGCAGACACACAGACGTAGATGAACGAAGACCGGATCCTAGTCGGATCCACCGAAGACAAACGTTGACCGGACCCCACAAGATCCACCGGAGGTAAACCTCCACACTCCTTCCGGCGATGCTTGAAACATTACCGGGACGGGGGCTAGGCGGGGAGGACCTTATTTCATCTTCAAGAAGCCGTCACTGCCTCATCTTCTTGAGCATGGCACAAATCCTAATAAAACTCAGAAAAGCATCTAAAAACGAAGCTCTCCCACCGGCAAGGGCTGGGATCCACCGTGCCTCCATGTTCCAAGGACCATAGAAGATGAGGCGGACCGGCGGCACCAGCGAGAGGCAAGAAAACCCTAGATGGGAGTTTGCACGTGGGCAGGAGGGAAGGGTTATGTGGATAAGGAAACTAAGGCTTGGTAGATGCATCCACATTTAACTTAACAAAAGCCATTGGAGGTCTACTCCGCCCCTTTTTTTTTGCATGAACCGTCGTTGAAGTCTGGTTCGCATCTTGAAGCTTTCCCTCATGAACCAACTTATGTCGATCGACCAGCATAAGGACCAAGTGGTTATGACAATCAACTCACAAACATTCTGGATGCCCAAAATAGATAAATCCTGATCCGTCATAAGAAGTAAGAACTCAAGGTAGGACTACCTCACCTGCGCCATCAATAACACAAGATTTGTTAATCACCTCGTGCATTCCCAACTTATTCCCAACAGGACCGGGCCCATAATGGTACAGAGTGTGCGGCCCGCACAGGGCCCATAAAATTTGGGGCCCCAAATTTTTGTAGTCCTAGTATGTATATTTCTCAGAAAAAATGTTATTCCTAGGCATGGGGCGTTGGCGTCCACGACTCCGCGTGAGTCTACGCGCGAGCCAGGCCGCTGCTCGATCTCAGGCGATCCCCCGCTGCTCGATCATAACCTTGTCCCACCTTCAAAAGAGAAAAAAAAAGGGGATCTTCACGACAGGAGTCTATCGCCGTCTGATTGCTTCAATCCTGATTGCTAACACAAACCCTCGCGCATAACAACGGGTACATATCGGCGCCGCCGTCACCTGGCAGTTGCCACATCGCCATCTGCCGGTCTCTCCGCGCCACCGGCAGCGACGCAGCGTCTCGCCGATCCATCATGCAATCGCAAGTAAGATCCATTGATCCGTCCTCTTTGCTCTTATTTTGTACCCCATCCATGCTGCTAGTGCTGGAGACTTATGTGAGAGAAACTATTGAGGAGAATTTGCATATAGATCTCTTCCATACGAACACTTAGATCCATCGACAGAAAAAACATAAACAAACTAGTACGAAACTACAGAGGACTTACGGGAAACTACAGTCTACAGGGGAAGTTGTTCGTACTTTCAGTGCTCCTGAAAATTTATAAGACATAAGTAATTTATTATTAATTTAGTTTCTAATGCACTGTTGAACCATTTTATTCATCCTCTATCCATAAATATACCTATCGTATCCGTTTAAGATAGGTAGTCAGATCAATCGCAAAACATCGATCACGTCGCCGTTGCTAAAACCTACAGGAAGATCGATCAGCGATTTGTCGACAGTCCTCAGGCAGCCCCTCGATTGGAAACATTATATTATATACAATTATATATTATAAATATATTTTGCGAGATACATATATACATTATAATTGCTCGTGAGTTTATTTTTTTTAGTGTGATAGGGCCCTGTTTCGTAGTTTCGCACAGGGCCCCGGATTTTGCCGGCCCGGCCCTGATTCCCAACCTCCTTAGTTGCACTCTGTTTTGCGCATAACTGAGCCAATTCAGCGACTCGCGAAGCCGCTGGTCATATATGCTGGTGCATGCATTGGTTGGTTGAATGCGTCTCAATTTTTTCTTGCAAATCAAGAGCTTCGTCGATTAAACGACGTGACTAAAGTCTGTATGTGTACATTCAGTTGCGAACCTAGGAACAAAATTAATCCAAAGGCATCGCCCCCTAGTTGCAATAGACTGCTCTGTGCACAATTGAGCCAATTCAGCCTCAGTAGTCAGAGGCGGACAAGTCGCCTCAAGAAACAATAAATCACTGAAAAAGGCCGACCCTCGCGTGGCCTTGCTCGGGCGACAGCTCGCCGCCACCCTAGCCACTCCAGCCCCAGCTCCCCTGCATCGCCGCCAACGAAGGGGCCGCGGGACAAGCCTGTGCTTGCCCCAGGGCCAGGGAAGGTGGTGGCCGGGCGTTTCCCTGTCTGTGGCGCTGCGATGTGGAGACTGCGACCTGCAAGTTGATCTGGGCGCGTCGGCTTCGTTCGCGGTGGCGCCGACTCTGGCGCTCGGCGCCCCTCACTCTTGTCGACAGCCACCTGCTTCCGGGTGCCGGGGAGGCCGAGCAGTTCGTCATCGGCGCTCCCTCTCCCCGCGCCGTCACCCCCGCGGTGTCCCGCGTCCTCTCGGTGCACCCGGGGCCTTTTCGCTGCGTTCACCTCACCCGGACCATAAAATGAAGGAGCACCGGGGCGAGATGGCGCGCTGGCTCGACATCCTCGTCGCCAAGGGGGGTCCATGAACTCGTGTTTGCCAACCGCCCTTGGCCGACAGACCTGCGCCTCCCCGCCATCATCTTCAGCTGCGCCTCCCTCACCTGCCTCTATCTCAGCGTGTGGAGGCTCCCAGACACCACGCGGTGCCGCGCAGTGCCAGATTCCCCAACCTCCGGGAGCTCGGCCTCTGCATGACTGTCATGGAGGACCATAATCTGGCCTTCATGCTTGAAAGAAGCCCCGTCCTGGAGTTCCTCCTCCGCAGGATCTGCACAACTTTTCACCTCAGCCTCAAGAGTTAATTGCAAAGTCAGAACTGTGAATCTGATTAATTATGTGATTGCTGGCCTGCTGTTGCATGGTATGTTCTCATAGATAAGGTACCTGAAGTATGTATTTGCTGATCGATTTTATTCGCAGTCCCGCCACATACCTGAAGAGTCCACTCACAAGGTTAATCTCAAGTTCCGGCAGGAGGGCGGTCCCACCAAATGCGTCCTGCAGAGTTTAGAAGGTGTTCTTGTAGGAGTTCCAAGGGTCGAGAAGCGAGATCGCTTTCCTCAAGTTCATCGCGGAGAGGGGTCGTGTGCTGGAGCATATGGTGGTTGTGCTGGCCAGCGAGTGTTTCTCCTTGGGTGATAATGTGAATGTCAAGCTGATGCCTCTGATCGGTGCAAAATGGACGAGTGAAGCTTGTAAACTAGAGCTCTTCAAGAGCCCACACGACGACGTGGGAGGTCCAGCTTACTGCCACGAAATAGCTTCTGATTTTGGGTTTGCTGACCATTTTCACCTCAGCCTCAAGAGTTAATTGCATTGAACTACCATACTTCGTCACGTTGTGTCGAATCAGTACCACTAGTCATTTTTTTGCCATGCAGTGCCAACTCTAAGCCTAAGTGTTGCAAAACGGTCTGACAGCCGTATAAGCGCGTATTGACCACGTATCTGACCGACTGGGCCCACTTGTCAGGTGCCACGGTGGCCTACCCGCTCGCACCCGCTCGGTCACTCGATCCAGCCCGGCCCAGTCTCACCAAGTAGCTGGGTCGGGTCGAACCCGTACGCGACGAACCCGAAATTTTTATTATTGATAATTAATATTTCAGTAATTCTGAAACTAAGAAACACTAATGAGAAATTCGAAAAATAGGAAGGACGCTAGAAATAATAACGTCCAGGGCTGGACGCCAATACCAACAACGTCCAAAACTGGACGCTCTTATAAACAGCGTCCACTGTGTTTGGTTCGACCAGACCCTGTCCGGCTATCTCCGGCCTTCGACTTGTACCCTCAGCAACTTCTGCAGGACCAAAGCTAGACTCCGCCACCTCTAGCCCGCCGAAAATGGCACTCTAGCAACGCACCACCCTCATTTCACTCCTTGTTATCCCTCTTTGCCAATTCCCATCGTCGTGCCTCGCTCGCAATGGTGATCCGCTAAACCCCCGTTGCTGCCGGGGCCGTGGTTGTCCATCTCCGACAGTCATATCCTCCTCAACAAGGACCGCCCGACCTCTTCCCTGTTATGCTCGGAGCCATCTCTAGCAACACTAACTACTAACATGTCAGCGTGAGCCCTCTCTCCACCCTTTTCGCTCTCCTACACTAGGCATGCGTAACCGTGTGAGTGGATGCGTTGTGAATTTGTGCGTGAATATCTGTGCATGTTGGCATGAACTTGAGTTGTTTTCTACCGAAAAAGGCTCACACCTTGCTTTATAGATAACACAACGATCATACAACTCGACACCACACCATATACATCCGAGATAGGATACAACAATGCAAAATAACAGCGACACCACCACAACCCACTCCAAGATCACAACAAGAATACAAAGAGAGTCCTGCAAGAAGCGGTTGGAGTGCTCCACCGTGACAGAGGTGTCACAAAGAGACGACGTTGCGCCTGATGAATCATGGACTCCAAGACGGTGCCTTCAGGAAAGGAACGACACCAGAGCACCTCCACCGCCGATTCAAAAAAATCATGGGTTTCACGAGCAAACCGAAGGAGGAGAGTAGCCGCAACGCCGCCTTCACGAAGGTAGCCACGTCTACAGTTGCCGCTACCATTGGCCTGGTGCAAGCCAAACAAGGATTACCCTGTGGCACGCACTCTCCGTCTCCGAGACCACTATTGGTCGCTGAACATCGGACACCATGCCGCCCGCACGCCCATGGTAGGGGTAGCCGCCTGCAGCCAGCACCACCCACGACGACCCACGCCGCCGCACCTAGCAGGATGTGCCGGTCACAGCCTGCGCCGCCCATCACGCCGCCACCACAACACCGTTTGTAACCGCTTCGGCGCACCACCACACCCGTTTTCCAACGAGGTGTCCATGCCTGCTCAATCTGGCCCAGGCCTAACCTCCTGTGCATGGAAGACAAAACTTCCCCGTCGCCGCCTGCGCCGACAGGGCTTCGCCCGGCCACGCCCTTTGTCAATGATTAGGGAGGGGGAACCCCAACGACGGTGGCTAGGGTTACCCCCGATAGCTCACGGGAGCGACGTAGAAGGGAGAGGGGAAAGAGGGGAGGCCTCCTGACTATCTCACCACTCAAGTTGTTTTCTTAGTAGCAAGGAGTGTACTAGAGCACACTGTCCATGGTTGAATTGCTGGAAGCTTTCGCCCGCAAGGCAACCTAGAAAGCAATCAAGGCTTAGGTGTAGAATGCATAATTAGACTTTCTTGCGATAGTTTTAGTAGCTAATGAATTAGAAATATATACATTCATGTGTGTTAAGACTATTTCTCCTCTAATTTGGCAAAAGCAAACTGGTCTAGAATGGAACAAATGGGCATTCCAGTGATTTGTTATCGATGCCTCACAACCATCACAAAAAAACCAAAGCTCACATATTAAATCTATTAGAGGAAATAATTTCAATATAGTTAAAATAAGAGCACCTGACCGAACCACATAACTGGACGCTGTTTATAACAACGTCCAGCCGTGGACATCATTCGCAATAGCGTCCAGCCTGGACGCCGTTGTCAGTAGCGTCCTTCCTATTTTTCAAATTTCGGCCTAACCATTATCAATTTTCTAATTGCTACGGTACTAATTACTATTAATAAAAAAAGGGTAATGTGAATGTCAAGCTGAAGCCTCTGATCGGTGCAAAATGGACGAGTGAAGCTTGTAAACTAGAGCTCTTCAAGAGCCCACACGACGACATGGGAGGTCCAGCTTACTGCCACGAAATAGCTTCTGATTTTGGGTTTGCTGACCCTTTTCACCTCAGCCTCAAGAGTTAATTGCATGGAACTACCACACTTCGGCACGTTGTGACGAATCAGTACCACTAGTTATTTTTTTTGCCATGCAGTGCCAACTCTAAGCCTAAGTGTTGCAAAACGGTCTGACATCCGTATAAGCGCGTATTGACCACGTATCTGACCGACCGGGCCCACTTGTCAGGTGCCACGATGGCCTACCCGTTCGCTCCCGCTCGGTCACTCGATCCAGCCCGGCTTGGTCTCACCAAGTAGCTAGGTCGGGTCGAACCCGTACGCGATGAACCCTAGTTTCCTCTCCCCCTCCCTCGTCTCCCTCTCCCCTCTCAGGCGATGGTGGCGACGACTCCCGGCGGCGCTGATGGCGCGGGCGGGTACGGAGACCTTCCTGGCCTCGGCCCCGATGACCACTTAGGTCTGGACGACGTCGATGACTCCAGTTCATACTACTCCAGCGCAGACAACGAGGATTTGGAGGAGGCCGCGCTGTCCATGGAGGACAGGGTGAAGCTAGCAGAGATATGGGTGGCCCTAAAGGAAATATGCCCTAGAGGCAATAATAAAGTTATTATTTATTTCCTTATATCATGATAAATGTTTATTATTCATGCTAGAATTGTATTAACCGGAAACATAATACATGTGTGAATACATAGACAAACAGAGTGTCACTAGTATGCCTCTACTTGACTAGCTCGTTAATCAAAGATGGTTATGTTTCCTAACCATGAACAAAGAGTTGTGTAACGCCCCGTGACCGATGTGCCAGGTGTCGTGCAGTTATTCGCTGTTGTTGCCTTGTCTTTGCTTGCGTGTCATGCATTGCATATCATGTCATCATGTGCATTTCATTTGCATACGTGTTCATCTCATGCATTCGAGCATTTTTCCCGTTGTCCGTTTTGCATTCCGGCGCTTCGTTCTCCTCAGGTGGTCATTTCTACCTTTCTCCCGTGTGTGAGGATTAAACATTTTCGGATTGGACCGAGACTTGCCAAGCGGCCTTAGTTTACTACCGGTAGACCGCCTGTCAAGTTTCGTACCATTTGGACTTCGTTTGATACTCCAACGGTTAACCGAGGGACCGAAAAGGCCTCGTGTGTGTTGCAGCCCAACACCCCTCCAATTTGTCCCAAAACCCACTTAAACCTCCTCCATCATCTCGATCGTTCGATCACGATCGCTTGGCCGAAAACCGCACCTCATTTGGACTCTCCTAGCTCCCCCTACCTATAAATATGTGCATCTCCCCCGAAATCCGGGTCTCCTCCACCCTAACCCTAATTTTTTTCCATCGCGCGCCGCCGGACAATGTCTGCCCTGGCCGGACGTGTCGCCGCCGCCAACCGTATGCCGCCACCTGTCCAGCACCGCCCGCTCCCACCGCGCGGCCCGGGAAGCCCGGAGCCGGCCCCCGAGGGCCCAACTGCCGCCGTCGCCGCCTGGGAACCCCGCCGCCTCGCGCCCTCGCCACGCTCCGCCTTGCCGCCGGCGACGCTCCGCCTCGCCGCCGTTGTCTTCCTCCGCCGCAGAGCTCGCCGCCGCCGCCGCCATGCGCCTGCAGCGCGCCGCCCCGTCGCCGTTTGCTCCTCCGCCTGAGTCGCCACCCCGCCATCTCCGCGCCTCCCGCCGGCAAGCTCGGCCCCACCGCCTCCTCCGCCGGCCGGCCGTCGTCTCGTATCCATCCGGGCACACCGCTCAGCCCCGCCTTGCCCTTCGCCGGAGTTCCAACCTCGCCGGAGCTCTTCTCCGGTCAGATCCGGGAAGATGGATCAGATCCACCGGGATCTCATCCAAACACCCCGCCTCAGATCTGCACCGCGCCGTCCCGGATCCCTCCGTCCCGCGTTGACTTTTCGCGGAGGTGAAATTTCACTAAGTCCCCGAAATTCCCAGATTCATATGCCCATGTTCATGACATCGTAACTTTGCATCCGTAGCTCTGATTCATGCATATAGCATATCAAAATGTTCGTCTCTGAGAGTACATCATTTCATTCCATTGCATCATTTTCATTTGAGTTCATCTTGATGCCCGAAATGCTGTTAGAAGAGGGCTACTTGAGTTAATTGTCAGATCTGCTACTCCATCTTAGACAGGGTTTTCCCAGTCACGACGTTGTAAAACGACGGCCAGTGAATTGTAATACGACTCACTATAGGGCGAATTCGAGCTCGGTACCCGGGGATCCTCTAGAGTCGACCTGCAGGCATGCAAGCTTGCAAAGTGGTGCACTTGGTAATTCTGTTTTCAGGGACTTAGCATTTCCACTAAGTCCTGGATCTGTTTATCTCATGATGCCACATGTTCATGTTGTTTCCTAGTGATCCGTGCCTCTTTTGAGGATGATCAGTAAAGGAGTTTTGTTAATATTGTAGTGCTCTATCCATCCATGTCTTTGTTTGCAATTATGGAGCACCACTACAAGAAATATGTCAACTTATGACCACCACTATTGGTCACTGAATGGTCACAAATTTCCATTTATGACCTTTTTGTGACCAAAAACATAAGGTCAAAAGCTGGGCGTCGTAAACTGACTATAGCGACCTTCTTCGGGATAAGGTCGTAGACGTTTACGACCAAAACAAAAGGTCGTGGAACCCATGACCTTTTGTTTTGGTCGCTGGCTGTCTGCCCAGGCCACGTCGGATCCGACGTGGCAATCTGACGTGGCAAAATTGCGACGAATTGAAAAGGTCGTTACTTAGAATGAGCCCGGTCCAATTCTGTCTTTTACATGGGCCGAGCCCATTAATTCAGCCTTTTTAGTCATCATTTTTTTGTCATTCTGGTCGGCTACATGGGCCTGGCCTAATATTTCAGCCTTTTTGTTTTTGGGCCATGGCCTTCTTTCTTAATACTCAGTTTTTCTTTTTTTAAAGGGGTCCACTAGTCAGATTGGGCCACGGTTGTCAGGTTCTAATCAATGCTAATCAATGGGTCCCAGATGTCAGAGTCATATTCTTCTTATTTCAATTTAACAGTAAATAAATAACCAGTATTTAAATTGGAACAGACCACATAATACTTCAAATAATATCAGCTCGTTTCAGTACAGAGATCTTAGAAGCTCGTTTCAGTACAGACCACATAATACTTCTTAGTTGTACAAATAACTCGTGATACAAGATAGACATTAAAACTCTACAAGTGTAATAACAGTTACAAGCTCTACAAGTGTAATACAAGATAGCCATCAGAACTCTACAAGTGTTATGTTCTTCAGCATTGAGCTCCTTCAATAGCGATCACAAACTAGGCACCTGCTCCTGTCATGAATTAGCAGAGAAGAATTAGAAAACAGAAGCCAAATATACTATGAATTGGCCATTAAAAAAAGGACAGATGCCAATATATAGTATGAATTGACCATTCAAAAAAGGACAGTTATTTAGAATGACAACATAAATTCAGCTAGTACCATGCTTTTTGTTCTCCAGCTACTTAAAATGAGGTACTCATTCATACAAGAAAACAGAGACAAATATGCATTGCGCAAGTGCAGATCATGCAAAAGACTTCGCTGCAACACATTGTGCCTAAAACAAAATACCATTCTACTACTGGCAAGATCTAACAATACTAGTCAGCAGAAGCATACTAACATCACAAAAGTAGGAGAGTATAAAGTGATGATCTAGATTGAGTTACCATCGGTGAGGAGGTCGATTATCTCCATGGTGTGCTTGATGATGCGTACAGCCATGATCTTCTTGCCATTGCATCCATGCACTCGATTATGGGGGTACCAATGCATCCAAGTAGAACAAAATCACCACATTAACCCACAGCTTCAAGTACAAGCTAACTATATATCAAGTGGCAATGAAAATAAGTTGAGAAAAACACTGGAAATAATTATATCATGTCATGCAAAGTTCAAACCGAACAAACGTATGCATGCCAAGGTGAAATATTACCAAGAAAGCACTCATCACTCATCAGGTAGCAGTGCATACAAAATCGCTGTTTTAGTGGTAGCAAATACTCCCTATTAGCAGTAGTAAAAACTCATGCAGTACCAAATTCAAAGATTTTTTGTTATAACTAACAGAAGTATGGAACAATAGTTAACAACTCAAGTCAGAAAAGGTAGGAGTGTATCTCTAAGAGACACAACTGACACTGATCAAAGATAATAACAGAGCATAAAAATAGGTAGGTACATTGACTTCTTTAAAGACAATAAGAAGGACCAACAGATTCACATGTTACATCAGCATGAAGTTACAATGGCAGATGCCAGGTGTGAAATGGATACGGCACAAAAACTATGCTCATAAATATTCCATGTACTGTATGAGCAATACTATTTCATGCTAATGTATGAGCATACAAGATGCAATAAAGAGAGCTCATATAGTTCACTAAGCACACACTAACAAGCTAAGATAACCTCTTATATTGATATCATCGTTGCCTACCAGACTGCTGAAAAATATTCCATGTAATGTTTAAACTAGACACAAATCTAGGGAGGAATCAAACAGTGGAATCAGATACAAATTAAGCAAAGATAAATTATATTACACTTATAACAACCAAGCTGATTATGGATTGTCCATGTTGAAAAACAAATGTGGAGCACTTAATACAAATAACTACAGAAACACAGACAGATGGCTTTTCCAAGAGCCCACACGTCATAATCATAGTATATGCTAAGAGATAAAGGACATGTGCTAGCAAAGGAATATCAAAATGTTGTCATAACTACTCCAGTTTTGGTCCTAATCTGTATATACAGCACGCATCAGTGACCATGGAGTAGCATGGCAGGCCAATCACCAAGCAGAGCAAAGTGCGGAGTAAATTAAGGGACAGACTACAGCTAAATTCCAAAGCGCCCAGGCCTAAATACTACAATAAGTCTGAAGTACAGTGATATAATACATTGTAGCAAGCCAACTGGAAGACTTTAGTTTGAACAATACAACAATCAATTCAGCAGTAAGATCATACAACTACAACAAAGCAGGGCATGATTCAGTTATAATCTGCACGACTGAAACTGCTCAAATTTTGGTCCTAATCTACAGGTATGCAGCACGCATCAGTGACCACAGAGCATACGACCACAGCAAAACAGGGGAGCAATTCAGTTCTAGTAGATCAGTGGCACCCCTATTCTAAAGAAGGCCATGGCCACACACGCATGATTGCTTGCTAGCTTGTCATTGATTTTGATTGCAACCAACAAGAAGCAGCCACAATGGCAGTCCCAAAAAAACAGAGGCGCATAAGCCACAATGTCTTCCCGTGCAACTTGATTAGCTCACTGAGTACCTCCCTGTTCACAGCCCTTGATTTGGACTCCGGGTTGATGGAAACCTACAGTAGCACATTTCAACATCATCAATTCATTATGTATCCAAAAACAGGAGACGCTCTGTTCTACATTCAGTACACAGAATAGAGACAGTTAGCCCTATGATTTGTGCAGTCATCTTGAACAAATCAAACCTATGCTACATTTGATTCAAAAGAGTCCAATCGTGCAGGTTGAAGTGACACACCACAGAATCAAGTCAATCCGTGAGGGAAAACTACCGGATCTTAAGAAAACAATGAACGATAATTAGGCAATAAAGGAGATCTAGCTGCTAGTGGCATCGCAGGACTGGGAATCTGGCAAGCAAAACGGCAGCACATACCATGTGGTGGCGGTCTCCATTTTGACTTATGGAGCCCAGAAGAAAATCCACTTGAAACCGAAGAACTCTTAGATAGAGTCAATCAAGCGGGGAAGAACGGGTGGAACGGACCTTCCATTCCATGGCTGCTCTCCTGTACCAGTGGATTTAGGCATCGTCCCGTCGCTGGTTGCTGTACCTCACCTACAGAGAAGAAGGGAAGGGACGAAACGAGATTGGGGTTAGGGGGAGACGTTGAGAAAAAGGAGAAGTAGAAGAGAAGGGGGAGGAGGGATTCATACTGTAGCACTGACCGTTGTCGAGGTCTTGGAGGCTGCGGTGGGTCGCCATGGCTGTCGCTGGTCGCCGTTTCTCCTACCTGAAGAGGCAAAGACAGAGACGGGGGTGAGACAGAGGGAGTTCGAAGGAGAAGAAGAAGTGGGGGAGGGGGAGGGGGTTTCATACCATACCGCCGTCGTCGAGGCCTTTGGGTGCTGCGGTGGGTCGCCATGGACGGGCGGCTAGGGTTTCCGTCCAGCGCGAGGAGGGTGGATCTGACAATCGAAGGCAAGAACCTGCAGACCGCGAAGGCAAGAAGGTCAGAGAAGGAGCCCACCAGATCAACAATCGAATGAAGCAAGACATCTGGTAGGTCTGCCCAACCTTGATGTCCAGAAATGGCGAGGACGCAACACACATCAGCCCTTTCTTGCATTCTGCAGGTTGCAGCTTCTCTGCGAAAAATTATGAATTCAGAGAAGAATATCAGTACTAGAAGAATATGAAGTGGATGCTAAGGATTAAAATAGACTGTGTGCAGTGGCCGTAAGCATCGATTGTGGAAACAGTAGCACTGGATACTACGGCTACAGCGACGCCAAGCAATTCAACGAAGCAACGACCACCATACAGAGCTAAGGACTGACTACTACGGCTAGTAAGTGTTCGTAAATCAAAACAGATCATTCCAAACTATTATAAGGTCATACTGGATAATAGAGATCGCAATTATTCTAACTGAACTACACAAGAGTACGTCTTCTGCAGCACAGCACAAAAGAAAATTTTGTTACTCCGGAATAACAAAGAAAACTACAATCACGCATCTGAAACAAAGTAAATAAGTGTAGCTGTGCACAATCAGGCGCGCTGTAGTGTACTAAACTCTACTCGAGCACAGGCAATGGCACTGAATCAGCCAACGAACGAACCAGAGCACATTAACCAAACCGCCATCCCCCCGTGCACTGCAGCATGAATGATCCTTGGCCAGTTGTGAGCGCCCGCTGCCATGGAACCGGCCACCACAAATCCGGCGCCACCACAACGGCCGGCCGCAGATCTCAGGCTCGCGGCGGGGCGCCAGGGCCCGGATCTCGCAGATCCGCGCGTGCGGCCGCGGTGGCCACGCTCGTACGCGAGCGGACCCGGAGCTTAGCTCGCGGAGAGAACACATGGATGCGTGTGGTTAGTTACCTTCGGGCTCGGCGGCGTCGTGGTCGGCGTCGGGGCGGTCCTGCGGGGGCAGCGGGGAGGAGAGGGGCGCGCGCTTGGGCGCAGACTAGGGCGACGAGGCGTAGGGGGAGCCCGGGGCCTCCATCTTCTACCGGCGGCGGGGGGCGAGGCGGAGGTGTCGGCGGGCTTGGGCTGCACAGACTCCTCCAAGTCCGGCATCTGGAGGGATCTGGGAGTGCTTGTTGTCGCTGTGAAGTGCGGGGCGAGAGAGAGAGGGGTTGCAGGAGAGGAGAGATGGATGTGTTGGGCGATCCGTCTGGGGTGGGAGAGAGGCGGGTGGGAGAGAAGTGGAGGCCGTCGGTGGCGAGCTGTGGCGGCGTGCGGAGGGAAGGAGGCACGGCTCGGGTGCGGCGCGAGGAAAGCTAGGGTTTGGACGAGGGGGTGAGACGGGCGAGGGGTGAGAGTGTGAGGGGGATGAGGGCTGCCGTCGGATCCAGCGGTATCCAACGGTGTTGGAGGCATGATCCACGTGAGAGGCTTATAGACCAATTAGAACACAGTAAACACTTTAAAGATGTTATGACCATCTAAATTAGTCGTAATTTAATAAAATTAAGTTTTTTCACAAGAAAAGTATTGTCTATTTTTTGAGCAACAATGATTGTTTTTTATGAAAGAACTACCAAATATTTGTTGCAAAATGACACCACATCATTTTTAAAAATTATTAGACCACATTTTATGTCCAATTTAGCTGGAAATGAGTCAATTTTTAAAGTACAGCCGCTTGATAGATTGCTCTTTAATTTTTCTAAAAAACATTTCTAGGTATAAAAATATCTATTTCATTAGAGATACTCCGAAAGTTTTGCAAGATTCAACCCCTAGCCATGAACGGTCATGCTTATCGTTTTGATCGCATTTTGAAACGGGCATAGGAAATTCAAAAAAATCAAAAAAAAATGTAAACCTTCGCATTGTGTCATTATATGTGACCTAGTTATTAGCAAAAATAAAAAACTTGGAATACATCAATTAGTTTGAAAAGGTGTTCTCATAAATAAGCTATCATGTATGAAGATTCATAGCTTTTCAAGTGAGATGACCAATGTTATGGCAATATTTATGGAATAGTTTGTTTAAATGATCTCATATTGTGCAAAAAGGTGCATCTTGAAAAATGGTAAACAATATTGTCAAAGGGAGTTTTCATTTTATTTTCACCAAAAAATCATTTTCCATTATTCGACTGCCCAAAATGACTTTTTTGTGAAGGACCTACCATATATTTGTTGCAAATTTGGACCAAATCAATTTTATAAAACCTTAGTCCATATTTAATGTAAAATTGAAAAAATGGTTGGGTGTCAAAAGTTTTGATCCACTTCTGGTGAAAAAGACAAATTCCCGCCGATTCAGCTGGAAGCGGTTCAAATTTGAACTGTAGCTGCCTCGTAGTTTGCTCTTTATTTTTTTCCAAAAATCATTTCTAGGTACATAAGTATCTTTTTAATCAGATAAACACCAACAAAATTCCAAGATTCAACCACTAGCTAGGAACGGTCATTCCCGCCATTTTGACCGCATTTTGAAACGGGTATAAAAAATTCAAAGAAAATCAAAAAATTGGGAAACCTTCGCATTGTGTCATCATATGTGGCCAAGTTCGTAGGAAAAATAACAAACTTGTAATACGGCAATTATTTTAAAAAAGTGTTCTCAGAAACGAGCTATCATGTGTGGAGATCAATGGCTTTCAAGCCAAATGATCAATCTTATGGCCACATTCATGGCATAGTTTATTCAAATGATCTCATATTGTGCACAAGGGTGCATATTGGAATGGCAAACAATGTTGCCTAAGAAAGTTTTCATTTTCGTTGGACGAAAAAACCATTTTCCATTTTTCGAGTGCCTGAAAGGAGGTTTTTTGTGAAGGAGCTACCAAATAATTGTTGCAAAATTGGACCAAATCATTTTTATAAAATACTAGGCCATATTTAATGCACAATTGACAAAATGGTTGGGTGTAAAAAGTTTTGATCCACCTCTCGTGAAAAGGACAAATTCCGGCCGATTCAGTTGGAAGCGGGTCAAATTTGAACTGCAGCTGCCTCATAGTTTGCTATTTATTTTTTCCAAAAATCATTTCTAGGTACATAAGTACCTATTTAATCAGAGAAACACCAAAAAAATTCCAAGATTCAACCACTAGCTAGGAACGGTCATTCCCGCCGTTTTGACCGCATTTTGAAACGGGCATAAAAAATTCAAAAAATATCAAAAAAATTGGGAAACCTTCGCATTGTGTCATTATATGTGACCAAGTTTCCAGGAAAAATAATAAACTTGTAATACTCCAATTATTTTAAAAAAGTGTTCTCAGAAATGAGCTATCATGCGTGAAGATTCATGGCTTTCAAGCCAAATGATCAATCTTATGGCCACATTCATGGCATAGTTTGTTCAAATGATCTCATGTTATGCACAAGGGTGCATATTGGAATTCCAAACAATGTTTCCTAAGGGAGTTTTTATTTTCTTTGCACGGAAAATTAATTTTCCATTTTCTGAGTGCTCGAAAGGAGGTTTTTTTTGTGAAGGACCTCCCAAATAATTGTTGCAAAATTGGACCAAATCATTTTTCTAAAATAATAGGCCATATTTAATGCACAATTGACAAAATGGATGGGTGTAAAAATTTTTGATCCACCTCTCGTGAAAAAGACAAATTTCCGCCGATTCAGCTGGAAGCGGGTCAAATTTGAACTGCAGCTGTCTCATGGTTTGCTATTTATTTTTTCCAAAAATCATGTCTAGGTACATAAGTACCTATTTAATCAGAGAAACACCAAAAAAATTCCAAGATTCAACCACTAGCTAGGAACGGTCATTCCCGCCGTTTTGACCGCATTTTGAAACGGGCATAAAAAATTCAAAAAAAATCAAAAAATTGGGAAACCTTCGCATTGTGTCATTATATGTGGACAAGTTCCTAGGAAAAATAATAAACTTGTAATACGGCAATTATTTTAAAAAAGTGTTCTCAGAAACGAGCTATCATGTGTGGAGATCAATGGCTTTCAAGCCAAATGATCAATCTTATGGCCACATCCATGGCATAGTTTGTTCAAATGATCTCATATTGTGCACAAGGGTGCATATTGGAATGGCAAACAATGTTGCCTAAGGAAGTTTTCATTTTCGTTGGACGAAAAAACCATTTTCCATTTTTCGAGTGCCTGAAAGGAGGTTTTTTTGTGAAGGAACTACCAAATAATTGTTGCAAAATTGGACCAAATCATTTTTATAAAATACTAGGCCATATTTAATGCACAATTGACAAAATGGTTGGGTGTAAATTTTTTTGATCCACCTCTCGTGAAAAAGACAAATTTCCGCCGATTCAGTTGGAAGCGGGTCAAATTTGAACTGCAGCTGCCTCATAGTTTGCTATTTATTTTTTCCAAAAATCATTTCTAGTTACATAAGGACCTATTTAATCATAAATACATGGTTTGGTGGCGATACGTCGAGGTTTGGGCGGTGGCCGAGGGCCCCAACTCTAGGGCGCGTAAACTCGCATGCCCGTCGCGTGGTCACCGCGTGACCGTAATGTTGCCATGTGTTCTGGGCGGCCTAGGTATGTCTAGTGGGTTGGGCACTCCCCAGGTTGGTGCTAGGAAGAAAATTACAACATAAGATTCTCACGAGGAGACCGATCGATACTCAAACATGAATTAGCAGCCAAGTGTTTGATTAGCGGTACGGGAAATGCACATGGCCAATGGGCGTTAGTTTTGGCTGAGGATGATCATCTAGTAAGGAGAATGTCTTCACAAATTTTTAGCTCAAAAGGAGGATCCTAGGTGGTACTTGCTTTGCAAAGTACCACGCTGGACAAAAATATGAATGTTGAAGCTGGGCTCAAAATAATGAATGGATTGAGCTGAAATTTTGTGGAGGATGGTTATTTGGGCATAGTAAAGCATTGTAGAAAATTGATACCATTTGGACATGCCAAAGTAGTACTTCCTTCACAATGCTCTTCTATGGATAGAAACTTGGGAAAACTAGTGAGAGAGATTGGATGAAGGAAATGAGCTCAAAATTGGTGTAGGTAAGTTACTTAGGTATGGTCATGCGCTGGTAAATTTTCAGATCATTTGGGTAAGCCTAGCTAGTAATTACTTCACAAAGCTTCTCTCGAGGTAGAAACTTTGGAAATTTCCCGAGAAAGATTTACTAGGAAAATTGAGCTGAATATTATCATGTGGAAATGATTTGGGTATGGAAGAGTGCCCGAAAAGTTTGAGGGTAATAGTAGGGGTCTATATAACACTTGCTTTGCAACGTGCCAATTTGGCCATAAAATATAAATTGAACCTGGGCTCACATAGATGATTTGACTGAGCTGCAATTTGGAGGAGGGTGATAATTTGGGCATATGAAGGAACTGTATAAATTTCATGTCATTTAGAGATATAAAAAAGGTACTTGCTTCACAATGCTTCTAGGTGGACAAAAACTTTGGAAATTTGCCGAGGAAGATTTGCTAGGCAAATGGAGCTGAATTTTGTCATGCGGTAATGATTTGGATAGGAAAGAGTGCCCAAAAATTCCAAGGGCAATCAAGAATATATAAATAGCACTTCCTTCACAAAGTGTTGTTGTGAACAGAATAGGAAAATGAATATTGTTGAATTAGTTTTGAACTAGGCAAGGAAGGATTTTTACATATTTGATGAAGATATGCCCCAAAGAATTTATGAGATTTTTTTGGGAATTTTAGGAATGATAGAAATATAGGTTGCTTTACAACCTAGGGCAAAAATTGCCACATAGACATGACACATAGGCAAAACTGATGAGATGGCGCCTAGTCATCACAACCCACCACAATCTACAAGGCTATGACCATCTATATTGGTCATTAACAACTAGAAATAAGGCAGCGGACTAGCACTGTTTGCTTTGTGACCATTTCGTGTATGGAAATTACGACCTTTCTGACCAAAATGGTCGCAATGGTTTAGGGTTTGGAGCCCCCTGGACAGCTTTTGACCAATTGGTCTAAAATGGTCATAAATTTATGACCAATTCTTCGAGGGTCACTGACAGAAGGTCATAAGTTGACATATTTCTTGTAGTGCACCCTAGCTTGAGTCAATCGAGCTCTAATTTTGCTACTTTGTGAATCTGGGCAGATCGTCAACTTGTTTGCGATTTTGCCGTTGTTGTTGTAGTTGATCCGTGCATGCTATGCTATTGTTCTTGCCATGTCTAGCTTGCATTTTGTGCCTTCTTAATGGATGTATGCTTGTCTTGCCATGACTTGCACCGTGGTGAGTGCATCGAGCTCATAAACATGCCTACTTGAGTTATGTTTCAGCATGTGCCAGTTTTCACTAAGTCTGAAAACTGATTATGCTTTTGCTATGTTCACATGCTTGTTAATATATTTTCTGATCCCTTTTGGCTCAAGGTCACTAAGGGACTTTTGTTAAGCTTTTTGAGAAGCTCCATGCCATGTTTTACTTTGCCATGTTAAGGTCTTGTAGCATGTTGTTTCGTTGCTCCGAAGTGAGATACTTGGTCTGAAATTTCAGACAAGTGTTAATTTCACTAAGTCTGAGATCTGTTTGCCATTTGCATTTTTGCCATGCTTGTTTGAACCTGTTAATGGATGAATTGGCCGTAGCTCAGTGCTAGACTTTTGTTAAGCATCATGAATGCATCCCTGCCATGTATTTTGTTGCCATGTTTGAGTGCTGTAGCATGTTCATCTCATTGCATTTAGATGGCTACTTGCTGTAAATCGCAGATCGCGGTCATATTTGAATTGCTTGCCATTTCCAAACCGTAACTCCGATTCCGGCGTTCTTTATATCGTTTTCAAGCGATTTCATCTCATCTTTCCAGTGGCATGCTTGAATTTCCAAGTTGAGGCCAGGTTCATGCATTTCCTTGTCAAATCATGCATATGCATCGCATACCGCATCTCGCATATCATACCATGTTCATGTGTTGGTTGTTTACTATGTTGTGTGTTTCTTTCCGGTGTTTGATTCTTCGGGTTGATTCCGGTAACGTCGTGTTGTGAGGACCCGTTCGTCTATGTCCGTTTGTCTTCTTCATGGACTCGTTCTTCTTCCTTGCGGGATCTCAGGCAAGATGATCATACCCTCGAAATCACTACTATCTTTGCTTGCTTAGTTGCTCGCTCTTTTGCTATGCCTATGCTGCGATACCTACCACTTGCTTATCATGCCTCCCATATTGTTGAACCAAGCCTCTAACCCACCTTGTCCTAGCAAACCGTTCTTTGGCTATGTTACCGCTTTGCTCAGCCCCTCTTATAGCGTTGTTAGTTGCAGGTGAAGATTGAAGTTTGTTCCTTGTTGGAACATGGAGATGTTGTTCCTTGCTGGAACATGTTTACTTGTTGGGATATCACAATATATCTTATTTAATTAATGCATCTATATACTTGGTAAAGGGTGGAAGGCTCGGCCTTTTGCCTGGTGTTTTGTTCCACTCTTGCCGCCCTAGTTTCCGTCATATCGGTGTTATGTTCCCAGATTTTGCGTCCCTTACGCGGTTGGGTTATAATGGGAACCCCTTGGCAGTTCGCTTTGAATAAAACTCCTCCAGCAAGGCCCAGCCTTGGTTTTACCATTCGCCACCTAGCCTTTTTCCCTTGGGAGTCGTGCATCTCGAGGGTCATCTTATTTTAACCCCCCGGGCCAGTGCTTGTCTAAGCGTTGGTCCAAACTAGAGCCACTTGCGGCGCCACCTCGGGGAAACTTGAGGGCTGGTTTTAGCTGTACGTAGTGTTCATCCGGTGTTGCCCTGAGAATGAGATATGTGCAGCTCCTATCAGGATGTCGGCGCATCGGGCGGTCTTGCTGGACTTGTTTTACCATTGTCGAGGATGTCTTGTTGTACCGGGATACCGAGTCTGATCGGAATGTCTCGGGAGGAGGTTTATTCCTTCATTGACCGTGAGAGCTTGTCATGGGCTAAGTTGGGACACCCCTGCAGGGATTTGAACTTTCGAAAGCCGTGCCCGCGGTTATAGGCAGATGGGAATTTGTTAACATCCGGTTGTAGAAAACCTGAAGTTGACCCTAATTAAAATGAATCAACTGCGTGTGTAACCGTGATGGTCTCTTTCCGGTGGAGTCCGGGAAGTGAACACGGTGTTGGAGTTATGCTTGACGTAGGTTGTTCTAGGATCACTTCTTGATCATACTTTTATCGACTGTGCTTTGCCTTCTCTTCTCGCTCTCTTTTGCGTATGTTAGCCACCATATATGCTAGTCGCTTGCTGCAGCTCCACCTCATACCTTTACCTTACCCATAAGCTTAAATAGTCTTGATCGCGAGGGTGCGAGATTGCTGAGTCCCTGTGGCTCATAGATACTTCCAAAACCAGTTTGCAGGTGCCGTTGAATCATACAGATGACGCAACCAAGCTCAAGGAAGAGCTCGATGAAGATCTTGTACTTTGTGTTGTTTCGTTCTAGTCGATCAGTAGTGGAGCCCAGTTGGGGTCGATCGGGGACCTTGTCGCATTTGTGGTTCTTCTTTTATTTTGGTTCCGTAGTCGGAACTTGATTGTATTTGGATGTTGTAATGCTTTATTCATGTAATTGTATGAAGTGGCAATTGTAAGCCAACTATGTATCTCTTTTCCTTATTATATTACATGGGTGGTGTGAAGATTACCTCACTTGCGACATATGCCTTCAATGCGATTATGCCTCTAAGTCATGCCTCGACACGTGGGAGATATAGTCGCATCGAGGGTGTTACAAGTTGTTATTTGATTAACGGGATCACATCATTAGTTGAATGATCTGATTGACATGACCCATTCCATTAGCTTAGCACCCGATCATTTAGTATGTTGCTATTGCTTTCTTCATGACTTATACATGTTCCTATGACTATGAGATTATGCAACTGCCGTTTGCCGGAGGAAGACTTTGTGTGCTACCAAACGTCACAACGTAACTGGGTGATTATAAAGGTGCTCTACAGGTGTCTCCAAAGGTACATGTTGGGTTGGCGTATTTCGAGATTAGGATTTGTCACTCCGATTGTTGGAGAGGTATCTTTGGGCCCTCTCGGTAATGCACATCACATAAGCCTTGCAAGCATTGCAACTAATGAGTTAGTTGTGAGATGATGTATTACGGAACGAGTAAAGAGACTTGCCGGTGACGAGATTGAACTAGGTATTGAGATACCGACGATCGAATCTCGGGCAAGTAATATACCGATGACAAAGGGAACAACGTATGTTGCTATGCGGTCTGACCGATAAAGATCTTTGTAGAATATGTAGGAACCAATATGAGCATCCAGGTTCCGCTATTGGTTATTGACCAGAGACGTGTCTCGGTCATGTCTACATTGTTCTCGAACCGTAGGGTCCGCACGCTTAACGTTACAATGACAGTTTCATTATGAGTTTATGTATTTTGATGTACTGAAGATTGTTCGGAGTCCCGGATGTGATCATGGACATGAAGAGGAGTCTCGAAATGGTCAAGACATAAAGATCGATATATTGGACGACTATATTCGGACACCAGAAGTGTTCCGGATGATTTCGGAGAAAACCGGAGTGCCGGAGGGGAACCCCCCGGGGAAGTATTGGGCCTTAGTGGGCCTGAGGGGAGAGAGAGGGCAGCAGCCCAGGAGGTGGTGCGCCCCCCCATGGGGAGTCCGAATTGGACTAGGGAGGGGGGGCGCGGTGAAGGAAATATGCCCTAGAGGCAATAATAAAGTTATTATTTATTTCCTTATATCATGATAAATGTTTATTATTCATGCTAGAATTGTATTAACCGGAAACATAATACATGTGTGAATACATAGACAAACAGAGTGTCACTAGTATGCCTCTACTTGACTAGCTCGTTAATCAAAGATGGTTATGTTTCCTAACCATGAACAAAGAGTTGTTATTTGATTAACGAGGTCACATCATTAGTTGAATGATCTGATTGACATGACCCATTCCATTAGCTTAGCACCCGATCGTTTAGTATGTTGCTATTGCTTTCTTCATGACTTATACATGTTCCTTTGACTATGAGATTATGCAACTCCTGTTTGCCGAAGGAACACTTTGTGTGCTACCAAACGTCACAACGTAACTGGGTGATTATAAAGGAGCTCTGCAGGTGTCTCCAATGGTAGATGTTGGGTTGGCGTATTTCGAGATTAGGATTTGTCACTCCGATTGTCGGAGAGGTATCTCTGGGCCCTCTCGGTAATGCACATCACATAAGCCTTGCAAGCACTGCAACTAATATGTTAGTTGTGAGATGATGTATTACGGAACGAGTAAAGAGACTTGCCAGTAACGAGATTGAACTAGGTATTGGATACCGACGATCGAATCTCGGGCAAGTAACATACCGATGACAAAGGGAACAACGTATGTTGTTATGCGGTCTGACCGATAAAGATCTTCGTAGAATATGTAGGAGCCAATATGGGCATCCAGGTCCCGCTATTGGTTATTGACCGGAGACGTGTCTCGGTCATGTCTACATTGTTCTCGAACCATAGGGTCCGCACGCTTAACGTTACGATGACAGTTATTATGAGTTTATGCATTTTGATGTACCGAAGGTTGTTCGGAGTCCCGGATGTGATTACGGACATGACGAGGAGTCTCGAAATGGTCGAGACGTAAAGATTGATATATTGCAAGCCTATGTTTGGACATCGGAAGTGTTCCGGGTGAAATCGGGATTTTACCGGAGTACCGGAAGGTTACCGGAACCCCCGGGAACCATATGGGCCTTAGTGGGCCTTAGTGAAAAGGTGGAAGGGGCAGCCCAAGGTGGATGCGCGCCTCCCGCCTCCCCTAGTCCTATTAGGACTAGGAGAGGTGGCCGGCCCCCCTTCTCTCTCCACCCCACTTGAGGATTCCTATTCCAACTAGGATTGGGGGGGGGGAGTCCTACTCCCGATAGGAGTAGGACTCCTCCTGGCGCGCCCCAAGGCTGGCCGCACCTCTCCCCCCTTGCTCCTTTATATACAGGGGCAGGGGGCACCTCTAGACACACAAGTTGATCCTTGAGATCGTTCCTTAGCCGTGTGCGGTGCCCCCTGCCACCATAATCCACCTCGGTCATATCGTTGTAGTGCCTAGGCAAAGCTCTGCGTCGGTAGAACATCAAGATCGTTGTCACGCCGTCGTGCTGACGGAACTCTTCCTCGACGCTTTGCTGGATCGGAGCCCGAGGATCGTCATCGAGCTGTACGTGTGCTAAGAACTCGGAGGTGCCGGAGTAACGGTGCTTGGATCGGTCGGATCGGGAAGACGTACGACTACTTCCTCTACGTTGTGTGATCGCTTCCGCAGTCGGTCTGCGTTGG
Source organism: Triticum urartu (assembly GCF_003073215.2). Lineage (NCBI taxonomy): Eukaryota > Viridiplantae > Streptophyta > Magnoliopsida > Poales > Poaceae > Triticum > Triticum urartu. The sequence continues at coordinate 674,319,483 of NC_053024.1, forward strand.
TACGTAGACAACACTCTCCCCTCTCGTTGCTATGCATCACCATGATCTTGCGTGTGCATAGGAACTTTTTTGAAATTACTACGTTCCCCAACAGTGGCATCCGAGCCTAGGTTTTATGGTTTGATGTTATTTGCACGAGTAGAACACAAGTGAGTTGTGGGAGGTACAAGTCATACTGCCTACCAGCATGTCATACTTTGGTTCAGCGGTATTGTTGGACGAGACGACCCAGACCAACATTACGCGTACGCTTACGCGAGACCGGTTCCCTCAACGTGCTTTGCACATAGATGGCTTGCGGGCGACTGTCTCTCCAACTTTAGTTGAACCGAGTGTGGCTATGCCCGGTCCTTGAGAAGGTTAAAACGGGGTCTATTTGACAAACTATCATTGTGGTTTTGATGCGTAGGTGAGATTGGTTCTTGCTTAAGCCCGTAGCAGCCACGTAAAACTTGCAACAACAAAGTAGAGGACGTCTAACTTGTTTTTGTAGGGCATGTTGTGATGTGATATGGTCAAGGCATGATGCTAAATTTTATTGTATGAGATGATCATGTTTTGTAACCGAGTTATCGGCAACTGGCAGGAGCCATATGGTTGTCGCTTTATTGTATGCAATGCAATCGCGATGTAATGCTTTACTTTATTACTAAGCGGTAGTGATAGTCGTGGAAGCATAAGATTGGCGAGACGACAACGATGCTACGATGGAGATCAAGGTGTCGCGCCGGTGACGATGGTGATCATGACGATGCTTCAGAGATGGAGATGACAAGCACAAGATGATGATGGCCATATCATATCACTTATATTGATTGCATGTGATGTTTATCCTTTTTATGCATCTTATCTTGCTTTGATTGACGGTAGCATTATAAGATGATCTCTCACTAAATTATCAAGAAGTGTTCTCCCTGAGTATGCACCGTTGCCAAAGTTCGTCGTGCCCAGACACCACGTGATGATCGGGTGTGATAAGCTCTACGTCCATCTACAATGGGTACAAGCCAGTTTTGCACACGCAGAATACTCAGGTTAAACTTGACGAGCCTAGCATATGCAGATATGGCCTCGGAACACGGAGACCGAAAGGTCGAGCGTGAATCATATAGTAGATATGATCAACATAACGATGTTCACCATTGAAAACTACTCCATCTCACGTGATGATCGGTTATGGTTTAGTCAATTTGGATCATGTAATCACTTAGAGGATTAGAGGGATGTCTGTCTAAGTGGGAGTTCTTAAGTAATTTGATTAACTGAACTTAAACTTATCATGAACTTAGTACCTGATAGTATCTTGCTTGTTTATGTTGATTGTAGATAGATGGCTCATGCTGTTGTTCCGTTGAATTTTAATGCGTTCCTTGAGAAAGCAAAGTTGAAAGATGATGGTAGCAATTACATAGACTGGGTCCGTAAATTGAGGATTATCCTCATTGCTGCTCAGAAGAATTACGTCCTGGAAGCACCGCTGGGTGCCAGGCCTGCTGCTAGAGCAACACCAGATGTTATGAACGTCTGGCAGAGCAAAGCTGATGACTACTCGAGAGTTCAATGTGCCATGCTTTACGGCTTAGAACTGGGACTTCAACGACGTTTTGAACGTCATGGGGCATATGAGATGTTCCAGGAGTTGAAGTTAATATTTCAAGCAAATGCCCGGATTGAGAGATATGAAGTCTCCAATAAGTTCTATAGCTGCAAGATGGAGGAGAACAGTTCTGTCAGTGAGCATATACTCAAGATGTCTGGGTATTGTAATCACTTGATTCAACTGGGAGTTAATCTTCCGGATGATAGCGTCATTGACAGAATTCTCCAATCACTTCCACCAAGCTACAAGAGCTTCGTGATGAACTATAATATGCAAGGGATGAATAAGACTATTCCCGAGCTCTTCGCGATGCTGAAAGCTGCAGAGGTAGAAATCAATAAGGAGCATCAAGTGTTGATGGTCAACAAGACCACTAGTTTCAAGAAAAAGGGCAAAGGGAAGAAGAAGGGGAACTTCAAGAAGAACAGCAAGCAAGTTGCTTCTCAAGAGAAGAAACCCAAGTCTGGACCTAAACCTGAAACTGAGTGCTTCTACTGCAAGCAGACTGGTCACTGGAAGCGGAACTGCCCCAAGTATTTGGCGGATAAGAAGGATGGCAAGGTGAAGAAAGGTATATGTGATATACATGTTATTGATGTGTACCTTACTAATGCTCGCAGTAGCACCTGCGTATTTGATACTGGTTCTGTTGCTAATATTTGCAACTCGAAACATGGACTACATATTAAGCAAAGATTGGCTAAGGACGAGGTGACGATGCGCGTGAGAAATGGTTCCAAAGTCGATGTGATCGCAGTCGGCACGCTACCTCTACATCTACCTTCGGGATTAATATTAAACCTAAATAATTGTTATTTGGTGCCAGCGTTAAGCATGAACATTATATCTGGATCTTGTTTGATGCGAGACGGTTATTCATTTAAATCAGAGAATAATGGTTGTTCTATTTATATGAGTAATATCTTTTATGGTCATGCACCCTTGAAGAATGGTCTATTCTTATTGAATCTCGATAGTAGTGACACACATATTCATAATGTTGAAGACAAAAGATGCATAGTTGATAATGATAGTGCAACTTATTTGTGGCACTGCCGTTTAGGTCATATCGGTGTAAAACGCATGAAGAAACTCCATACTGATGGACTTTTGGAACCACTTGATTATGAATCACTTGGTACTTGCGAACCGTGCCTTATGGGCAAGATGACTAAAACACCGTTCTCCGGTACTATGGAGAGAGCAACAGATTTATTGGAAATCATACATACAGATGTATGTGGTCCGATGAATATTGAGGCTCATGGCGGATATCGTTATTTTCTCACCTTCACAGATGACTTAAGCAGATATGGGTATATCTACTTAATGAAACATAAGTCTGAAACGTTTGAAAAGTTCAAAGAATTTCAGAGTGAAGTTGAAAATCATCGTAACAAGAAAATAAAATTCCTACGATCTGATTATGGAGGAGAATATTTGAGTTACGAGTTTGGTGTACATTTGAAACAATGTGGAATAGTTTCGCAACTCACGCCACCCGGAGCACCACAGCGTAATGGTGTGTCCGAACATCGTAATCGTACTTTACTAGATATGGTGCGATCTATGATGTCTCTTACCGATTTACCGCTATCGTTTTGGGGTTATGCTTTAGAGACGGCCGCATTCACGTTAAATAGGGCACCATCAAAATCCGTTGAGACGACGCCTTATGAACTATGGTTTGGCAACAAACCAAAGTTGTCGTTTCTGAAAGTTTGGGGCTGCGATGCTTATGTGAAAAAGCTTCAACCTGATAAGCTCGAACCCAAATCGGAAAAATGTGTCTTCATAGGATATCCAAAGGAGACTATTGGATACACCTTCTATCATAGATCCGAAGGCAAGACTTTTGTTGCTAAGTTCGGAAACTTTCTGGAGAAGGAGTTTATCTCGATAGAAGTGAGTGGGAGGAAAGTAGAACTTGACGAGGTAACTGTACCTGCTCCCTTGTTGGAGAGTAATGCATCACAGAAGCCTGTTTCTGTGACACCTACACCAATAAGTGAGGAAGCTAATGATAATGATCATGAAACTTCAGAACAAGATACTACTAAACCTCGTAGATCAACCAGAGTGAGATCCGCACCAGAGTGGTATGGTAATCCTGTTCTGGAAGTCATGCTACTAGATCATGATGAACCTACGAACTATGAAGAAGCGATGGTGAGCCCAGATTCCGCAAAACAGCTTGAAGCCATGCAATCTGGGATGGGATCCATGTATGAGAACAAAGTGTGGACTTTGGTTGACTTGCCCGATGATCGGCAAGCAATTGAGAACAAATGGATCTTCAAGAAGAAGACTGACGCTGATGGTAATATTACTGTCTACAAAGCTCGACTTGTCGCAAAAGGGTTTCGGCAAGTTCAAGGGATTGACTACGATGAGACCTTCTCACCCGTAGCGATGCTTAAGTCTGTCCGAATCATGTTAGCAATTGCCGCATTTTATGATTATGAAATTTGGCAGATGGATGTCAAAACTGCATTCCTGAATGGGTTTCTGGAAGAAGAGTTGTATATGATGCAACCAGAAGGTTTTGTCGATCCAAAGGGAGCTAACAAAGTGTGCAAGCTCCAGCGATCCATCTATGGACTGGTGCAAGCCTCTCGGAGTTGGAATAAACGCTTTGATAGTGTGATCAAAGCATTTGGTTTTATACAGACTTTTGGAGAAGCCTGTATTTACAAGAAAGTGAGTGGGAGCTCTGTAGCATTTCTGATATTATATGTGGATGACATATTACTGATTGGAAATGATATAGAATTTTTGGATAGCATAAAGGGATACCTGAATAAGAGTTTTTCAATGAAAGACCTCGGTGAAGCTGCTTACATATCAGGCATTAAGATCTATAGAGATAGACCAAAACGCTTAATTGGACTTTCACAAAGCACATACCTTGACAAGATTTTGAAGAATTTCAAAATGGATCAAGCAAAGAAAGGGTTCTTGCCTGTGTTACAAAGTGTGAAATTGAGTCAGACTCAATGCCCGACCACTGCAGAAGATAGAGAGAAAATGAAAGATGCTCCCTATGCTTCAGCCATAGTCTAGCAGGGAGGTACCAAAGTAATCCAGGAGTGGATCACTGGACAGCGGTCAAGAACATCCTGAAGTACCTGAAAAGGACTAAGGATATGTTTCTCGTATATGGAGGTGACAAAGAGCTCATCGTAAACGGTTACGTTGATGCAAGCTTTGACACTGATCCGGACGATTCTAAATCGCAAACCGGATACGTGTTTACATTAAACGGTGGAGCTGTCAGTTGGTGCAGTTCTAAACAAAGCGTCGTGGTGGGATCTACATGTGAAGCGGAGTACATAGCTGCTTCGGAAGCAGCAAACGAAGGAGTCTGGATGAAGGAGTTCATATCCGATCTAGGTGTCATACCTAGTGCATCGGGTCCAATGAAAATCTTTTGTGACAATACTGGTGCAATTGCCTTGGCAAAGGAATCCAGATTTCACAAGAGAACCAAGCACATCAAGAGACGCTTCAATTCCATCCGGGATCTAGTCCAGGTGGGAGACATGGAGATTTGCAAGATACATACGGATCTGAATGTAGCAGACCCATTGACTAAGCCTCTTCCATGAGCAAAACATGATCAGCACCAAGGCTCCATGGGTGTTAGAATCATTAACTGTGTAATCTAGATTATTGACTCTAGTGCAAGTGGGAGACTGAAGGAAATATGCCCTAGAGGCAATAATAAAGTTATTATTTATTTCCTTATATCATGATAAATGTTTATTATTCATGCTAGAATTGTATTAACCGGAAACATAATACATGTGTGAATACATAGACAAATAGAGTGTCACTAGTATGTCTCTACTTGACTAGCTCGTTAATCAAAGATGGTTATGTTTCCTAACCATGAACAAAGAGTTGTTATTTGATTAACGGGATCACATCATTAGTTGAATGATCTGATTGACATGACCCATTCCATTAGCTTAGCACCCGATCGTTTAGTATGTTGCTATTGCTTTCTTCATGACTTATACATGTTCCTATGACTATGAGATTATGCAACTCCCGTTTGCCGGAGGAACACTTTGTGTGCTACCAAATGTCACAACGTAACTGGGTGATTATAAAGGTGCTCTACAGGTGTCTCCAAAGGTACATGTTGGGTTGGCGTATTTCGAGATTAGGATTTGTCACTCCGGTTGTCGGAGAGGTATCTCTGGGCCCTCTCGGTAATGCACATCACATAAGCATTGAAAGCATTGCAACTAATGAGTTAGTTGTGAGATGATGTATTACGGAACAAGTAAAGAGACTTGCCGGTGACGAGATTGAACTAGGTATTGAGATACCGATGATCGAATCTCGGGCAAGTAACATACCGATGACAAAGGGAACAACGTATGTTGTTATGCGGTCTGACCGATAAAGATCTTTGTAGAATATGTAGGAACCAATATGAGCATCTAGGTTCCGCTATTGGTTATTGACCAGAGACGTGTCTCGGTCATGTCTACATTGTTCTTCAACCGTAGGGTCCGCACGCTTAACGTTACGACGACAGTTTCATTATGAGTTTATGTATTTTGATGTACTGAAGGTTGTTCGGAGTCCCGGATGTGATCACGGACATGACGAGGAGTCTCGAAATGGTCGAGACATAAAGATCGATATATTGGACGACTATATTTGGACACCTGAAGTGTTCCGGGTGATTTCAGAGAAAACCGGAGTGCCGGAGGGGATACCGGAACCCCCCGGGGAAGTATTGGGCCTTAGTGGGCCTGAGGGGAGAGAGAGGGCAGCAGCCCAGGAGGTGGCGCGCCCCCCATGGGCAGTCCGAATTGGACCAGTGAGGGGGGGCGCGGCCCCTCTTTCCCTCTCCCTCTCCCTCTCTTTCCTTTCCCCTCTTTCTTCCTAGTTGGACTAGGAAAGGGGAGTCCTACTCCCACTAGGAGGAGGACTCCCCCCTCCCTTTGGCGCGCCCCATAGGGCCGGCCGGCCTCCCCCCTTGCTCCTTTATATACGGGGGCAGGGGGGCACCCTAGGACACAGAAGTTGATCTTCGTGATCGTTCCTTAGCCGTGTGCGGCGCCCCCCTCCACGATATTACACCTCAGTCATATTGTAGCGGTGCTTAGGCGAAGCCCTGCGACGGTTGAACATCAAGATCGTCACCACGCCGTCGTGCTGACGGAACTCCTCCCCGAAGCTTTGCTGGATCGGAGCCCGGGGAGCGTCATCGAGCTGAACGTGTGCCAAGAACTCGGAGGTGCCGGAGTAACGGTGCTTGGATCGGTTGGACCGGGAAGACGTATGACTACTTCCTCTACGTTGCGTCAACGCTTCCGCTTTGGTCTACGAGGGTACGTAGACAACACTCTCCCATCTCGTTGCTATGCATCACCATGATCTTGCATGTGCGTAGGAATTTTTTTGAAATTACTACGTTCCCCAACAGGCCCATCCTAGCAGTAGCCATCAGTGGACCAGTGGAGCTGCTGGCGGCATGCTGTAAGTCGTTCTCTTCTCTGCTTCTTTCTGTATATTGCAAAACAGGGGCTAGGGTTAGTGTTGCTCATGACAGTTTAAATTTGTGCTGTCAATTGTAGTTTGGATGACGCTGTTTGGGATGTTCGGATTCATTTCGATGCACAACACAATCTGGATAGGAAGATATGCAGCTCAGATGTGACATTTCTGAACTTATATGCACTGATTTACACGCAAGGTTATTCCTTCTCTGATGAACTGTACCACATGAAGAAATTAGGCAGAGGAGAGGAAAGAGAGCATGGGTTAGAGTTAATTGACACAAACATCAAACTGTAGCAACTTAAGAAGAAATATGAGCATAGTTTAGTTCTGAATTTGCTAGTGAGGGCAACAACACCTTTTGTATGTCAGATAGAAGAAGATTTAGTGAGATCAAACTACAGCAATGTCTGTCAGAGGAGAGAAGAAAATTTAGCAACTATATTGTATAGACCACCTGGTGTGTATGATCTCAGTGAGCCTGCAGTTCTTGCTGTTGATCAACAAGGTGTTGTTTTTCATAGTCAGTGCACACAAGAGAGCAGAAATTTCAATAAGGGGAAGCTCAAAACTGTAATGGAGGAAGAGACACTGCTAGAGGAGGGACATAATAATAGTGATGACTCTGAGGCTGATGCATATGAAAGTGATAACAATCCTTTCTGCATGGAGAAGTACGGGATAATTGAAGACACAGAGATAATTGAGGGGAATAAACTAGCAGAGCAAGAAGTTGAAGATGAAGATTCAGATGAGGATCCAGAAGAGGAACAATTACATTATGAGGTGACACCGAGGTTGAGGACTTGTTTGAGATGGAGGAGGAGGAGCAGGAGAAGGAGGATGAGGTCAATGTTGTTGTAACAGAAGAAGCACCAATGCAAAAAACCTGCAAAAAAGAGGAAGAAGCTGGTAGTTAGGAGAGGCCCTACTACTAGGACACATTCAAGTGTGTTGGAGGAGGTGCAACCTGATTTCATTCCTTCATCAGATGAAGAAGATGATGGGTTGCTGTTTGAGGATGAAGATGATGGACACGAGCCACTGTCATTTGTTCTACCTAAAGGGAGGAAGAGTAGGGCTAAGAAAAGGAAACCAAGGATCTAGTACAATGACAAACTTGAGCAACCACATCAGCAGTTATGTCTGTACATGTGCTTCAAGAATCAACAGCAATTCAGAGATGCTTTGTTGAGCTTGCACATCACACAGGCCAGAGACTTCAGGTATCATAGAAATTCAGACCAAAGGATCATTGCCTGTTGTAAGCAAGAGCATTGCCAGTTTTGCATAGTTGCTGCAGTTATCAAAGGGGAGAAGACTTTTGCTATTAAGAAAATAAGGCTGAAGCACACTTGCCCTAGCAGCACTGAGACATCTAGGATTAGTGCCAAGTGGCTTGCAAAGACCTATGAGTTATTGTTCAGGTCTGATCCAACCACCAGCATACACACTCTGATTGACAACTGCAATGAGAAGTACGGTGTTGATGTGCCAAGGCACATGGCCAATAGGGCCAAAAACCGTATTGTGGAAGCTGTGCTAGGAGAGCACAAGCAGCAGTATCCCAGGCTTAGGGATTATGCTCAGACCATCATGGATACAAACCATAGATTAAAATAGCCCGCAAAATTGCCGCGATAGTTGCGCTATAGCTGTGATGCCCGGATAATTAGACTACATTAATCCCCTGCTAGTGATACCACGTCACCTCGATTACTGTTGATAATCCCACGTTAGTTCAAAACCGATTCAAATTCAAACCGAATTAAAAGCAAACATTAAAAGTTTTCAAAACTTTAAAACTAAAATGTTCAAGTTGTAGAAAATAAATCATAAATAATATTGATGCAGAAACCACATTTTGATAAAATATTTAGATGCAAGAAATTAATTAAAAAGGGGCTAAACAATTACTTAAATGCTTTTAAAAAGATTAAACTATTACAAACCATTTTATTTTGAAGAGCTAAATTAATAGTGGCAAAGGCACAATTTGTAACACTAAATTAGGTGCCACTTTTGTATTTTATCAAAACTAAAATAAATAGCAACTATAATAAATCGAAAAGGATAAATAAAAAGAAAACAGAGAAAAAGGAAAGAAAGAAAACCCCGGGCCTTCCCCCTCCCCTTCGGCCGTTTGGCCCAACTGGGCATCCAGCCCACCAGGCCACAGGCCCAGCCGCCCCCCATCACTCCCTTATCCCATCTCCCCCGAAACCCTAATCCAACCACCCCACACTCCTCCCCCACGTCTCTCTCCCCGATCCAGATCAGGATCGGGAGAACGAACCCACGTCGCCCCTGACGCTAGCGCCACCCGGATCGACACCACGCCGGCGCCCCTCGCCGGATCGCTCCCCGACGCGAACGCCGCCTCTCCATCGCCTGCAGCACAGGCGCCCGCCCCCTCGACCCGAGCTAAATCGGGGGCTCGGCCCCGCGGCGCCCCGAGCCTCGGTGCTGCTCCCCGCCGCCGTCATCGCCTCGCCTCCTCACCTCTCCCTCGCGCTACTCCGGCCACCCCGAGCCTCCCCGAGCACGCTGCCAAAACTCCTACGCCCCCCGTGAGCTCTCCCTCTCCTCCTCTCTCCCACGCGTGCACACGCTCGCCATGCTTGACCACGCGCGCCGTCGCCGCGCTGCTCGCCCGCCTCCCCGCATGTCGTCCTCGCGCTGGTTGCCCCGTCGCCGCGCCTCTCGCCTGCCTGTTGCCGCACACGCGCACCCGAGCCCCGCCTCGCCCCTATCGCTGCCAAGCGAGGCCAGCGTCGCCTCGCCCTCCCTGCTCGCCCGCGCGCGTCCGCGCTTGCCGCTGCCACGGCCATGCCGCGCCCGCGCCCTGGCCTCTCCTCCTGATGTCTACTGCTGCTCTGCACCGGCAACCCCACGCGGCCCCACTCGCCCTCGCTCCATCGCCGCAGCCCGCCCCGGCCTCCTCTGCCATGCGCCCGCGCGCTCACCGTGCCCGCGCTCCTTTCGGACGACCCCCCCGCTAGTGCCCCTCGCCCCACGGCCCCGCTCCGCCCTGCCGCCTGCATCCCCCTGCTGCAGCTGCGCCGCACCACCACGCCCGTGGCCGCGCCGCCCGGGCCTCGCATCCATCGCCGGCGACCTCGCCTCGCACCGGGCGGGTTGCACCCTAGCGCCTGGATGCGCCCCGCCCGGGCGCCCGTTGCGCCAGATCGGGCTGCGCCCGACACCCGCGGCTCCCTGTGCCTGCTAAGGCCAGGGGCCAATGACATGTGGGGCCCACGGCCCAGAACGTTTAATTAAAAAAAGAAGTTAAAATTAATTAAAAAATAATAATAATAAAGTAATATTAATTAATTAATTAATTAATTAACTTAATTAGTTCTATTAACTAACTATTAAACCTAATTAACCTGCAAATTAATCTAACTAAACAGTTAGTTAGTTAGTTAGACAATGACAGTGGGACCCATGCGTCAGTTTGACCAACTCAACTAACTGTTGACTGCTGAATTCACCCTGATGTCATGCTGACATCATAATGGCATTTCCTAATTAAATTAATTCTGATAATTCTAAAAATAAATTAAAACTTTGAAAATAATATAAAATAAACCGTAGCTCGGATGGAAAAACTTTGTACATGAAAGTTGCTGAGAACGACGAGACGAACCCGGATACGCAGCCCGTTCATCCGCCACGCATCCCTAGCATAGCGAACACGCAACTTTCCCCCTCCGGCTCCTCTGCCTGAAAACGCGAAACACCGGGGATACTTTCCCGGATGTTTCCCCCCTTCACCGGTACCACCTCGTACCGCGTTAGGGCACAACTAGCATCACGCTTTGCCATGTCATGCATCGTCATGCATTTGTTTGCATTATATTTATTGTTTCTTCCCCCTCTTCTCTCGCTAGACACCGAGACCGACGCCGCTGCTACCCAGTACGACTATGGTGTTGACGACCCCTCTCTCTTGCCAAAGCAACCAGGCAAGCCCCCCCTTTGATCACCAGATATCGCCTACTCTTCTCTCCACTGCTTGCGTTAGAGTAGTGTAGCATGTTACTGCTTTCCGTTAATCCTATTCCGATGCATAGCCTGTCATTGTTGCTCCAGCTGTTGATACCTTACCTGCAATCCTAAATGCTTAGTATAGGATGCTAGTTTACCATCAGTGGCCCTACATTCTTGTCTGTTTGCCATGCTATACTATCGGGCCATGATCACTTGGGAGGTGGTCACGTGTATATACTTATACATAATATATGATACTTGTGGTGATTAAAGTCGGGTCGGCTCGTAGGAGTACCCGCGAGTGATTCCGATGTTGGGGGCTGAAGGGGCAGGTGGCTCCATCCCGGTAGAGGTGGGCCTGAGTTCCCGAAGGCCCCCGACTGTTACTTTGTGGCGGAGCGACAGGGCAGGTTGAGACCACCTAGGAGAGAGGTGGGCCTGGCCCTGGTCGGCGTCCGTGGTTATTTCAGAATAACACGCTTAACGAGATCTTGGTATTTGATCTGAGTCTGGCTACTGGACTATACGCACTAACCATCTACGCGGGGACAGTTATGGGCACTCGACGTCGTGGTATCAGCCGAAGCCTTCGTGACGTCAGCGACTGAGCGGCGCGCGCCGGGTTGGACCATGTAACACAACTTCCTTTGTAATGTAGGTTGCTAGGTCTGCTCACCGGCCGCGTACGCAATGTGCAGGTGTGCAAAGGGCGATGGGCCCAGACCCCTGCGCCATAGGATTTAGACCGGCATGCTGACCTCTCTGTTGTGCCTAGGTAGGGCTGCGACGTGTTGATCTTCCGAGGCCGGGCATGACCCAGAAAAGTGTGTCCGACCAAATGGGATCGAGCGTGTTCGGTTATGTGGTGCACCCCTGCAGGGAAGTTAATCTATTCGAATAGCCGTGATCTTCGGTAAAAGGACGACCCGGAGTTGTACCTTGACCTTATGACAAGTAGAACCTGATACTTAATAAAACACACCCTTCCAAGTGCCAGATACAACCGGTGATCGCTCTCTCACAGGGCAACGAGGGGAGGATCATCGGTTAGGATTATGCTATGCGATGCTACTTGGTGAACTTACCATCTACTCTCTTCTTCTGCTGCAAGATGGAGGTGGCCAGAAGCGTAGCCTTCGATAGGACTAGCTATCCCCCTCTTATTCCGGCTTTCTGTAGTTTAGTCCACATATGATACCCTTATTCCATTTGATACCAATGCATACATATGTAGTGTAGCTCCTTGCTTGCGAGTACTTTGGATGAGTACTCACAGTTGCTTTGGTCCCTCTTTTGCCCCTTTCTATACTCGATTGCTGCGACCAGACGTTGGAGCCCAGGAGCCAGACACCACCGTTGATGATGACTACTACTACTCGGGAGGTGCCTACTACTACGTGCAGCCCACTGACGACGACCAGGAGTAGTTTAGGAGGATCCCAGGCAGGAGGCCTGCGCCTCTTTCGATCTGTATCCCAGTTTGTGCTAACCTTCTTAAGGCAAACTTGTTTAACTTATGTCTATACTCAGATATTGTTGCTTCCGCTGACTCGTCTATGATCGAGCTCTTGTATTCGAGTCTTCGAGGCCCCTGGCTTGTAATATGATGCTTGTATGACTTATTTTTATTTGTAGAGTTGTGTTGTGATATCTTCCCGTGAGTCCCTGATCTTGATCGTACACGTTTGCGTGTATGATTAGTGTATGGTCAAATCAGGGGCGTCACAATAGCTGCCCAGGAGCCTCGCCGCAATGCTATGGCTGCTGCCGCGAAATCCTCCACAACTCCCTATAAGTGGCTCAATAATGAGCAAAACCCTTCGGAAATCATCTCTCCCATCAGGATTTTTTTCGCTATTTGCCGCGATTGCCCGCTATGGCGGCCGCTATAGTTGCTGGGAGAGGCCGCCGCGAAATCGTTTCTCCTGCGATTTTAATCTTTGATACAAACCCTGGTAGTAGAGTTTTAGTTGCAACAGTTACTCTAAAACCAACAACAAAAATACCACATCCAGGACCAAGGTTTCATGCTATGTTCTTCTGCATAAATGGAGCAAGGGAGGGATTTATCAATGCATGCAGACCATTCATTGGTTAGTAATGCTTTATAGTTCTTTCTCAATTGATGTAGTGGTGCTTTATAGTTCTTTATACTTAAATATATAGTTTAGTAATGATGTGTAGAAGTTTAAATTGTTCTTTGGTTGCAACAACAGGTGTTGATGGATGCTTTATTAAGCTCACCACTGGTGCTCAAATCCTAGCTGCCACTTGGAGAGATGGGAATAATAATATTTCCCACTTGCATTTGCTGTTGTTGGACAAGAGGACACAACTAACTGGTGTTGGTTTCTACACCAACTGAAGATATGTCTAGGAGGAGAAGTTGGCAAATTTGGGCCTTATACTATCATGTCTGATAGACAGAAGGTACGCATGCATCTTTCTGTTATGTTCTTGCTTTTATGTTCTTCTGCATTAGCATGTTATGTTCTAGATGTAGTAGTACAACAACTAAGTCTAGCATGCTATGTGAACAGGGGCTACTAAGTGCAGTAAACCAAGTTTTTCCAAACTGTCATCAAAGATTTTGCCTTAGACACCTCTATGCAAATTTCCAGAATGCTGGGTTTAGGGGGGAAGATCTTAAAAAATGCATGGATAATGCCAGCTATGCTTATAACCAACACAAGTTTAACATTGCCATGAATGCCTTGAAAAATGAGAGTGAGGAAGCTTGGAAGTGGCTAAGTGGAATACCTAAGCACACATGGGCTAGGCATGCTTTTGACACTAACTACAAGACAGACTTGGTTGTTAACAACTTGTCTGAGGTGTTCAACAAGTACATCCTAGATTTTAGGAAAAAACCTATTAGGACCATGATTGATGGTATTAAGGACAAGCAGATGGTGAGGTGGCACAGAAACAGAGAGAGAGGAAAGGCATCTCTGTGGGAGATCACACCACATTATCTTGAGAAGCTTGAGGAGGAAAAGGAAAGGGCCAGATTCTGCAAACCTATTCAAGCTGGTGTAAATCTTTGGCAAGTGACCAGTCACTAGTAGAAAAAGGGTCAAATGTTCAGCTCATTAGTCCCGGTTTGTATTTGAGCCTGCACTAATGCCAGTTCTAACGGCTAGGCGGGCGGCGCTCATTAGTACCGGTTCGTGGCGAACCTTTAGTACCGGTTTGTGGCATGAACCGACACTAAATAGGTGGCAGCCTTTAGTACGGGTTGGTGGCTCCAACCGGTACTAAAGACCCCCCCCCTTTAGTACGGGTTGGTGGCTCCAACCAGTACTAAAGGTGGTGGCCTTTAGTACGGGTTGGTGGCTCCAACCGGTACTAAAGACCCCCCTTTAGTACTGGTTGAAGCCACCAACCGGTACTAAAGGTGGTGCGCTGCCACCCGCAGTGCACAATGTTTAGTCCCACCTCACTAGTTGAGAGGAGCTCGCACCGGTTTATAAGCCCCGTCGCGGCTACCGTGTCGAGCTCCTCTCTAAGCAGGCCTTTGTGGGCCTATTGCAAGTCTTCTGCCCTGTGGGGCCTACTGGGCCGTACGGGCCTGCATCCTGGCCCAACTAGAGGTTGGGTTTCTAGTCGTATGCAGGCCGTGTCGGCCCAGTAGGCAGGCTGTTTTTGCTTTATTTCAAAATATATATATAAAAAAATCCACCAACCGGGACTAAAGGTCCCCAAGACCACGACGCGCCTCGTGCCACGTGGTGGGCCTTTGGTCCCGGTTCGTGCTGAACCGGGACTAAATGGGGGGACCTTTAGTGCCCACCCTTTAGTACCGGTTCCAGAACCGGTATTAAAAGTCGTTTTTCTACTAGTGAGTGGGCAGCAAACACATGCTGTAAACTTGGAAGTTTATACATGTGGCTGCAAAAAGTGGGACTTGACTGGCATACCATGCAACCATGCAATATCAGCAATTAACAAGGCAAAAATATTTCCAGAGGACTATGTCTGCAATTTCTTTAAAAAGCCTTTTTACCTCGTTGCATATGAACCAATGATATATCCAGTTCCCGTTGAACATGATTGGACAAGGACAAGTGGACCAGACATAGAGCCACCCAAATTTCATGTGAAGAAGGGGAGAAGGAAAGAGAAGAGAATAAAGGGCAGGTTTGAGGTTCCAAAACCAAAGGACAGTTCAAGAATGGCCACTATAACATGCAGCAACTGTGGGCTCCAAGGCCATAGGTACACCAACTGCAAGCAACAGTTGAGACCAGAGTTGGCTTTGAGGAAAAACAAGCATGTGGCAAACCCTTGTGAATTTTACTTGCTAATTGGTCTTCTTTCCTTCTATGTTTTTTGTGCTAAACCTTTGTGACTAACTAGCATGTTTCCTTGTATGTTTGCAAGGCACATGCAAGATCAAGGAATGAAGATACTCCATCAGGATCACAACAGCCACCAGCAAGGTATGCTTCTGCAAGAACTGCTTTTGCAAGATCTGCTAGTGCAAGATATGCTACTGCTAGATCTGCTACTGCTAGATCTGCTACTGCAAGATCTACTTCAAGATTTGCTAGAGTGTCAGCTAGTGCAAGTGCAAGATTTGCAAGGCCTTTCACTTCCCCAAGATTTGCTGCAGGAGCTTCATCTTCTGGTCCTTCTACTTCTGGTGCTCCTTCAAGTGTCCCAGGGAATTATACTCGCTTGATGTCATTCTTTACTGCCAGTGGTAACACTTGAGTGAGAGAATGTTGCTACTTTGATATGATGGAGTACCAGAAGATGTGAACTAAGTTAGTTGTGCTACAAAACTGATGTATGTTCTAATGGAGTACTAAGTTGAGTATGATGTGAACAACTCAATACTCTTGTCAATATTATGTCAAGAAACCATGCTCATGTGTCAAGATATTTGTTCATTTGGCTTTTGTGAAACAACTCAATGCACATGTGTCAAGAAACCATGCACAAACTGGATGATAATGCCACAATGGCCACATACTTCATTACTAGGATGAACGTAACAAATCTTTTTTACAAAGACACCTGACACATTACTAGGATCAACAACAGTAGGATCTAACCTGACACTAACTTGCAACACCTGACACTAACTTGCAACGATCAACCTGACCACAACAGACACTAACTTGCATCTCTCCTTAACAAGGATCAACCTGACCACAACTTGCATCTTCAGTGCCAAAACAAGCTTGAGTCTAAACCACTGACCAGTACTAAACAAGCTTACTGCAGCAACATCTTAGCTATCACTAAACCTACCACAAAGACAATAAAAAGAAAGACAACATTGTGACATTTCTCCTTCAGTGCATCTATCTCTGCATTTTTCTCCTTGAGCTATTCTTCCAAAGCCACCACCTCTCTTCCTTTTTGAGCTTCAGGCAGAGCCACAACTGCACTTTCATCTTCAAACACACCAACACTTGATTCACCTCTTAGCCTACGCACTTCATCTCGCAAATCTCCAATCAAATCACTCAAAAACTTCGGTAGAGGATCATCATGCCATTCAAGGAAGCCACAACCACCATGTTGTACCAACAGAAATCAGGGTTTGAGAGGGGAGAAGATCTAATGAACAGAAAAGTAGAACAAAAATGAAACTTACCATGGCATCCACGCAGGCGTAGTACCTCCTGCCTGGGTTCCGACGGCTCCATGGGATCCACCTCGGCACCTTCCTATGCGGCCTGCACCAGTAGATCTTCTCCGGCTCATACGCCATCGGGCTCTCACGGTAGGGCACCGACGACCTCGATTCGTCCCCTCTCCTTCTAGAGGCTCGACAGAAGCTGGGAGCCTGAGAACGGCCTGAAGACCACGACATTACCTTGGACGCAGCCGCCGCCACCGCCTCCTGCGAGATCGCCTCTGCCGCCGGCCCGCTCAGGAATCACCTCCGCCGTCGCCTAACCCTAGTTTTTTCCCCAAATCCCAAATGTTCCCTGTTCGCCCGCGCGCATTGCTGTTATAACCAGGGCCAACACGTTGACGGTGGCCACGTCAGCGTTTTTTTGGGCTAAAACGGCACTAACGTGAGCCATCTAACAACCATCAAAGCAATCTAACAACCATCTAACAGCCATCAAACTGAATATGACAAAACTAAGGTTTGATTTGGACCGGGAATCGTAAGTTTAGAGGTATAACTCGAGCCATCTAACATCCATCAAAGCAACATATTTCATCAGAGGTATAACTTGAGCCATCTAAGAAAGCATTAGCTAAATAACATAGCATACTGGAGTTCAACATAACCATAGATTCTTACATCCATAATTAATAGATTCTTACAACATTAGCTAAAGACCATAGCATAGTGGAGTTCAACATTGTTCAGAACTGCTACAACTACTACATCCATACATTACACTTCATTAAACCACCCTTCACAAAAGATAAGCAAAGCCTTCTATCAAACCAACATATATCATGATAGGTATGCTCTGCTTCATCATCTACCTAGATCATCTTCATCTACCTCATTCCTTCAAGATGTCATGGATCAACTTCAACTTCTCTTTGCTCTTCTCCAGTGAATTGAACTGAACAGCTAGCTGGAGCTTTAACTCATCCCTGTGTTTTATCAAATTCTCATGTCCCCTCCTGAGATCAGACATGTGAAGGTTCAGCTGCACATTCTCCTCTGTGAGTGTTTTCACAGCCTTGCTGAGCTCATCAACCTGAATCGTTGCCTTCAGTTAGCTTTTCCTTCTCTTTCAAATGATTCATCTTCAAGTTCCTAATGACACTGCCTTGAGCTTCCAGCAGGTTCATCATCACTTTATACTTCTCTTCCAGCTTCAAGTTCTCTACCTCTTTCTTCTCCATCTCATTCTTCATGCCAGCCACAGCCGATGCACTGGCAACCTCATATCTCTTCTCCTTAGCTTGCACATAGTTTAGATCCAACACCCTGTCCTCCTGTGCACTGAGAAGTTGATGGACATCTTCAACTAGTTTGTCATAGTTGGCATCCAGATTCCTTTTCTCTTCTTAAAGGTGGTGGATAGTAAGTGAACTTTCCAAGTTATCCTTCCTCCTAGCATGCCTACTGTCTTCAAACATTTCCCAAAGCTTCAACAATGCATTTTGCATTGTGAGAGGCCACTCTGGGTCAACCCACGCAAGAAAACCACAATTCTCACTTTGTTGCAATATAGCAAACATCTCTACTTTTAATGGATGAGTTGGTTGAATAGTCCCATCACTTTCGTCTGGTTTTTTTCGCCCTCTTCCCTTTCCCCACGTCCACGCACGTAGCCCAAAAAACACTCCACAAAAAAACAGTCCTATCGATCGATGACACAGCGCCACCATCTTGCGATCTCTAGGTCACAGCCCCATCGGTCCAACTCCTACGAGACCGCCGCCGGCGGCGGCATCACCCATCTCGATCCAACTCCTTCCTCGGTCCAACTCCTACGAGACCGCCGCCGCCGCCATCGCGGAACGCCAAGGCAGGGCCTGACTCAGGGCAGGGCATGGTCAATTGCAGGTAACGAGGAGCAGCACATGGCTGTGCCCGGCGTGCCCTGCATCACGCCACCCACCACCTCCACCCTGCATAGTCATCCCTTCCCCAACCTTTGTCCCGTCCCGCATGACGATCGCCCGCCGAGCTCCCCTTAGCAGTCCAAGCCCTATTCATCCTCCCCCGCAGCACTGTGATCCCGCCGCTGATTTGGTCGATCGTCTGCGCCCCGCCTCGCAGCAGCTGAGAGATGGAGAAGGGGTTGTCGGAGTTGTCGCGTCTCTCCAATACGTTTTCTTGTCCATCGTCTTCCCACATCTACAGCAGTTAGATCGTTCACACCTCGGATCCATGCATGTGCATCTACGTAAGTACCAATGTACCATCCATGTGCCTTCATTTGGTTTCATTCATTGTTCATCTGGTCCTTAATTAATTATCTTGAGCCTTTGATTAATTAATATGGAACTCGCACAGCTCTAAAGAGGGAGGAGCCGCTGTCACTTTGAACTCCATCACCGCGACCCTTGAGTTCATGGTGCTCAACCCTCATAGGCTCTGTGTTGCGGGATGTCGTCAACGCTGTTGCCAGGTCCCGCTATGAGGCTACTACCAAGGAGGTCATCTTGATGCGGATGTCGCTGGTGTTGTTCATGTGCTTGCGACCCTACACTCGCAAAGAGGGCATCATCGATTCCAGTACTCGGCAAACAAGTTGCCCCTTCCGTCCCTCATCTCCATTCGATTCCGGTGAAGTCGACAGCCGGCAAGAAGCTCAACGAGTTTTCTAATGGGCCAAAAGTTTGAAATCTGTGAGCTCGTTGCGCAGGATCTGGGGTAATCTCTTTTCTTTTTTATGAGAATTGATGCGGGATAATCTACATGTTATGTACTTTTCATTTATGCGTGTAGCATTATTGAATAGTTATATAGTGTATGATTTCCCCGATTGACTAGAAAATGTATTTCATCTATTTAATTTTAACTGAATGGTCAATCGATCTGAAGGAGTGACCGCCTCTTCTTTCGTTGCAGATTTTCTTTAAACATTCATGGCCCAGGTTACAATTTGTAAAGAAGGCTTTTGTTACCTAGAATGATCCCTTTTTTCTCTCCCTGTTATTATCACCAGGAAAGCGAAGGATATGATCAAATCTATACAGAAGTGTACAAGAAGCAGGGGCAAGAATGCTTGAATTATGTTTTCATGGTGAGTTATTTACTGAATTAACCCTCTTTGTGGCATTGTTTTTTGATCAGCTGATTTGTCATATGAACCTCATAATATTTCTTCATAAATATCTAGGACATGCAAGAACAAAGGGATTATCTGCAGGTCTATGTTATTGCAGAACTAAACCCGGCGAATCCTTTGTCTGGTTCGGTGCAAAGCCGCCTCTCTAGGGCCCTGATCACTGATTTGCTACATAAGAGAGCATAGAGGTGCCTAAGATTCTTGGTTTGTGCAGTTAACTGTTTGAAAATGTGCCAGTGCATTCTGTCCACATACAGTTAAATATGGGCACATGCAGTGGCGGAGCCAGCTCAAGTTTAGAGCCTGGGCAAGATTGACGTGCGGCCATGTTAACAATGTTTTGCCCAAGCAAACTCTTCACCAATCTAATTTTCTCTACTACAGTTCCATGGACATGCAGCATGGGAGCCCGGGCAGCTGCCCCTGCTCGCCGGGTGCTGGCTCCGCCACTGGGCACATGCTGGCAGTCGGGGGGGGGGGGGGGGGGGGGGGGGGGGTTAAACTATTATAGGAATATTAGGAATTAGGAGTCCTTGTGATGAAAAAGATACGCCATTTTCTGATCTTGAACGAAGGACATGGCAAGTAAAGGTACGGGAGAAGTTTCGTTCAGAGAGGAGAGAGGTGTCATCGAGTACGATGTTGATTATCTTGCCTAGAAGATATCTGATCGGAAGTAGCTTCATTTAGAAATACTCTTTGTAACTCAGACGAGCAGCAATAGAAGATAGATAACAAAGTGAACCTTTTGATTAGTTCATTTATTTCACTTTTTTTGTTAGAGTAGGCATTGCATTTGGCTAAGATTTAACTGATTATAAATATTACTCCCTCCGTTCGGAATTACTTGTCGCAGAAATGGATGTATCTAGATGTATTTCAGTTTTAGATACATCCATATCCGAAACAAGTAATTCCGAACGGAAGGAGTATATGAGAAGAAGGGAATACACAGGATCAATTTATTTCATGAGTAGGATAGCGATGACCACCCTCTAAAAAAAGGAAAGTAATGATCAAGACCTTAGCAGACTGGCCGTAACTGTTCATTCTCTTCCTATTTTTTCTTTTTTATTTTTCTATTCTCATGGGTAAGTATGATATGTGTTGTTTTGCTTTAGTTTCGTAATTGTCACTCCCATGTACTTTTTGAAATAATAAAGGAGTAAAGAAAATCATAGTGTTAGTATATGATCAATAATTTAACTGATGATTTTTCATTGTGGATGTGTTTGTACCTATTGTACTACCTAACTGATTTCAATTCCAAATGTGATTAAATTGATCTTGTTAAACCATGCTTTGTTCCCTGTTCGAGAAAACAAATTGTTGTATAATTGAGATGTTTGGCACCACTTTGCCCTGTTCGACGGCCACCATGCAGGTCACCATAGTTGTTCTCTCCTCCCCCATGACCCCACCCATTCCCCTTCATGAGTGTCGTATTGATCGGCTCCTCTCCATGTTGCCGCAGCTATCCAGGGCCACCATCCAATGTCGAAGGTCGTCGTGCACGGTCTTCGCCGCCTCCTATACACTAGTAGAAAAAACCCCATTCGTCCCGGTTGATAAGGGCCTTTTGTCTCGGTTTGTGAACCGAGACTAAAGGGTCGTTATAATGCCCTAACCCTTTAGTCCCGGTTCTTACACGAATCGGGACAGATGGGCCTCCACGTGGCCGGTGCACCGATCCCAGGCAGGAGGGCCTTTGGTCCCGGTTGGTGGCATCAACCGGGACCAATAGGCATTCACGCGTCAGCATTTCAGGGGCTGGGTTTTTGTTTTTTTTAAGGGGGGGGGGGTTGGGGGTTTTGGGGGTTTAATTTAGGTGTTTCATATATTGTGTTAGCTAGCTAATTAATAGAGAGAAGTGTCCTCTCTTATGTCCATGCTTGGTCGACGCTATATATACGTATATATAGAGAGGACTAGACGCGTTAGCTAGTAAGCAAATGAAGGAAACAGAAGATCGTCATGAACATATGCATACAGAGAGAAGTGATATCGACCACCTCTCCTTCTCCGAGAGATTGTTCGAATAACAAGTTCTCGTATATCTATCTGACACTACCGGCTACATATATACAATAATTATCTCTTACAATATAACCCCCTAATTATATATGAACACAGGGTCCACATAGTATTCTCCGTCTTCAGCGATCACGTGGTCAAGGACGAATGCCGCCAATTCCTCTTGAATTGCTCGCATACGATCTGGTGCTAGGAGTTCATCCCGCATCCGAAACATCTAATTTGAACAAGGGCGTTGTCGGTGTCAAAACCAGCGGATCTCGGGTAGGGGGTCCCGAACTATGCGTCTAGGCCGGATGGTAACAGGAGGCAAGGGACACGAAGTTTTACCCAGGTTCGGGCCCTCTCGATGGAGGTAAAACCCTACGTCCTGCTTGATTAATACTGATGATATGGGTAGTACAAGAGTAGATCTACCACGAGATCAGAGAGGCTAAACCCTAGAAGCTAGCCTATGGTATGATTGTTGATGTGTATGTTGTATATTCTATCGACTAGCCTGGCCCTGGTTTATATAATGCACCAGAGGCCTAGGTTAACAAGAGTCCTAGCCGAATACGCCGGTGGGGAGAAGTCCTTGTCTTGATCGCCCAATCTTTGTGGAATCTTCCTTGTATGCGGCAGCTGTCCGAACTGGCCCATGAGTATACGGCCATGGGGGGCCTCGGCCCAATCTAATAGATCGGGAGACGACGTGGTGAGTACCCCCTAGTCCAGGACACCGTCAGTAGCCCCCTGAACCGGTCTTCAAGTTAGGGACGCCCCTCGATTCTTCCGAACTGTTCTTCTTCTTCGGTCATCGGTCTTGAAAACTGGTTCAACAAATCTTCTTTATCTTCGATCTTGAGGATCGCCGAAATGCATTCGACGAGTTTACAGGTCGGGTATCCGAGGAGCCCCTTTAAGTTTCCGGCCTTTACCAATGCCTTGTTATTTTTATGCCACACCTCGGGTTTGAAGTTGTTCCCGGGCGGCAGCGTCCTCTTGCGTCTGAGCTCCAACGCCGGACTGTATTCGAGGTATCTTTTGCAACCGAGCACCAACGCCAGACCGCTTCCCAGCTCTAACGTCGGAATGTATCCGAGCTCCAACGCCGGACTGTATATGCGAGCTCCAACGCCGGACTGTATCCGAGCTCCAACGCCGGACTATATCCGAGGTGTCGTAAATCACCTTGGTTCAAAGAAGTTTGAAGGAGTTTAGCCGAGCTTAATGCCGGAAATGCCCTCTATGGAGCCAGCCACTAGCGCCCGAGCTTTATGCCGGGCTGCTTCCGAGGTGGTGCACCACCCCGAATGTGGGCCGATTTTTGTGAATATTTTTTATTGGTGCAATTTATTCTCTGCCGAGATATATAGCCAGTAGCCCTCAAGGTGTGTATCGGTCTAAAACCCGAGATGCACCTGAAGGATGATGTAAGACCGCTGATCCCAGTAGCCGCTGAGACTCAGGTTGATTTGCAAAATCGGCCTGAGGATCAAGTCCAAGCTCGGCAGAATACTTCGGGACACTAAAAGCGGCGTGCTCAGTCCTCGAGACTCAGGTTGGGTGCGTCCGACCAACCTGAGGATCAAAATCTCCTCGGAAACTATATTGCACATAAAATTTTCTGCATTGGACAAGCAATGCAGTAGCCCCCGAGACACTGGTCGGGTGGTAACACCAGATCAGGGGATCAATGTGTCCCTTTAATATTTGTAAATAATAAGCCTGAAGCCTAGTAGCCCCCGAGCCTTAATACGGGCACGGGTGATCGAATTAAGGATCAATATCCATAGTAAAATCACAAATTATGTGTAATGACTCTATGTATCCAAGTACTTTACGTCATTAATGCTCGGATCCGCATTGTACAAAACTTTGTTGACCGACCATCGGCTTCCACCTCCTCGGCCAGTAGCCGAGGAGTGTTTGTCCTACTTTATAAATCCTTTATGAGGGCAAAGATTTACAACAAACAAGGCAATCTGGCCATACGGTTTTATAAACAAAGGTACGCAGAGAGATATGTTATATTACTATTTAACAGAAGAAATGTCTTCCAAAGAAAATAGTCCCGCTATCGGTTCCTTTCTTTGGGTTCCTTTCTTTGGGTTGTCATGCTAAGCATGATCATAAAACCTCAGCTCCAATGTAAGAGCAAAATATCGAGGATTTAGTTTGGGAGGCCAGTTAATAGCCCCTGGTAGTGTTCGGCGACAGTCGAGGTCAAGCCGTAAACACTTCGGCCATTGTTATGAATGGCCCGTCATTTAACACCGTCCTCGGATCACTGACCAGTTTACGCTTATTGTGACAGTTAATTTTCGGCTTTCTCCACTGAGGTGCTTAACCATGTGAGCTGGAAGCACAATCACAGTGATTCTCCCTTTGCACACCTAGCCGAACAAAGCGGAACGTAGGAGGCAAGTGCAGGAGCCGGGCAACCCAACTATTAACCGAAGACACAATTCGAAACCGATGCATATATAGCAATATCTGAGAATGTTTTTGCTGAATCCCTAAAGGTGTCCGGCGTTGCACTGCGAGACTAATGCTGGAAAAGCACAAATAGTTTAAAAGTGCCAAAAAGCTTGGAAAACCAAGAAACGTCAGTAAAAACATGACGTCCGAACAATATCAAGTGTTCGGTGCCAATCCGAAAGTTGGTCTTAGAAAAAAGAAGTGCTTCTGTCGTGCTTTAACATGATACATCCTATCTCAAGACTTCGAGCGGGTCAGCCTACGGCTTCAACCTCCTATCCCGAGGGCGGAGTACTTCTCATCAGGCCAGTTTAGCAAACTAAACTCTAGCGGCTTTGAGAGAGAAATTAGGCTCCCCGGCTAGTGACCGCACACTCGTGTCGAAAAAAGGAGTGATAATATTAAAACTTTGCAACGACTAAGAAGAAGAACACTTATTATAAAACGGCTCAAATAAACTTAAGAGCCCCCAAGTGACTTGGGTAGAAGAATGATTGCATCTACCAAAGTACTTATATCATATCTATGTTCAACCGAACTTCAAACGCGTCTTAACCGACCGTCAGCTTCTTCCTCTTCGATCAAGGACCGAAAAGTGTTATGTACTCCATCGGTCGAGAATATCGACGGTGTTTCCAATAACCAGGCAATCAGGCCATAAGGCTGTAACAGACAAAGCACGCTCAGGGAACTTATGTTATATTACCGTGAAGTGTAAGAAGCATCTTCGAAGAAAATAGTACCCCCACCGATACCTTTCTTCGGTGCTCATTGTTATTATGAGACTTGTGAAATAGATTTTTTGTACTCATGAGTTCCGTTGTGTGCCGACCATCATTGAAAACTATAAGAGCGCTAGCTTTCGGCTTCACCAAGTCTGAGGTCCGGCTCGGGCGACCCGATCGTGACAATCGCAGAGGTGCTCCCTTTACTCCCTAGCCGAACAATCGGGAACGTAGGGGTAAACACAGGAGCGAGGCAACCCAGCATGCAAATCGCTTAAGTCAATATGGTGCATATTGTGGCATAATACACGAACAAGGAACGAAGCCGTACAAGTATAATCATATGCAAGTGGAAAAGCTTCATGAAGGAAGCCCCCAAACGAATTGGGTATTTGAATTTATGCGTCACAAACAAAGTTTGGACAAGGAAATTTTTTACAAGCAACTTTTTTCCAAAAAAGTATAATGCTTGGCCGAACCGAACACAAGTTAGAAATTAAAGCTTTTAGCATGAAAGCGACTTAGCTGGTTAATATGTTCGGTATTGATGACGCGGTCCGAGCTTGATACGGGGCAAGGTTCCATCCCCCAAGCCGGTCCGGAGGTGGCGGAGCGGAGAGCTCGACACGCCGAAGTGGTGACATAGCATGGTCAATGCAGACTGGCGGAGTGACGGCGAAGTCCCCGGATCATTTTCCTATGCACAAAAAATAGTGCAAACCGGAGATAATAGTAATAATGATAGTTAAAAAAATCGTTGCATAATAAATAATTTATGCAAAGTGAGTAATAAAAGAAATATGGCATGGCGCCGAAGTCAATGTCGATGCAGGGCGTCGGCGTGACGCGGTAAAGGCGTGGCAAAGCCTGAATTCACAGGTCGGTCCGAGCTCCGGATACGGTGTTCGCCGGACTATGTACGGAAACTGACTGAACCACCATACGACTGTCATTAATGCGGCCACCATTTGATAGACCTATGTACATATGATGGACAAACCAGAGTAATAATTCCTTCGGAAAAATGAACCCAAACAAGCAAAAAATATTGGGATTAATAGCACCTGGTTTATTTGTTGTAGCAATCCGAAGGAAGGTGATTCCCAAAATTGGGAGTCGATCCGCACACCCATTGCCTAATGGGCGATAAAACGACGGCATGGCAATGCTGACAAAGATTGGCTCGCCGAGGCAAAGCCCTCGGTCCAGCTAACGTGACGGAGCTGGTCGGCTACTGACGCCGAAGTGTCCGGAGTAGGTTGATGAAGAGATGGCGAAGCCCCCGGTCCAGCCGAGATGTCGAAGCCTCGATGTCAGCCGATGAGTCGAAGTAGGTCGGCGTGATGGACACCAGCTTGAAGAAGCAATAATGCGGCCCTGCCGATGCAGGTCGTGACGTGGTCGATGCCGGCTTGATGAAGCGACCGTGCGGCGATGCCGATATGCCCGCTCCGTGTAATCCGTGGAGCGGCGATGTTGGTGATGATTTATCCTTCGCGATGCCGGACTCTTATTCGACTTGCCGAGATGATGATCCGAAGAAGTTGAGCTTGGCTCAACAAAGTGACGACGTGTCTAGCGCAGGTCGGCAGCCGTGGAGCAATATTGCCGGACTAGTTTGACACCAGCATGATGTTGAAGATCATGTTCAAAAGATCTTAAAGTTAATGGGATGTGTTCAGGAACAAAACACAATACCCCATACAAAACTTCCTTCAAAAGGAATGTCCGAAATTCCGTTCATAAAAAAGACGAACTCGGGCCAGATTCGATTTCGCGCAGAAAACAGAATCGAAAAGTGATGCACTAATCAGAAGGTTCCGGGAGTTTGGACGGTCGGATCGAGCTGAAATTTTTAGATGTGGTAGATATAGGAATTCCGCAGCCGATCAATGGTTGGATCTTCCAAAGGACGTCCAAACTAGAAGATGGACACCACGCCCTAATCTCATCCAGATTCCCGTCCAGATTTGACAGGGCTCCGGTATATCATGGATTGCCAGAGATTCCTCCATCGGAACTCGGCGAAATTTTCCAGGGTTGTTGTAGACTCAATTCCGCACAATTCCACCAAAGCGATCGTCAAAGCGATACTCGAGGAGGCGGTGGCGGCAAATACGAGTTCGCTGTCTAGAAAAACAGCACGGTCGCTTGAGGGCAATGTTGACGTTGAGCCCCGAGCTCCATGGATGATTTCTCCATGATCTTGATAGAGATCGGAGTTGATGTTTGATGAAGGCCCTCGTCCAAACATGGTGATCCGAACACGGGGCGCAGTTCTTGGTTGAACCAAGGTGACCAGTCGAGCTGGTGACGAAGATGTCGAAGTCGCAGTTGATCTGCAGGCGAGCCATCGATTCTTTTGTCGATCACACAGTGGAACTCTCAATGAAAGCACCAATGTCGGTGTCAAAACCGGCGGATCTCGGGTAGGGGGTCCCGAACTGTGCGTCTAGGCCGGATGGTAACAGGAGGCAAGGGACACGAAGTTTTACCCAGGTTCGGGCCCTCTCGATGGAGGTAAACCCTACGTCCTGCTTGATTAATATTGATGATATGGGTAGTACAAGAGTAGATCTACCACGAGATCAGAGAGGCTAAACCCTAGAAGCTAGCCTATGGTATGATTGTTGATGTGTATGTTGTATATTCTATCGACTAGCTGGCCCTGGTTTATATAATGCACCAGAGGCCTAGGTTAAAAAGAGTCCTAGCAGAATACGTCGGTGGGAGAAGTCCTTGTCTTGATCGCCAAGTCTTTGTGGAATCTTCCTTGTATGCGGCAGCTGTCCGAACTGGCCCATGAGTATACGGCCATCGGGGGCCTCGGCCCAATCTAATAGATCGGGAGACGACGTGGTGAGTACCCCCTAGTCCAGGACACCGTTAGGCGTCAATACACACACACACATATGAATAAATGAAACTCAACACAAATGATGGTAATAAAATAAAATTGTGAATATTATTGCTTACGCACTTCATATTGTTCGTCAGAGTACCCCCGTTCACAGGTCGTGTGGCAGATGGACTCGCAAACGTAGCGTCCACAGAAATTATTCCCTTATTCCTGCCACAACCACTTTACAAGAAATAGAGGTCAATCAAACTGATAAGCAAGCATGCCAAATGGTATTGATGAAACTAGCGCTTGAATCACTAGGAGATGCGCGGAACATGTTACTATAGTACTTACTTTCGGGTGTCTAAATTGCTCACGAGGCGGAGAAGGAGGAGGCTGGCTGCTCGGGCGCGTCGGCGCAGGCGGAGAAGGAGGCGGAGTCCCGCCATGCACCGGAGAAGGAGGCTGAGTGCCCTGATCACTCGCCAGAGGAGGAGGCGGAGGAGGTGGAGTGCCCTGACTCGCCGGAGGAGGAGGAGGTGGAGGCGTAGGCGTCCAGTTCAGAAGCTTGATGAGCTCCTTCCGCCATAGGCATCGAGTCAATAGACAAGAACCCAGCCGAGTCTCCCCTTCACTGGTAGGGTAGTCAAGCTGGAGGTCCTCAAATCCCTCCGTTATTTCGTCCACCGTGGCATATCCTTCTGGAATCGGACTACAACGAAAAGTTGTGCCGGGTTCAGGAGGTCCAACAGAGCCGACAGCCGCCTTGACTTTGAAGTTCTGCCATTGCGTCATAAGGTGGCAATGTTGAGACTCCGTGATAGCATCCACGGGGTAGCTAGCAGGAGCCGTCAAGACATGCTCCGGCTGAAGCAGATCGGTGGAAGCCACGCTACTTCTCTGCTGAGATGGCGGGGTAGCTTTGAGGGTAGTTTTGGCAGGTCGCTTGCTGCGAGCTACTTCTCGTTCCTCTAGCGCTTGAACCCTTTCGTGTAGCGTCTGAATTTGGGCATGCTCCACTTTTTTCCTCTTATGCTGGCATTTGTAACTGCCTGCGTCCGGAAAACCAGCCTTCCACGAAACGGAGCCTGGCATGCCTCGTGTCCATCCAGGGTGCTCACGATTCCCGTGGGCCATTGTGAGCTCGTCGTTCTCTCTGTCTGGAACGAACGTCCCTTGCTGCGCTGCATCGATATAGTGCTTAAGCCTCTTAACTGGTATGTTCATTTGCTCGTCCGTCCAAATGCATTTCCCTGATACAGGGTCCAAGGTTCCTCCAGGCCCGAAGAACCAAGTCCGGCAACGGTCTGGCCAGTTCATTGTCTCTGGTTTGATCCCTTTATCAAGCAGATCATTCTCAGCCTTGGCCCACTTAGGCCGGGCTTTGAGGTAGCCACCTGACCCCGTGCGATGGTGAAGCTTCTTCTTTGCAGCATTTTTCTTGTTTGTCGCCGACATCTTCTTACACTTTTCTGATGTCTTGTAGGCCACAAATGCGGGCCAGTGATCTCTAATCTTCTCATATCTGCCGATGAATTCTGGAGTCTCTTCTTTGTCGACAAACATTTTCAGCTTATTCTTCCACCTCCTGAATGGGTCTGCCATCTTCTTAAGAGCATGATACTTGATTAATTGCTCTTTAAATGACTTCTCCGGATCCTCCTCTGGCGGTAGGGTGAAATTTGCCTTCAGCTTAGTCCAAAGATCATCTTTCTGCATATCATTGACATAAGACACCTCAGGGTCTTTGTTCTTAGGCTTATACCATTGTTGGATGCTGATCGGGATCTTGTCCCTAACAAGAACCCCGCACTGAGTAGCAAATGCTTCCTTTGTCCGGATGGGTTCAATCGGCATGCCAACGCGTGCGATTGCTGTGATCTCAAACCTTTCATCTGAGCGCAACTTTTTCTTCGGGCCTCGTCTCTTTACCGAAGTTGTGCTTGAACCGGAGGGCTAGAAAAAAAGAAGAATTAGACGAGAGTTAATTAATATGTGTACATACCAAAACAATGAATGCATCAATTAGCTAGTCATCACCCACAGGCTTAACTAATATATTTACCTGGCCGGACTCTATTCGGTCACTGGAGCCGTCACCACGGGCTCCTTCTTGCACCAGCATTGGGTCACCGGAGCCATCATAATCATGTCCTTACTCCTCCATTCTTCGATCACCGTAGCCTACTTCTTCTTCACCCTGTTCTGCTTCCAGACCATCATTGTCGTTAAGATACGACATGACCTCACCTCTGGCTAAGATTATGTCCCCCAACACCTGTTCTTGTTCCTCGTCTCGTTCGAACTCCATTGTTTCTGCAAATATTACAACATGTCAATTATTACACAAACATTACAGCAGGTGGATATATTAGTGGCAAACGTAGACCTAGCTTATTCCGGGTTTGGGCTGGCCTCGGCAACGCTTCAAGGGTAGGGGCCCGGCGGGAGGGGGTAGGAGACCGACATCGTTTTTTTCTAGGGTTTGGGTTTCCTCGAGAGTTTTGGTCGAGCGAGAGGGCCAGGGGCTGCTCCCGTGGTATAAGTTATCACGGTCGAAGTTATCCGGGAGGGGGTTCTATTTTCTCTTCTTCTCCTCTATTCCTTTCTTCTTCTTCTTCTTCTTCTTCTTCTTCTTCTTCTTCTTCTTCTTCTTCTCTTCTTTTTTTTCTTTTTTCTTCTTCTTATTTATTTCTCCTCTTCTTCCTCTCCTCTTGTTCTCCTTTCTTCCTCTCATTCTTTTTCTTCTTCTTCCTTTCCTAGCTAGATATATAAAACTTTTCTAAAAATGTAACTTTTGCATACATACATGGGAAAATAATGTTATCGGGGAGGGGGTAAGTCGAACCCCCCCTCGTGTTGAAGTTATCGGGACACGGGGTATATCGACAATGACATATCCGATAAAAAATAAGAAGACAAAGAAGAAATAAAAAGAGGAGAAGAGGATATTAATAGAGGAGAAGATTGAAGAAAAAGAGAAGACGAAAATGTTGGGGAACGTAGTAATTTCAAAAAATTTCCTACGCACACACAAGATCATGGTGATGCATAGCAACGAGAGGGGAGAGTATGATCTACGTACCCTTGTAGATCGCAACGGAAGCGTTGACACAACGTAGAGGAAGTAGTCGTACGTCTTCCCGATCCGACCGATCCAAGCACCGTTACTCCGGCACCTCCGAGTTCTTGGCACACGTACAGCTCGATGACGCTCCCCGGGCTCTGATCCAGCAAAGCTTCGGGGATGAGTTCCGTCAGCACAACGGCATGGTGATGATGTTGATGTTCTACCGACGCAGGGCTTCGCCTAAGCACTACAACGATATGATCGAGGTGGAATATGGTGGCAGGGGGCACCGCACACGGCTAAGGAACGATCACGAGGATCAACTTGTGTGTTCTAGGGTGCCCCTTGCCTCAGTATATAAAGGATCCAAGGGGGAGGGGTGCGGCCGGCCATAGGGGGCGCGTAGGAGGAGTCCTACTCCTACCGGGAGTAGGACTCCCCTCCCCGTTCCTTGTCCAACTAGGAGAGGTGGAGGGAGAATAGGAAAGGGGGGCTCCGCCCCTCCCTCCTTGTCCAATTCGGACTAGGGGGAGAGGGGGCGCGCGGCCTGCCCTGGCAGCCCCTTCCTCTTCTCCACATTAGGCCCATTAGGCCCATTAACCCCCCGGGGGGTTCCGGTAACCCCCCGGTGCTCCAGTTTTATCCGAAATTCATCCGGAACACTTCCGGTGTCCGAATATAGCCATCCAATATATCAATCTTTATGTCCCGACCATTTCGAGACTCCTCGTCATGTCCGTGATCACATCCGGGACTCCGAACTAACCTCGGTACATCAACATGCATAAAACTCATAACAACTGTCATCGTAACTTTAAGCGTGCGGACCCTACGGTTCGAGAATAATGCAGACATGACTGAGACAAATCTCCGCTCAATAACCAATAGCGGGACCTGGATGCCCATATTGGCTCCTACATATTTTATGAAGATCTTTATCGGTCAGACCGCATAACAACATATGTTGTTCCCTTTGTCATCGGTATGTTACTTGCCCGAGATTCGATCATCGGAATCCAATACCAAGTTCAATCTTGTTACCGACAAGTCTCTTTACTCGTTCCGTAATACATCATCTCACAACTAACATATTAGTTGCAATGCTTGCAAGGCTTATGTGATGTGCATTACCGAGAGGGCCCAGAGATACCTCTCCGACAATCGGAGTGACAAATCCTAATCTCAAAATACGCCAACCCAACATCTACCTTTGGAGACACCTGTAGTGCTCCTTTATAATCACCCAGTTACGTTGTGACGTTTGGTAGCACCCAAAGTGTTCCTCCGGCAAACGGGAGTTGCATAATCTCATAGTCATAGGAACATGTATAAGTCATGAAGAAAGCAATAGCAACATACTAAACGATCGGGTGCTAAGCTAATGGAATGGGTCATGTCAATTAGATCATTCAACTAATGATGTGATCTCATTAATCAAATAACAACTCTTTTGTTCATGGTTAGGAAACATAACCATCTTTGATTAACGAGCTAGTCAAGTAGAGGCATACTAGTGACACTTTGTTTGTCTATGTATTCACACATGTATTATGTTTCCGGTTAATACAATTCTAGCATGAATAATAAACATTTATCATGATATAAGGAAATAAATAATAACTTTATTATTGCCTCTTGGGCATATTTCCTTCAGTCTCCCACTTGCACTTGAGTCAATAATCTAGATTACACAGTAATGATTCTAACACCCATGGAGTCTTGGTGCTGATCATGTTTTGCTCGTGGAAGAGGCTTAGTCAACGGGTCTGCGACATTCAGATCCGTATGTATCTTGCAAATCTCTATGTCTCCCACCTGGACTAGATCCCGGATGGAATTGAAGCGTCTCTTGATGTGCTTGGTTCTCTTGTGAAATCTGGATTCCTTTGCCAAGGCAATTACACCAGTATTGTCACAAAAGATTTTCATTGGACCCGATGCACTAGGTATGCCACCTAGATCGGATATGAACTCCTTCATCCAGACTCCTTTATTTGCTGCTTCCGAAGCAGCTATGTACCCCGCTTCACATGTAGATCCCGCTATGACGCTTTGTTTAGAACTGCACCAACTGACAGCTCCACCGTTTAATGTAAACACGTATCCGGTTGGCGATTTAGAATCGTCCGGATCAGTGTCAAAGCTTGCATCAACGTAACCTTTTACGATGAGCTCTTTGTCACCCCCATATACGAGAAACATATCCTTAGTCCTTTTCAGGTACTTCAGGATGTTCTTGACCGCTGTCCAGTGATCCACTCCTGGATTACTTTGGTACCTCCCTGCCAAAATTATAGCAAGGCACACATCAGGTCTGGTACACAGCATTGCATACATGATAGAGCCTATGGCTGAAGCATAGGGAACATCTTTCATATTCTCTCTATCTTCTGCAGTGGTCGGGCATTGAGTCTTACTCAACTTCACACCTTGTAACACAGGCAAGAACCCTTTCTTTGCTTGATCCATTTTGAAATTTTTCAAAATCTTGTCAAGGTATGTGCTTTGTGAAAGTCCAATTAAGCGTCTTGATCTATCTCTATAGATCTTTATGCCTAATATGTAAGCAGCTTCACCGAGGTCTTCCATTGACAAACTCTTATTCAAGTATCCCTTTATGCTATCCAGAAATTCTATATTATTTCCAATCAGTAATATGTCATCCACATATAATATCAGAAATGCTACAGAGCTCCCACTCACTTTCTTGTAAATACAGGCTTCTCCAAAAGTCTGTATAAAACCAAATGCTTTTATTACACTATCAAAGCGTTTATTCCAACTCCGAGAGGCTTGCACCAGTCCATAAATGGATCGCTGGAGCTTGCACACTTTGTTAGCTCCCTTTGGATCGACAAAACCTTCTGGTTGCATCATATACAACTCTTCTTCCAGAAATCCATTCAGGAATGCAGTTTTGACATCCATCTGCCAAATTTCATAATCATAAAATGCGGCAATTGCTAACATGATTCGGACAGACTTAAGCATCGCTATGGGTGAGAAGGTCTCATCGTAGTCAATCCCTTGAACTTGCCGAAAACCTTTTGCGACAAGTCGAGCTTTGTAGACAGTAATATTACCGTCAGCGTCAGTCTTCTTCTTGAAGATCCATTTATTCTCAATTGCTTGTTGATCATCGGGCAAGTCAACCAAAGTCCATACTTTGTTCGCATACATGGATCCCATCTCAGATTTCATGGCTTCAAGCCATTTTGCGGAATCTGGGCTCACCATCGCTTCTTCATAGTTCGTAGGTTCATCATGATCTAGTAGCATGACTTCCAGAACCGGATTACCGTACCACTCTGGCGCGGATCTCACTCTGGTTGATCTACGAGGTTCAGTAGTATCTTGATCTGAAGTTTCGTGATCATCATCATTAGCTTCCTCACTAACTGGTGTAGGTGTCACTGAAACAGTTTTCTGTGATGTACTACTTTCCAATAAGGGAGCAGGTACAGTTACCTCCTCAAGTTCTACTTTCCTCCCACTCACTTATTTCGAGAGAAACTCCTTCTCTAGAAAGGATCCATTCTTAGCAACGAATGTCTTGCCTTCGGATCTGTGATAGAAGGTGTACCCAACAGTCTCCTTTGGGTATCCTATGAAGACACACTTCTCCGATTTGGGTTCGAGCTTATCAGGTTGAAGCTTTTTCACATAAGCATCGCAGCCCCAAACTTTCAGAAACGACAACTTTCGTTTCTTACCAAACCATAGTTCATAAGGCGTCGTCTCAACAGATTTTGATGGTGCCCTATTTAACGTGAATGCGGCCGTCTCTAGAGCGTATCCCCAAAACGATAGCGGTAAATCAGTAAGAGACATCATAGATCGCACCATATCTAGTAAAGTACAATTACGACGTTCGGACACACCATTACGCTGTGGTGTTCCGGGTGGCGTGAGTTGCGAAACTATTCCGCATTGCTTCAAATGTACACCAAACTCGTAACTCAAATATTCTCCTCCACGATCAGATCGTAGAAACTTTATTTTCTTGTTACGATGATTTTCAACTTCACTCTGAAATTCTTTGAACTTTTCAAATGTCTCAGACTTATGTTTCATTAAGTAGATATACCCATATCTGCTTAAGTCATCTATGAAGGTGAGAAAATAATGATATCCGCCACGAGCCTCAATATTCATCGGACCACATACATCTGTATGTATGATTTCCAACAAATTTGTTGCTCTCTCCATCGTACCGGAGAACGGTGTTTTAGTCATCTTGCCCATGAGGCACGGTTCGCAAGTACCAAGTGATTCATAATCAAGTGGTTCCAAAAGTCCATCAGTATGGAGTTTCTTCATGCGCTTTACACCGATATGACCTAAACGGCAGTGCCACAAATAAGTTGCACTATCATTATCAACTCTGCATCTTTTGGCTTCAACATTATGAATATGTGTATTACTACTATCGAGATTCAATAAGAATAGACCACTCTTCAAGGGTGCATGACCATAAAAGATATTACTCATATAAATAGAACAACCATTATTCTATGATTTAAATGAATAACCGTCTCGCATTAAACAAGATCCAGATATAATGTTCATGCTCAACGCTGGCACCAAATAACATTTATTTAGGTCTAATACTAATCCCGAAGGTAGATGTAGAGGTAGCGTGCCGACCGCGATCACATCGACTTTGGAACCATTTCCCACGCGCATCGTCACCTCGTCCTTAGCCAATCTTCGCTTAATCCGTAGTCCCTGTTTCGAGTTGCAAATATTAGCAACAGAACCAGTATCAAATACCCAGGTGCTACTGCGAGCATTAGTAAGGTACACATCAATAACATGTATATCACATATACCTTTGTTCACCTTGCCATCCTTCTTATCCGCCAAATACTTGGGGCAGTTCCGCTTCCAGTGACCAGTCTGCTTGTAGTAGAAGCACTCAGTTTCAGGCTTAGGTCCAGACTTGGGTTTCTTCTCCTGAGCAGCAACTTGCTTGCCGTTCTTCTTGAAGTTCCCCTTCTTCTTCCCTTTGCCCTTTTTCTTGAAACTAGTGGTCTTGTTGACCATCAACACTTGATGCTCCTTCTTGATAATTTAGTGAGAGATCATCTTATAATGCTACCGTCAATCAAAGCAAGATAAGATGCATAAAAGATATACATCACATGCAATCAATATAAGTGATATGATATGGCCATCATCATCTTGTGCTTGTGATCTCCATCTCCGAAGCACCGTCGTGATCACCATCGTCACCGGCGCGACACCTTGATCTCCATCGTAGCATCGTTGTTGTCTCGCCAATCTTATGCTTCCACGACTATCGCTACCGCTTAGTGATAAAGTAAAGCATTACATCGCGATTGCATTGCATACAATAAAGCCACAACCATATGGCTCCTGCCAGTTGCCGATAACTTGGTTACAAAACATGATCATCTCATACAATACAATTTAGCATCATGTCTTGACCATATCACATCACAACATGCCCTGCAAAAACAAGTTAGACGTCCTCTACTTTGTTGTTGCAAGTTTTACGTGGCTGCTACAGGCTTAAGTAAGAACCAATCTCACCTACGCATCAAAACCACAACGATAGTTTGTCAAGTTGATGCCGTTTTAATCTTCGCAAGGTCCGGGCGTAGCCACACTCGGTTCAACTAAAGTTGGAGAGACTATCGCCCGCAAGCCACCTATGTGCAAAGCACGTCGGGAGAACCGGTCTCGCGTAAGCGTACGCGTAATGTCGGTCCGGTTCGTCTCGTCCAACAATGCCGCCGAACCAAAGTATGACATGCTGGTAGGCAGTATGACTTATATCGCCCACAACTCACTTGTGTTCTACTCGTGCATATAACATAAACCATAAAACCTAGGCTCTGATACCACTGTTGGGGAACGTAGTAATTTCAAAAAAATTCCTACGCACACGCAAGATTATGGTGATGCATAGCAACGAGAGGGGAGAGTATGATCTACGTACCCTTGTAGATCGCAACGGAAGCGTTGACACAACGTAGAGGAAGTAGTCGTACGTCTTCCCGATCCGACCGATCCAAGCACCGTTACTCCGGCACCTCCGAGTTCTTGGCACACGTACAGCTCGATGACGCTCCCCGGGCTCCGATCCAGCAAAGCTTCGGGGATGAGTTCCGTCAGCACAATGGCGTGGTGACGATGATGATGTTCTACCGATGCAGGGCTTCGCCTAAGCACTACAACGATATGATCAAGGTGGAATATGGTGGAAGGGGGCACCGCACACGGCTAAGGAAAGATCACGAGGATCAACTTGTGTGTCCTAGGGTGCCCCTTGCCTCAGTATATAAAGGATCCAAGGGGGAGGGGTGCGGCCGGCCATAGGGGGCGCGCAGGAGGAGTCCTACTCCTACCGGGAGTAGGACTCCCCTCCCCGTTCCTTGTCCAACTAGGAGAGGTGGAGGGAGAATAGGAAAGGGGGGGGGGCGCCGCCCCTCCCTCCTTGTCCAATTCGGACTAGGGGGAGAGGGGGCGCGCGGCCTGCCCTGGCAGCCCCTTCCTCTTCTCCACATTAGGCCCATTAGGCCCATTAACCCCCCGGGGGGTTCCGGTAACCCCCCGGTGCTCCGGTTTTATCCGAAATTCATCCGGAACACTTCCGGTGTCCGAATATAGCCATCCAATATATCAATCTTTATGTCTCGACCATTTCGAGACTCCTCGTCATGTCCGTGATCACATCCGGGACTCCGAACTAACTTCGGTACATCAACATGCATAAAACTCATAACAACTGTCATCGTAACTTTAAGCGTGCGGACCCTACGGTTCGAGAATAATGCAGACATGACTGAGACAAATCTCCGGTCAATAACCAATAGCGGGACCTGGATGCCCCAATTGGCTGCTACATATTCTACCAAGATCTTTATCGGTCAGACCGCATAACAACATACGTTGTTCCCTTTGTCATCGGTATGTTACTTGCCCGAGATTCGATCGTCGGTATCCAATACCTAGTTCAATCTCGTTACCGGCAAGTCTCTTTACTCGTTCCGTAATACATCGTCTCACAACTAACATATTAGTTGCAATGCTTGCAAGGCTTATGTGATGTGCATTACTGAGAGGGCCCAGAGATACCTCTCGGACAATCGGCGTGACAAATCCTAATCTCGAAATACGCCAACCCAACATCTACCTTTGGAGACACCTGTAGTGCTCCTTTATAATCACCCAGTTACGTTGTGACGTTTGGTAGCACCCAAAGTGTTCCTCCGGCAAACGGGAGTTGCATAATCTCATAGTCATAGGAACATGTATAAGTCATGAAGAAAGCAATAGCAACATACTAAACGATCGGGTGCTAAGCTAATGGAATGGGTCATGTCAATTAGATCATTCAACTAATGATGTGATCTCGTTAATCAAATAACAACTCTTTTGTTCATGGTTAGGAAACATAACCATCTTTGATTAACGAGCTAGTCAA
Source organism: Triticum urartu (assembly GCF_003073215.2). Taxonomy (NCBI): domain Eukaryota; kingdom Viridiplantae; phylum Streptophyta; class Magnoliopsida; order Poales; family Poaceae; genus Triticum; species Triticum urartu. Next base: position 674,357,912 of record NC_053024.1, read on the forward strand.
GTAGAGGCATACTAGTGACACTTTGTTTGTCTATGTATTCACACATGTATTATGTTTCCGGTTAATACAATTCTAGCATGAATAATAAACATTTATCATGATATAAGGAAATAAATAATAACTTTATTATTTCCTCTAGGGCATATTTCCTTCAGAAAAAAGAGGAGAAGAAGAAAGGAATAGATACTCTATTTTCTCTTCTTCTCCTCTATTCCTTTATTCTTCTTCTCCTCTTCTTTTTCTTCTTTTTTCTTCTTCTTATTTATTTCTCCTCTTCTTCCTCTCCTCTTCTTCTCCTTTCTTCCTCTTCTTATTTTCCTTTTTCCTCTCATTCTTTTTCTTTTTCTTCCTTTCTTAGCTAGATATAATTTTCTTCTCCAAGACAAAACACATCTCATCTCATCTCGTTTCATCCACATCCATGCATACATCATATCTATGATCATCTATGAACAAAAAACATCATATTCTATATAGAAATCATCATATATATGAACAAAAACAATTATGATAACAAGCATATACATCATCATATATAAGAAAAAAACAAGCATATACATGAAAAAAACAAGCATATATATCATCATATATATGAAAAACAAGGACAGGGAGGGCGCCGACCGGACCAAGGTGAGGAGGGGCAGGGGCATGGGGTCGGCGGCGAGGATGGCGACGGCGATGACGTTGACGAGGCAGGGGGCGCGTTCTCGGGGCAGGGGGCGACGACGACGTAGGGGGCGGGGCAGGGCGACGGCGACGACAGGGCGGGCCGGGGCGGCGCGCGTCGGGGCAGGGCCTGGGCGGCGCGTGTCAGGGCAGGGGCAGCGAGTGGCGACGGCATCGGGCGAGGGCGCGGGCGACAGCGACGGTGGGCGACGGCAATGGTGGGCGACGACGACGGCGGGGGCGGCGGGCGGCGTCCGGGTAGCCTGGCGGCGTCGATGTCGTCGGCGTCGTCGGGGGAAACTGCGAGATAAGAAGTGAAAATTTCCTAAGTGTCATCTTATATAACAAAGCCTTTAGTCCCGGTTGGCACCAACCGGGACTAATGCCCCCTTTAGTCCCGGTTGGTGCCACCAACCGGGACCAAAGGTCTCTTTTCAGCAGCCCAAAGGGCGGGAAGCGGCGGCCATTGGTCTCGGTTGGTGGCACCAACCGGGACTAAAGGGGGGCATTGGTTTCGGTTGGTGCCACGAACCGGTACCAATGCACCCCTTTAGTCCTGGTTGGTGGCACCAACCGGGACCAAAGGCCTTGTGCTGCCCCGCGTCAAAAGTTTAGTACCACCTCGCTAGCTGAGAGAGTCAAAAGTTTAGTACCACCTCGCTAGCTGAGAGAGAGCTCGAGAGTGGTTTATAAGTGCTGTTGCGCCCACCCTCTCAAGCTCCTCTCAATTATACGCTTTCGGGCCTAACCGTACGCTGTGTGCCTGTGGGCCTACTGGGCCTCCTGCGGGCCTGAATCCTGGCCCATGGTAGGGTTTCTAGTCGTATTCAGGCCGTGGGGGCCCGGTAGGTGGCACTTTTTCTGTTTTCTTTGTTGCTTTATTTATTTTATTTTGTTTCTACTTACAACAAAATACTTACTGTTGCTATTTTTATTTATTTTATTAAAGTTTATTTTTAATTAGTTTTCTTTTAGGTCACAAAAATTATAAACTTTCTGTTAGTGCCATTAGTTTTCAATTTTTTTTTGTTTTCTTTGTTGCTTTATTTTTTATTTTTTTCTACTTACAACAAAATACTTATTGTTGCTATTTATATTTATTTTATTAAAGTTTATTTTTAATTATTTTTCTTTTAGGTCACAAAAATTATAAACTTTCTGTTAGTGCCATTAGTTTTCAAATTTGTTTTTTTGTTTTCTTTGTTGCTTTATTTATTTTATTTTGTTTCTACTTACAACAAAATACTTATTGTTGCTATTTTTATTTATTTTATTAAAGTTTATTTTTAATTCTTTTTGCTTTTAGGTCAAAAAAATTATAAACTTTCTGTTAGTGCCATTAGTTTTCAAATTTGAATAGTTAAAATTTGAATTCTTTGAAATTTGTGTGAATCACAAGTTCGTGATTAACTTTATTATAAAAATATTTTTTTCCCATTTTTTGTTTTGTTTTTGCATTATTTATTTTCTTTTATTTTTTGCTTTATTTTTTAATTCTTTTTTTCTTTTAGGTCAGAAAAATTATAAACTTTCTGTTAGTGCCATTAGTTTTAGAAAAATTATAAACTTTATGTTAGTGCCATTAGTTTTCAAATTTGAATAGTTAAAATTTGAATTCTTTAAAATTTGTGTGAATCACAAGTTTGTGATTAATTTTACTAAAAAAATGAGCATAGATGCGCTTATAGAGAAAATTCAACCTAAATTCATAGTAAATTTCTATGAATTTCAGAGAAATTCATTCTGAATTTAGGTCATATTTCCTGTATAAGGGCATCTATTTTCACTTTGAGAGGAGCTCAACAAGGCAGAGAGGGAAGGGCTTATAAACCGGTGTGAGCGCCCTTCGGTTGGCGAGGTGGGACTAAACTCTGACCGCAACGAGGACCAACCCTTTAGTCCCGGTTTGTGGCACAAACCAGGACTAATGGTCATGGGCCAGGGGCGAGGCACATTGGTCCCGGTTGGTGCCACGAACCGGGATCAATGCCCCGTTTAGTCCCGGTTGGTGGTACCAACCGGGACCAAAGGCCTTGTGCTGCCCCGCGTCAAAAGTTTAGTACCACCTCGCTAGCTGAGAGAGCTTGAGAGTGGTTTATAAGCGCTGCTGCGCCCACCCTCTCGAGCTCCTCTCAATTGTAGGCTTTCGGGTCTAACCATACGTTGTGTGCCTGTGGGCCTGAATCCTGGCCCATGGTAGGGTTTCTAGTCGTATTCAGGCCGTGGGGGCCCAGTAGGTGTCACTTTTTTTTGTTTTATTTGTTGCTTTATTTATTTTATTTGGTTTCTACTTACAACAAACTACTTATTGTTTCTATTTTTATTTATTTTATTAAAGTTTATTTTAAATTATTTTTCTTTTAGGTCACAAAAATTATAAACTTTTTGTTAGTGCCATTAGTTTTGAAATTTGAATTCTTTGATATTTGTGTGAATCACAAGTTTGTGATTAACTTTACTCTAAAAATAGTTTATTTTCTAGTTTTTTTGTTTTGTTTTTTGCATTAATTATTTTCTTTTATTTTTTGCTTTATTTTTTAATTCTTTTTGCTTTTAGGTCAAAAAATTATAAACTTTCTGTTAGTGCCATTAGTTTTAGAAAAATTATAAACTTTCTGTTAGTGCCATTAGTTTTCAAATTTGATTAGTTAAAATTTGGATTCTTTGAAATTTGTGTGAATCACAAGTTGGTGATTAACTTTACTATAAAAATAGTTTTTTTCTAGTTTTTTGTTTTGTTTTTTGCATTATTTATTTTCTTTTATTTTTTGCTTTATTTTTTAATTCTTTTTGCTTTTAGGTCAGAAAACTTATAAACTTTCTGTTAGTGCCATTAGTTTTCAAATTTGAATAGTTAAAATTTGAATAATGGTATTATGAGGGCCGAACCATAAGACATTAAAGCATTTCAAATGAACTCCGAAAAGGTTGAAAGTTGGCATGGTATCATAATTTCACCCACATAGCATGTGCATGTACAAAACAGACAATGGTATCATACTCGTCTGTTACAAAGTTGGCATGGTATCATCATAATAGTTGCGGGAGAAAGTCTTCACTTTTTCTTCGCTTGTGTCATTTGCTTATTGCGCCGGAACTATGGATAATCTTCATCGTTTATAAGGATGCTTGGGTCAGCCTTGATTTTGAAGGGAGGAATTTCATGAAACTTTTCATAATCTTTAGACATGTCAATGTTGCCATACACTCCCACGATGTCCCTTTTTCCTGAAAGAACTATGTGGCGCTTTGGCTCATCGTATGATGTATTCGCTTCCTTATCTTTTCTTTTTCTCGGTTTGGTAGACATGTCCTTCACATAGATAACCTATGCCACATCATTGGCTAGGCCGAACGGTTCGTCAGTGTACCCAAGATTTTTCAGATCCACTGTTGTCATTCCGTACTATGGGTCTACCAGTACCCCGCCTCCTGACAGATTGACCCATTTGCACTTAAACAAAGGGACCTTAAAATCATGTCCATAGTCAAGTTCCCATATGTCCACTATGTAACCATAATATGTGTCCTTTCCCCTCTCGGTTGCTGCATGAAAGCGGACACCGCTGTTTTGGTTGGTGCTCTTTTGATCTTGGGCGATCGTGTAAAATGTATTCCCATTTATCTCGTATCCTTTGTAAGTCAATACAGCCAAAGATGGTCCCCTGGACAACAAGAACAGCTCATCACAAACAGTGTTGTCACCTCTGAGACGTGTTTCCAACCAACTACTGAAAGTCCTGATGTGTTCACATGTAATCCAGTCGTCGCACTGCTCCGGGTGTTTGGAGCACAGACTGTTCTTGTGTTCATTGACATATGGGGTCACCAAGGTAGAGTTCTGTAGAACTGTGTAGTGTGCTTGAGACCAAGAATATCCGTACCTGCCTATTATTGAGTCCCCTCCCAGCGTGCCTTTTCCAGTCAGTCTCCCCTCATACCGCGATTTAGGGAGACCTATCTTCTTAAGGCCTGGAATGAAGCCAACACAAAACCCAATGACATCCTTTGTTTGATGGCCCATGGAGATGCTTCCTTCGGGCCTAGCGCGGTTACGGACATATTTCTTTAGGACTCCCATGAACCTCTCAAAGGGGAACATATTGTGTAGAAATACGGGCCCCAGAATGACAATCTCGTCGACTAGATGAACTAGGACGTGCGTCATGATATTGAAGAAGGATGGTGGGAACACCAGCTCGAAACTGACAAGACATTGAGCCACATCACTCCTTAGCCTTGGTACGATTTCCGGATCGATCACCTTCTGAGAGATTGCATTGAGGAATGCACATAGCTTCACAATGGCTAATCGGACGTTTTCCGGTAGAAGCCCCCTCAATGCAACCGGAAGCAGTTGCATCATAATCCCGTGGCAGTCATGAGACTTTAGGTTCTGGAACTTTTTCTCTAGCATATTTATTCTTCCCTTTATATTCGACGAGAAGCCAGTCGTGACCTTCATACTGAGCAGGCATTCAAAGAAGATTTCTTTGTCTTCTTTCGTAAGAGCGTAGCTGGCAGGACCTTCATATTGCTTCGGAGGCATGTCATCTTTTTCGTGCAAACGTTGCAGGTCCTCCCGTGCCTCAGGTGTATCTTTTGTCTTCCCATACACGCCCAAGAAGCCTAGCAGGTTCACGCAAAGGTTCTTCATCACGTGCATCATGTCGATTGAAGAGCGGACCTCTAGGTCTTTCCAATAGGGTAGGTCCCAAAATATAGATTTCTTCTTCCACATGGGTGTGTGTACCTCAGCGTCATTCGGAACAGCTAGTCCGCCGGGACCCTTTCCAAAGATTACGTGTAAATCATTGACCATAGCAAGTACGTGATCATCAGTACGCATGGCGGGCTTCTTCCGGCGATCTGCCTCGCCTTTGAAATGCTTGCCATTCTTTCGACATTGATGGTTGGTCGGAAGAAATCGACGATGGCCCAGGTACACATTCTTCCTACATTTGTCCAGGTATATACTTTCAGTTTCATCTAAACAGTGCGTGCATGCGTGGTATCCCTTGTTTGTCTATCCTGAAAGGTTACTGAGAGCGGGCCAATCGTTGATGGTTACAAACAGCAACGCGTGCAGGTTAAATTCCTCCTGTTTGTGCTCATCCCACGTACGTACACCGTTTCCATTCCACAACTATAAAAGTTCTTCAACTAATGGCCTTAGGAACACATCAATGTCGTTGTCGGGTTGCTTAGGGCCTTGGATGAGAACTGGCATCATAATGAACTTCCGCTTCATGCACATCCAAGGAGGAAGGTTATACATACATAGAGTCACGGGCCAGGTGCTGTGATTGCTTCTCTGCTCCCTGAAAGAGTTAATGCCATCCGTGCTTAAACCAAACCATACGTTCCTTGGGTCACTTGCAAATTCAGGCCAGTACTTTCTCTCGATTTTTCTCCACTGCGACCCATCAGCGGGTGCTCTCAACTTCCTGTCTTTCTTATGGTCCTCACTGTGCCATCGCATCAACTTGGCATGCTCTTCATTTCTAAACAGACATTTCAACCATGGTATTATAGGAGCATACGACATCACCTTCGCAGGAACCCTCTTCCTGGGGGGCTCGCCGTCAACATCACCAGGGTCATCTCGTCTGATCTTATACCGCAATGCACCGCATACCGGGCATGCATTCAGATCCTTGTACGCACCACGGTAGAGGATGCAGTCATTAGGGCATGCATGTATCTTCTGCACCTCCAATCCTAGAGGGCGTACGACCTTCTTTGCTGCGTATGTACTGTCGGGCAATTCATTATCCTTTGGAAGCTTCTTCTTCAATATTTTCAGTAGCTTCTCAAATCCTTTGTCAGGCACATCATTCTCTGCCTTCCACTGCAGCAATTCCAGTATGGTACCGAGCTTTGTGTTGCCATCTTCGCAATTGGGGTACAACCCTTTTTTGTGATCCTCTAACATGCGATCGATCTTCAGCTTCTCCTTTTGACTTTCGCGTTGCGTCCTTGCATCGACAATGACCCGGCGGAGATCATCATCATCGGGCACATCGTCTGGTTCCTCTTGATCTTCAGCAGCTTCCCTCGTTGCAGCATCATTGGGCACATCGTCTGGTTCCTCTTGATCTTCAGCAGCTTCCCCCGTTGCAGAATCACCGTATTCAGGGGGCACATAGTTGTCACCGTCCTCTTCTTCTTCACCGTCTTCCATCATAACCCCTATTTCTTCGTGCCTCGTCCAAACATTATAGTGTGGCATGAAACCATTGTAAAGCAGGTGGGTGTGAAGGATTTTCCGGTCAGAGTAAGACTTCGTATTCCCACATTTAGGGCATGGACAACACATAAAACCATTCTGCTTGTTTGCCTCAGCCACTTCGAGAAAATCATGCACGCCCTTAATGTACTCGGAGGTGTGTCTGTCACCGTACATCCATTGCCGGCTCATCTGCGTGCATTATATATAATTAAGTGTGTCAAAAACCATTACAGAACATCATGAATAGATAATTAAGTGACCAAATTAATGGAAGTTCATCATCACATTAAAACCAAAGTACATACATAGTTCTCATCTAACAACATATAGCTCTCCAGAGCATCTAATTAATTAAACCATACATTGAAACTATGTAAAACATTTCAATGCGAAAACAAATGCGATCATAATCACAACCAAGGTAACTATTGATCCAACGGCATAATGATACCAAGCCTCGGTATGAATGGCATGTTTTCTAATCTTTCTCATCTTGAACCGCATTGCATCCATCTTGATCTTGTGATCATCGACGACATCCGCAACATGCAACTCCAATATCATCCTCTCCTCCTCAATTTTTTATTTTTTTCCTTCAAGTAATTGTTTTCTTCTTCAACTAAATTTAACCTCTCGACAATAGGGTCGGTTGGAATTTCCGGTTCAACTACCTCCTACATAAATAAAATCGATGTCATGTTGGTCGGCATAATTGTCATAAACAATAAATGAACCAAATAGTTATAAAAATATAATATATACCACATCCGAATCATAGCCAGGACGAGGGCCGACGGGGGTGGATACCGAAACCATTGCACTATATAATAACAAGCAATAATAAAAGTAAGAAAATTAGACAAGTATCTATCTAAAGTAAGAATTTTTTCTTACAGAAAGAAGATAAGAACAAGAGGCTCACCATGGTGGTGCCAGCGACCAGATCGGCGCGGGCGATTGACGACGGTGAAGATGGGAATGGGACGTGACGGGCCGCTAAACCTAGACAAATCTCGAGGAAAATGGAGCTTTGAGGTCGAGCTTCGAGAGGAGAAATCTTAACTAGTGTGGCTCGGGCATTTCATCGAACACCTCATGTGCATAGGAGGTGAGCTAGAGCACCACAAAGCCCTCCCCTCGCCGGCCATAGAAAAACAGAGCACTGGAGTGCTCTGCTCGTGGGCGAGGGGTATATATAGGCACCTCATTGGTCCCGGTTCGTGGCATGAACCGGGACTAAAGGGAAGCCTGTTGTCCCGGTTCAAGCCACCAACCGGGACCAATGGTGGTGGGCCAGGAGCGAGGCCCATTGGTCCCGATTCGTCCCACCAACCGGGACCAAAGGGGCCAGACTAACCGGGACCAATGCCCCCACGAGGCCCGGCAGGCCCCTGGCCTCACGAACCGGGACCAATACCCCCATGGGTCCCGGTTCTGGACTGAACCGGGACTAATGGGCTGACCCGGCCTGAACCAAAGCCCTCTTTTCTACTAGTGATAGAATGCCGCGCTCGCCACCTCCAGGAAGGACGACGCCGCTGATGCTGCACAAGGTAGCTGATCTCTTCCTTTTTTTGGTACTGCTATTATAAATTGATGAAGCTGATGTTGATAAAGGAGGATTTACTATATGTGAATGTGAGGCAATGTCTGATGATACAACGCACCTTTCTGATTAGATTTGTTCTGTAATTTTGTAGTGCAGTTTTTTCTAATGTTAAATGTTGTTCCTATAGGTTTACATCCAAAAGTCTGTGTCCACAGAAGGTGACAACTCATCCTTGTTCTATCTCGCGCAAGTATTGATTGTCCAGACAAGCCTCTCCTTGGGTTGTTCCAGCTATTCAAGCTATGGGCATCTATGAAGGTATCACCCAAACTAATTCGTTCAAATTTATAGTATTGGTAGGTTCATGATCAATGACTGATTCAGTTTACATACAGGAGCATTGTAGACTGATTTCACTCTTGATGAGCTCACCACAAAGCCATTGTGGAGTCAGAGGGTGAGCTAAAAACCCTCTTGTTCTATGTTACTATTCCAAAGTTTTATTTTTATATATAGCAGGCATGCCAAAGAAAATTTACCATGATATGATGTCCTACAGGTGTACTCATTTTATTGATGGAACATTCTATTTTTTAATTTGTACTATTTGTTTGGCATTCTTTTTTTCTTTGGTTATTTTTATTATCTTTCATGGTTGCTTATTATATTTTACTGACACGTAAATTAGGGTGATGCCAATGGGGATAATGAACACCCCTATAGTTGACTTCTAAAACTTCACATTTTAAATTACTTAATTGATGTGTTTGAGATTGTTGCTTATTTGAATGCTAATTAAACCCACCACTGTGGTTGAGCATGGATGCTACACTTCAAATTTTTCTGGCTGTCTTAAGCTTCGCCAATTAAGAGAGAAACTATATTAATAATAATAGATTGATTGGCTAACTATTACTTTTTGTACTATTATATTCCTCAATATGCACTTTCAGGATATTTCTTTAAACCATAGAATAATCATAAACATTTTATTTGTAATAGGGAATGACTTCTTCTGACTTCCCCATGCATTGATATTTACAGTTGAAGCTACAACCAATTTCTATCATGAAATAGGTAGAAAGTCGGCTAAACTGATTTGTATGCTAAAGATTGGTTGGTCTAATGTTTGTTCCCTAAACTGAAGCAATCAACAAGGCAACTATGTGAGTATCATTTCCAGTATGCCAATGATTTTTGTCATGCTTTGGATTTAGTGGCTTGTGCCTTATAGGATATTTTACCCTAAAAGTTCATCAGTTATTGCAATGTTGGGGAACGTAGTAATTTCAAAAAAATTCCTACGCACACGCAAGATCATGGTGATGCATAGCAACGAGAGGGGAGAGTGTTGTCTACGTACCCTCGTAGACCGAAAGAGGAAGCGTTAGCACAACGCAGTTGATGTAGTCGTACGTCTTCACGATCCGACTGATCAAGTACCGAACGTACGGCACCTCCAAGTTCAGCACACATTCAGCCCAATGCCGTCCCTCGAACTCCGATCCAGCCGAGTGTTGAGGGAGAGTTTCGTCAGCATGATGGCGTGGTGACGATGTTGATGTTCTACCGACGCAGGGCATTGCCTAAGCACCGCTACAGTTATATCGAGGTGGACTATGGTGGAGGGGGCACCGCACACGGCTAAAGGATCAAACGATCAATTGTTGTGTCTTCGGGGTGCCCCCTACCCCGTATATAAAGGAGTGGAGGAGGGGGAGGGCCGGCCCTCTCTATGGCGCGCTCTAGGGGAGACCTACTCCCACCGGGAGTAGGATTCCCCCTTTCCTAGTAGAACTAGGAGCCCTTCCAAGTAGTAGGAGTAGGAGGGAAGGAAAGGGAAGGGAAAAGGAGAAGGAAGGAAGGGGGCGGCCCCCTCCCTAGTCCAATTCGGACCAGCCCATGGGGAGGGGTGCGGCCACCCTTTGAGGCCTTTCTCTCCTTTCCCGTATGGCCCATTAAGGCCCAATACGTATTCCCGTAACTCCTCGGTACTCCCGAAAATACCCGAATCACTCGAAACCTTTCCGATGTCCGAATATAGTCATCCAATATATCGATCTTTACGTCTCGACCATTTCGAGACTCCTCGTCATGTCCTTGATCTCATTCGGGACTCCGAACTCCTTCGGTACATCAAAACACATAAACTCATAATATAATTGTCATCGAACTTTAAGCGTGCGGACCCTACGGGTTCAAAAACTATGTAGACATGACCGAGACACGTCTCCAGTCGATAACCAATAGCGGAACCTAGATGCTCATATTGGCTCTCACATATTCTACGAAGATCTTTATCGGTCAGACCGCATAACTACATACGTTGTTCCCTTTGTCATCGGTATGTTACTTGCCCGAGATTCGATCGTCGGTATCTCAATACCTAGTTCAATCTCGTTACCAGCAAGTCTCTTTACTCGTTCCGTAACACATCATCCCGCAACTAACTCATTAGTTGCAATGCTTGCAAGGCTTACAATGATGTGCATTACCGAGTGGGCCCAGAGTGACAAATCCTAATCTCGAAATACGCCAACCCAACAAGTACCTTCGGAGACACCTATAGAGCACCTTTATAATCACCCAGTTACGTTGTGACGTTTGGTGGCACACAAAGTGTCCCTCCGGTAAACGGGAGTTGCATAATCTCATAGTCATAGGAACATGTATAAGTCATGAAGAAAGCAATAGCAACAAACTAAACGATCAAGTGCTATGCTAACAGAATGGGTCAAGTCAATCACATCATTCTCTAATGATGTGACCCCATTAATCAAATGACAACTCATGTCTATGGCTAGGAACCTTTACCATCTTTGATTCAACGAGCTAGTCAAGTAGATGCATACTAGTGACACTCTGTTTGTCTATGTATTCACACATGCATTATGTTTCCGGTTAATACAATTCTAGCATAAATAATAAACATTTATCATGAAATAAGGAAATAAATAATAACTTTATTATTGCCTCTAGGGCATATTTCCTTCAGTCTCCCACTTGCACTAGAGTCAATAATCTAGTTCACATCGCCATGTGATTTAACATCAATAGTTCACATCACCATGTGATTAACACCCATAGTTCACATCGTCATGTGACCAACACCCAAAGGGTTTACTAGAGTCAATAATCTAGTTCACATCGCTATGTGATTAATACCCAAAGAGTACTAAGGTGTGATCACGTTTTGCTTGTGAGGGAATTTAGTCAACGGGTCTGCCACATTCAAATCCGTATGTATTTTGCAAATTTCTATGTCAACAATGCTCTGGACGGAGCTACTCTAGCTAATTACTCCCACTTTCAAAATGTATCCAGATTGAGACTTTGAGTCATCTGGATCAGTGTCAAAACTTGCATCGACGTAACCCTTTACGACGAACCTTTTGTCACCTCCATAACCGAGAAACATATCCTTATTCCACTAAGGATAATTTTGACCAATGTCTAGTGATCTACTCCTAGATCACTATTGTACTCTCTTGCCAAACTCAGGGCAGGGTATACAATAGGTCTGGTACACAACATGGCATACTTTACAGAACCTATGGCTGAGGCATAGGGAATGACTTTCATTCTCTCTCTATCTTCGGCCGTGGTCGGGTTTTGAGTCTTACTCAACTTCACACCTTGTAACATAGGCAAGAACTCCTTCTTCGACTGTTCCATTTTGAACTACTTCAAAATCTTGTCAAGGTATGTACTCATTGAAAAACATATCAAGCGTCTTGATCTATCTCTATAGATCTTGATGCTCAATATGTAAGTAGCTTCACCGTGGTCTTTCTTTGAAAAAAAAACTCCTTTCAAACATTGCTTTATGCTTTGCATAATAATTCTACATTATCTTCAATCAACAATATGTCATTCATATATACTTATCAGAAATGCTGTAGTGCTCCCACTCACTTTTCTTGTAAATACAGGCTTCACCGCAAGTCTGTATAAAACTATATGCTTTGATCAACTTATCAAAGCGTATATTCCAACTCTGAGATGCTTGCACCAGTCCATAGATGGATCGCTGGAGCTTGCATATTTTGTTAGCACTTTTAGGATTGACAAAACCTTCTGGTTGCATCATATACAACTCTTCTTTAATAAATCCATTAAGGAATGCAGTTTTGTTTATCCATTTTCCAGATTTCATAAAATGCGGCAATTGCTAACATGATTCGGACAAACTTAAGCATAGATACGAGTGAGAAAATCTCATCGTAGTCAACACCTTGAACTTGTCGAAAACCTTTTTACGACAATTCTAGATTTGAAGATAGTAACACTACTATCAGCGTCCGTCTTCCTCTTGAAGATCCATTTAATCTGAATGGCTCACCGATCATTGGGCAAGTCAATCAAATTCCATACTTTGTTCTCATACATGGATCTCATCTCAGATTTCATGGCCTTAAGCCATTTCGCGGAATCTGGGCTCATCATCACTTCCTCATAGTTCGTAGGCTCGTCATGGTCAAGTAACATGACCTCCGGAACAGGATTACCGTACCATTCTGGTGCGAATCTCACTCTGGTTTACCTACGAGGTTACGGTAGTAACTTGATCTGAAGTTACATGATCATCATCATTAGCTTCCTTACTAATTGGTGTAGTAGTCACAGGAACCAATTTCTGTGATGAACTACTTTCCAATAAGGGAGCAGGTACAGTTTCCTCATCAAGTTCTACTTTCCTCCCACTCACTTCTTTCGAGAGAAACTCCTTCTCTAGAAAGGATCCATTCTCAGCAATGAATATCTTGCCTTCGGATCTATGATAGAAGGTGTACCCAACATTTTCTTTTGGGTATCCTATGAAGACGCACTTCTCCGATTTGGGTTTGAGCTTAGCAGGTTGAAACTTTTTCACATAAGCATTGCAACCTCAAACTTTAAGAAACGACGGCTTAGGTTTCTTGCCAAACCATAGTTCATACGGTGTCGTCTCAACGGATTTAGATGGAGTCCTTTTTAACGTGAATGTAGCTGTCTCTAATGCATAACCCCAAAACGGTGGTGGTAAATCAGTAAGAGATGTCATAGATCGCACCATATCTAATAAAGTACGGTTACGACGTTCAGACACACCATTACACTATGGTGTTCCAGGTGGTGTGAGTAGTGAAACTATTTCACATTGTTTTAACTCAAGGCCAAACTCGTAACTCAAATATTTTACTTCTGCGATCGTATCGTAGAAACTTTTATTTTTGTTACGATGATTCTCCACTTCACTCTGAAATTCTTTGAACTTTTCAAATGTTTCAGACTTGTGTTTCGTCAAGTAGATATACTCATATCTGCTCAAATCATTTGTGAAGATCAGAAAATAATGTTACCTGCCGCGAGCCTCAATATTGATTGGACCACATACATCAGTATGTATGATTTCAAACAAATCTTTTGCTTGCTCCATTGTTCTGGAGAACGGAGTCTTAGTCATCTTGCCCATGAGGCATGGTTCGCAAACATTAACTGATTCATAATCAAGTGATTCCAAAAGACCATCAGCATGGATTTTCTTCATGCGCTTTACACCAATATGACCTAAACGACATTGCCACAAATAAGTTGCACTATCATTATTAACTTTGCATCTTTTGGCTTCAATATTATGAAAATGTGTATCACCACGATCGAGATCCAAAAAACCATTTTCATTGGGTGTATGACCATAGAAGGTTTTATTCATGTAAACAGAACAACAATTATTCTCTAACTTACATGAATAACCTTATTGCAATAAACATGATACAATCATATTCATGCTCAACGCAAACACTAAATAACATTTATTTTAGGTTTAACACTAATCCCGAAAGTATAGGGAGTGTGCGATGATGATCATATCAATCTTGGAACCATTTCCAATACACATCGTCACTTCACCCTTAACTAGTCTCTGTTCATTCTGCAACTCCCGTTTCGAGTTACTATTGTTAACAACTGAACTAGTATCAAATACTGAGGGGTTGCTATAAACACTAGTAAAGTACACATCAATAACATGTATATAAAATATACCTATGTTCACTTTGCCATCCTTCTTATCCGACAATTACTTGGGGTAGTTCCGCTTCCAGTGACCAGTCCCTTTGCAGTAGAAGCACTCAGTTTCAGGCTTAGGTCCAGACTTGGGTTTTTCACTTGAGCAGCAACTTGCTTGCCGTTCTTCTTGAAGTTCCCCTTTCTTCCCTTTGTCCCTTTACTTGAAACTAGTGGTTTTGTTTACCATCAACACTTGATGCTTTTCTTGATTTCTACCTTCTTCGACTTCAGCATCACAAAGAGCTTGTGAATCGTTTCCATTATCCCTTGCATATTATAGTTCATCACGAAGTTCTACTAACTTGGTGATGGTGACTAGAGAATTCTGTCAATCACTATTTTATCTGGAATATTAACTCCCACTTGATTCAAGCGATTGTAGTACCCAGACAATCTGAGCACATGCTCACTGCTTGAGCTATTCTCCTCCATCTTTTAGCTATAGAACTTGTTGGAGACTTCATATCTCTCAACTCGGGTATTTGCTTGAAATATTAACTTCAACTCCTGGAACATCTCATATGTTCCATGACGTTCAAAATGTCTTTGAAGTCCCGATTCTAAGACGTTAAGCATGGTGCACTAAACTATCAAGTAGTCATCATATTGAGCTAGCCAAACGTTCAGAATGTCTGCATGTGCTCCTGTAATAGGTCTGTCACCTAGCAGTGCATCAAGGACATAATTCTTCTGTCCAGCAATGAGGATAATCCTCAGATCACGGATCCAATCCGCATCATTGCTACTAACATTTTTCAACTTATTGATCTACAACATAGATATGCTAACACTACCAGGACTAAGTTCATGATAAATTAAAGTTCAATTAATCATATTACTTAAGAACTCCCACTTAGATAGACATCCCTCTAATCATCTAAGTGATCACGTGATCCAAATCAACTAAACCATAACCGATCATCACGTGAAATGGAGTAGCTTTCAATGGTGAACATCATTATGTTGATCATATCTAATATATGATTCACGCTCGACCTTTCGGTCTCAGTGTTCTGAGGCCATATCTGCATATGCTAGGCTCGTCAAGTTTAACCTGAGTATTCTGCGTGTGCAAAACTGGCTTGCACCCGTTGTATGTGAACGTAGAGCTTATCACACCCGATCATCACGTGGTGTCTGGGCACGACGAACTTTGGCAACGGTGCATACTCAGGGAGAACACTTTTATCTTAAAATTTAGTGAGAGATCATCTTATAATGCTACTGCCGAACTAAGCAACAGAAGATGTATAAAAGATAAACATCACATGCAATCAAAATATGTGACATGATATGGCCATCATCATCTTGTGCCTTTGATCTCCATCTCCAAAGCATCGTCATGATTTCCATCGTCACCGGCATGATATGGCCATCATCATCTTGTGCCTTTGATCTCCATCTCCAAAGCATCGTCATGATTTCCATCGTCACCGGCATGACACCATGATCTCCATCATCTTAATCTATATCAATGTGTCGTCACATGGTCGTCTCGCCAACTATTGCTCTTGCAACTATTGCTATCGCATAGCGATAAAGTAAAGCAATTATTTGGCTCTTGCATCTTATGCAATAAAGAAACAACCATAAGGCTTCTGCCAGTTGCCGATAACTTCAGCAAAACATGATCATCTTATACAACAACTTATATATCATCACATCTTGACCATATCACATCACAACATGCCCTGCAAAAACAAGTTAGACGTCCTCTACTTTGTTGTTGCAAGTTTTACGTGGCTGCTACGGGCTGAGCAAGAACCGTTCTTACCTACGCATCAAAACTACAACTATAGTTTGTCAAGTTAGTGTTGTTTTAACCTTCTCAAGGACTGGGCGTAGCCACACTCGATTCAACTAAAGTTGGAGAAACTGACACCCGCTAGTCACCTGTGTGCATAGCACGATGGTAAAACTAGTCTCGCGTAAGCGTACGTGTCGTGGGTTTGTCACGGCAGATGTCCTTGTGAAAGGACTTGGTCGTGGAGCCATCGCAACGGGTTAGCTTAAATGGGTTAAACCGGACAAGGGGACACAGAGAGTTTTATACTAGTTCGGCCCCTTCAAGGAAGGTAAAAGCCTACGTCTAGTTGTGATTGGTATTGCTAGGGTTTTGAAGGCCAGGGAGCGAATCCGCTTTGTCTGGCTCTCGAGTTGTTGTCCCTCAACCGCTGTCGGGTCGTCCCTTTATATACATAGGTTGGCGCCCGCCGGTTTACAGAGTCCCGAAGCCGGATCATAAACGTGTCCGGTTCGGTCTCCACACTTCCTATCTTACAAAGCAAGTTACATGATTAAGTCGGTTTACATCTACAGGCCTCAACTCACTTCTGGGCCTCGGGCCTTCCTAAAGCGTCGTCATCTTCACGTCTTCATGGGCTTCTAATCTTCATGAAGCTAATCCGGCTACTCCGGGCCGGTTTACGCCCAGTAGTAATATCCCCAACATTAGGCCCCAGATTGGTTTGAACTGGTTCATGTCAATCTTCATCACTTAGAAAAATTCCTCCTTTACATTTTCATCTTGATCTTGTAAACCGCCGTGACGTCATGCTCCAGGTCCTTAACAAACCGCCCTGACGTCATCTGTTCATTAAAGATGAAGATTACCTTCATTAATGCATATCCAGTCATCGAAGAGACATCATTATTACTTATCCATATTTTTCTGAGCTCCTCGATTCCCGCACTTGCCGTTGGTATCGTTTTGCCTTATAAATAGGGGCAGGGGACCCTTTTTCTTTTCTTTCCGCTACCCCTTCGTCCCTTCTTCTTCCTCGCGAGGTCTCTGCTCCTGAGCGCTGCCACCATCGTCAAGCCTCGCCTCTGCCTTGTCGTTGGCCGTTGCATCACCCTGATTGAACCAGAAACCCGCAACACCTCTCTGTCGTTCCTGTGACACTAGTAACCCTTTTTTACTTCCACCCTAGATCTTATCCTTTAGGGTTTCACTGTTCGTCGGAGTTCCTCGAAAACTTTCGTGCTATTCCTCTCTTTTCTTCTCTGTAGCATCCAAGGCTAGGCTTGACCTGTTATTCTTGCGCGACCGTGGCCATAATCGTATTCTCCTCATTAGACTCCCTCTTTATATCAAGAACAACTTATCTGAATCTGCTGAACTGTTTAAGTACCTGAAGCTTGAACCTGAATATATTCCAGTTTCTGTCATACCTTAGATCTGAAATTTTTATATAAATCTGTGAGATCTGTCTCCCCTTACTTCGGTATTTTTAGATCTGTACTCCTCACAACAATATAGGCGGTTTAACTTTTGAAAGAATGATGATCTGGTATACACCATTAGTCCCCTTGTTGAACCGCCAATATACCTCCACTTATAGCCTTTATCTTAGCAAACTCCGGTTTAGCAACATGCTTATATCCTTGACATGACCTTGTCCTGCACTATTATATCAGTCTCCAGTTTACGCAATATCATATACCAGTCTATGTTGATTCCATTGCATCTTGTGCTCTTCCATGAATGACTCGTAAATCAACATTACTTGTTTCAGCATTTCATTTCACCATGGCAAAACAGTTTGCTGCCTGCAACTGGGTTCCCTCCCGGATCACCGAAGATCAACTGAACAAAATGGTTAGCATTGGCACCTTGCCAAAGAAGATGGAGATCCGGGGGCGAGCTCCAGGAACAGAGAATTCTCCCACTCCGAGACAGGGTGAGGTAGTGATCTTTGTTGACCACATAGGTCGTGGCTTCAAACCGCTAGGATCAAAGTTTTTCCGGGATGTTCTTGCCAGCTTCCAACTCCATCCTCAAGACATTGGACCCAACTCGGTGTCCAATATATGCAACTTCCAGGTTTTCCGCAAGGCGTACTTGCAAGAAGAGCCCACTGCTAAACTATTCCGGGACTTTTTCCATCTAAACCGGCGTACAGATTTTGTGAATGGCCCCAACACTAAACTTGGCGGCATCTCAATTCAAAAGCAGAAAGAAGTTGAATTTCCTCATGCCAAAATGCACAGCCACCCTAAGGAGTGGAACCAGACTTGGTTTTACTGCAGAGACACTTCTCCTGAAGATGAGAATCGCCTTCCAGGCTATCGCGATCACCGGCTTTCCAACACTCATCCAATGCCACAATGCTTAAGCTCCGCAGAACGGGCCAAGTATGCCCCCCAAATCGCCAAACTCCGAGCCTTCATGGCCAACGGTTTAACGGGCGTTGATTTCGTGCGCTGTTGGATAACTTGGAGCATCTTGCCGCTAAGCCGTCGCACCGGTTTGATGTGTAGATATACCGGTGATGTGGAAGACCCCCAACGCCATGTAGATTATCAGATGACTGATGAAGAGGTCACTGAAAGCGTGAAGAAAATTCTGAATGAATCGGAATCAGTCTGTAGTCAAACCGGTTTGCTCCCCTTCTATACTCAGAACAAACCGCCTGCTGTAAGCGCCATACTTCTTCATTTTTGATATCTTTAATGTGTTCAACTTGTAATCTTCCTTCTGTTTATGTATAAATAGGGTGATGATCCCTTCTGGAAGCAGAAATCCACAGATAAAGCGGCAAAGCCAGCCGGAGATAAGGTAGTCAAACCTTCCCGTCCAAAAACCAAGGCTGTCAAGCGGACTTCAAAGCGGAAAATAGCTGACCGGATCAACATGGAGCTTGATGACGATGTTGACGATCCGGAAGTTGAGGTAGAACTTGACTCACTTGGCTCCCTTTTCATGCACCTCATTAACAATGACCTTCATCAGGAGGACGCAGAAGGCAGCCAAGCTGAAGACGTAGAGGTAATTACACTTTCCTCCGGTTCAGACTCTAAGCCAACACAAAAAAACCGTCAAGCAGTCCGGAAAGTAAGCTTTTCTCATCCTCTTGCTTACTTGGATCCAACATTTACTTTGAAGACGTAGCAACATGAGGCTCGCCGTACAACCCGACATAGTGGCCAACAAGTCACTTCAATCGGTTTACCTGATACCCCGGTTCAGAAGCGCCGGTCTGTGGTCTCTCCCACTTCTGACAATTCTTACCCCAAGGCAGGTTATTTCAGACAACCTCTTAATCCGTCCGATTCAAATTATTAGGTGACACCTCCCTCATCATCTGGCGAGTCGACAGCAACTCAGCTCCCTCCTCTGAAAACTGTAGCCGGGTAAGCTGCAAAACCTTTTTTTCAATGCGTCACAAATCTTGAATAAGATGTTAACCCTCTATTTATTTTGTTTGCAGGGCCAAAGCCAGACCCAGCAAGAAAGCTCTGGTCACCAATCCGCCCGAAGACCCGGCCACTTTTGAAGAAGAACCCAGAGGTGAACCGAAACAAACTTGTGAACCGGAGGGCCCTCATCCTGAAGCCGACTCTGATGAACCGCCCCTTCAAGGCCAAAACACTGATGAACCAACAGACACTGAGCGTGACGCGCCTGACACTGAACCGGCAGAGCCAAACCGGGCTAGTCCGATGAGAGATGCTGAAACTCCATTATCACCAGCCAAAAACAATGAAGGCCAAGGAGATGACGTTATCATTACTGGAATGGGCCACAGCTGTCCTGGCCATCCCGTAGTCTTGGCTCAACATAGTGCCAAAGAAGAGCGGGCTGCTAGGGAAAAAGGCAAATGGAGTAGCGATTTATCAAGTTATGCTCATCTCAACGCTAAAGATCTTCACTCTAGCTTCTTGAACCGTCTACACTCAAACCGGGACTATGAAGCCGGTTTGGTGAATTTGATGAAGGAGCGATATGAGGTATTTTCATCTCCCTTTGTTTGTTGATTCAAAGTTCAAATACTAGCACAAGTAGCCCCCAAGGGCCATTTTATGATGTTAATCATAAACCGGGTCTTTATAGCACTTTAAGTTTCTCTTCACTGATCCTCAAAATGTCAGGTCACTAATAAGAACCAAGACTCATCCTTTAGCAATAGGTAGCTTTCCACAGCGTAGCCCCCAAAGGCCGGAACGTGAAGTCACAAAAGGCAGAAGCTGAAAAAGCCAAATAGGAGCTGACCAAAGCCCTGGCCGCAATGGAAAAGCTGAAAGAATCTTTCAACAAAGACCGTGCTGACTGGGAAATCGAAAATTCCGGTTTAATAAAAAGTGTTGAAGATGTCGAGGCAGCACTGAAACCAGTTGTGGATGAACTAGCTGGTTTGAAACGGCAAATCAATGTTATGACTTCTGCTATCTTTGGTAAGTATCTCCTTATGTATTTTGTGCAATTCATGGAACCTTATCATTGATCAAAATGCTGATGTTAAACCGTGATAGGCACTCAGATTGCCCATCTTGGTACAGACATGTGGATGAAGCTCAAAGCGGCGTATGCTTTGATTGAACAGTTGTACTCTGGGTCTCAGCGGGCTATTTGCATGGCGGCTTACAACAAACCGGCACCAACCCTGATAAAGGAAACACTTGAGAAGCTGGCCATGTTACCAGCCCGGATTGTCGAACTGAAGAAGGCAGCTGCAAGAGCAGGAGCTTTAACCGCCCTTATTCGAGCCAAGGCATGGATTCCAGATCTTGAAGCGGAGGATATCATTAAAGGATACCCAGGCGTGAAGGAGGATGGTTCAAACTTTGACAATAATGACCTCCGGAGGCTGACCAAAGAGATGCGGCCAATAGCCAGCAAGCTGGCCGAAGACACAGACTTGTCTCATTTTCAACCGGTTTATGACGCTGAAGGGAAAACACAGCCTGCCGAAATCCATGAAGTTGAAGAACTTGTGCCTCCGATTCGTAAGCATACTTACGCTCCTCATATTAACCCATCTAGTCTTATCCATGAAGAGGCAGTATTTCAAGCTTTAACTGGAATCGATTGGTCGACGGCTGATTTCCAGCATCTGGAGAGGGATGAAGAAGTGCCCACACCAACTGACCCTCAACCATCAAGCCGTCCAGATGAAGCGTCTTAAACCAGTCGCCGGTTTTACTGGCTATTGTGTGCCGATACTTTAAAAACAATTATGCAATTGGAGCCGCTTTGAAAACTTCTTGTAATAGGATAGCCAAAACTCCTTTATCTGCCATGCCATCGAGCATGTTTTGTAATACCTCGTGACAACTTGTTCCACCTTTTGGGATATATTTATGCATAGCCCATGATGAGTTGTGTTCCTGGGCACAAGAACTTAAAAGTATCCAGCGGTTTACCGCTGGACGGGTCATGATGCCCAACAAGTATACAATACTTAGATGAATAATCGAAGTGTTTGTATAAGAAGCAATATGTGAAACATACCTCATTGGTTGACCAACGGCCTATACGGCAAAGGTGTCAATACCAATCCGGAACGTTGATAACTCCTGTCCTTATTTTGCCAGATTATGATAATAAACCATACCGGGATATAATAACCACCGAGTTTTCTTTATGGTACTGGCGATTTAGTAAAACCAGACCGGAGCAACAAAATGTCGGTTTGTAAATGATCATGGATGAACAACCTGTAGTTGAAAACCATGCCGGGCCAAGGACTCCGGTTTATCAGAACATATTATGAACCGCAATAAAGGCGAAAGAGTTAATAAATAAAATTCAAAAAGAAATATTCGAGGCTTTTTACGAGCTGCCAGGCTCCAAATCAAGGCTTTTCATGGGCTGCCAGGCCTCTGAGTTAAACCATTTAACAAAGCCTTTTAAGATGGGCCTCCAATTAACCAATTATCGTTTTAACTTTGACAAGTTCAGGGTCTGTAGAAGATTGACTTATCAAACGTTCGGCGGGTCATACCAGGATTTCCTGGACAGGAGTGGCTTACTTGATGAAGGCAGGTTAACCCGGGGTTTTAGGTGAATACACCAGGCTTCCAAGCCGTGGCTTGATAGCCAATTACAAGGGTCCTTTCAAACTCTTTGTTGCATTGCACAAAGAGCCCCCAAGTAACTTTGTGAGCTGTGCTTAGTGTGTGCCCATGTTTGAGTTTGTGCTTTGTGCAACACTCTCTTTGGCTCCACATAATCTCCTTTGTGGCTTTCAAGCCCATCAAGAGGTGTAGCTATGGTGTGATAACAACCAAGCCCCCTAGTGAACTTCCTTTCCGGCTTTTAAACCAATCAAAAGATGTAGCTATGGTTCAGATATGACCAGGCCCCCTAGTGACTTTGTGCGGCTGCAAAGGCCGGTTTAACAAAACTTTGCTTTGTTAGCAGAAACCTTTGTAAGCACACACATGATGTAAAAAGAACAGAGACCCCGCTTTATTTGAGGCTCCGGTTTATTATATAATATATACATTGTCATAAATATGTACATATGAAAAAGCCTATGGCTCAAGTATAGTAAGGCCGAAGAAGAGCTATATTCCACGGCCGCTTGGTCTCCTCCTCCGATTTACATGATTCTTTGTGCTCTCGAACATCAATGAGGTAGTATGACCCGTTCTGTAGATTCTTGCTGACCACAAAGGGTCCCTCCCAAGGTGGGGATAACTTGTGCATACCAGTCTGATCCTGGATGAGCCGGAGCACCAAATTTCCTTCTTGAAAGGTTCTGGTCTTAACCCGGCGGCTATGATAACATCGGAGATCTTGTTGATAAATCGCCGAACGTGCTGCTGCAAGATCACGCTCTTCATCTAACAGGTCCAAGGAATCCTGACGTGCCTTCTCATTATCGGCTTCAACATAAGTTGTCACACGGGGCGAGTCATGACGGATGTCACTAGGAAGAACTGCCTCCGCTCCATAAACCAAGAAGAAAGGCGTGTAACCCGTAGACCTATTGGGTGTGGTGTTGATGCTCCATAATACAGAAGGTAACTCCTCAACCCAACAACCCGGTGTCCGCTTCAAAGGAACCATAAGCCTGGGCTTGATACCTCATAAAATTTCTTGATTTACCCTCTCTGCTTGACCATTAGACTAGGGGTGAGCCACTGATGCTATATCAAGCCGGATGTGCTCACATTGGCAAAATTCCTCCATCTCTCCCTTGGACAGATTAGTACCATTATCAGTCATAATATTGTGTGGAAAGCCAAACCAGAATATCACCTTTTTGATGAATTGAACCGCCATGGCCGCATCACACTTACTGACTGGCTCTGCTTCCACCCATTTGGTGAACTTATCAACTGCCACTAACAAGTGGGTCTTTTGTCCATGGACCTCTTGAAGGGTCCGACCATATCAAGCCCCCAAGTCGCAAACGGCCAAGTTATTGGAATCATCCTCAACTCCTGAGCCGGAATGTGAGCTCGGCGTGCAAATTTCTGACAACCATCACATCTCTTGACTAAATCCTCCGCATCAACATGTGCTGTCAACCAGTAAAAACCGTGGCGAAAAGCTTTAGCAACCAAAGACTTTGAACCGGCGTGGTGACCACAATCCCCTTCATGGATTTCGTGCAAAATCTCACAACCCTCTTGAGGAGAAACACAACATTGAATTTCTCCTAAGACGCTATAACGATGTAACTCCCCGTTGATTATGGTCATGGACTTGGAACGCCGGATTATCTGACGGGCCGAGGTTTCGTCCTCTGGTAACTCGCCCCGGCTCATATAAGCCAGATATGGGATTGTCCAATCCGGTATTACATGCAAAGCCGCCACCAATTGAGCCTCCGTATCAGGAATAGCCAACTCTTCCTCTGTTGGAACCTTGACTGACGGATTATGCAGAATGTCAAGAAAGACATTTGGTGGAATCGGTTTACGCTGAGAACGAAGGCGACTTAAAGCGTCCGCCGCTTCATTCTTGCGCCGGTCTATATGGTCCACCTGATAACCTTTGAAGTGAGCAGCCACTATGTCCACCTCTCACCGATAGGCAGCCATGAGTGGGTCTTTGGAATCCCAAGTGCCAGACACTTGCTGAGCCACCAGATCTGAATCCCCGAAGCACTTAACCCAGCTTAAGTTCATCTCTTTAGCCATCCGAAGACCGTGGAGAAAGGCCTCATACTCAGCTGCATTGTTAGTACAAGGGAACATTAAACGGAGGACATAACAAAACTTGTCACATCTTGAGGAAGTTAGTATGACTCCAACCCCCGAGCCCGCCAACTGTCTGGACCCATCAAACTGAATAGTCCAGTATGTATTATCTGGCTTTTCTTCTGCTACCTGCAACTCCGTCCAATCATTGATAAAGTCCATGAGTGCTTGGGATTTGATCGCTGTGCGAGGTATATATTTGAGCCCATGAGGTCCAAGCTCAATAGCCCACTTGGCAATCCGGCCAGTTGCTTCTCTGTTTTGAATGATGTCTCCCAGAGGGGCTGAACTGACCACTGTGATAGGGTGGCCCTGGTAATAATATTTAAGCTTCCTGCTTGCCATAAACACTCCATACACCAGCTTCTGCCAATGTGGATACCTCTGCTTTGATTCAATAAGCACCTCACTGATATAATAAGCCGGCCGTTGAACCGGATACTCCTTTACAACTTCCTTGCGCTCTACCACAATAGCCACGCTAACAGCTCGGGCATTAGCAGCCACATATAGCAACAACGGCTCCTTGTCAATCGGGGCTTCAAGTACAGGCGGTTCAACAAGCTGCCTTTTCAGATCCTCAAACGCTTTATCAGTCGCCTCGCTCCAGACAAAATTATCTGTTTTCTTCAGCATCTGATATAAAGGAATGGCCTTCTCCCCAAGACGATTGATAAACCGGCTCAAAGCCGTAATCCGGCCTGCCAAACGTTGAACGTCATTGATACACGTCGGTTTAGCCAAGGATGTGATTGCTGAGATTTTCTCCGGATTAGCCTCAATACCTCTGTTTGATACCAGAAATCCCAAGAGTTTGCCTGCCGGGACACCAAAGACACACTTTTCCGGATTGAGCATCATCTTGTAAACCCGGAGGTTGTCGAAGGTCTCCCTCAAGTCATCTATCAATGTTTCCTCCTTTCTGGATTTTATCACAATATCATCCACATATGCATGAACATTACACCCAATTTGCTTATGAAGACAATTCTGAACACAACGTTGATAAGTTGCCTGGGCACTCTTAAGCCCAAAAGGCATGGAGACATAACAGAAGGCACCAAAAGGAGTGATGAAGGCTTTCTTCTCCTAGTCCTTAACCGCCATCTTGATCTGATGATAACCAGAGTAAGCATCCAGAAAACACAAACGGTCACAACCCGCTGTAGCACCTCAAAAGGGTCTACCGGGCAAGCTTTGTTCAAATCTGTGTAATCCACACACATCCACCAAGTGCCATTTTTCTTAAGAACCAGCACTGGATTAGCCAACCACTCTGGATGAAAGACCTCCACGATAAACCCTGTGGCCAACAACCGAGCTACCTCTTCACCGATAGCCTTACGCCTTTCTTCATTGAAGCGGCGGAGAAACTACCGGACCGGTTTAAACTTAGGATCAATGTTAAGTGTGTGCTCAGCGAGTTCCCTCGGTACACCTGACATGTCAGAAGGTTTCCATGCAAAGATGTCCCGGTTCTCACGGATGAAGTCGATGAGCGCGCTTTCCTATTTGGGATCCAGGTTAGCGATGATACTGAATTGTTTGGATGAATCGCCAGGAACAAAATCAACCATCTTAGTATATGTGGACAATTGAAACTTCAACGCCGGATCGTGCTCCGTAGTTGGCTTTTTCAAAGAAGTCATGTCTGCCGGATCAACTTGGTCTTTATAAAGCCTCACCTCCTCCGTGGCACAAACCGACTCAGCATAAGCCGCATCACCTTCCTCACATTCCAAAGCGATCTTCCTACTCCCATGTACTGTAATGGTCCCCTTGTGACCTGGCATTTTAAGCTGCAGATAAACATAACATGGTCTTGCCATGAACTTAGCGTAAGCCGGCCGCCCAAACAAAGCGTGATACGGACTTTTGATTTTCACCACCTCAAAGGTCAATGTTTCTGATCTTGAATCATGATCATCTCCAAAAGCCACCTCCAAGGCTATCTTGCCCACTGGATATGCAAACTTACCAGGCACCACGCCATGAAAAACGGTATTTGACGGTTTGAGATTCTTATCTGTCAACCCCATACAGCGGAAGGTATCATAATATAGAATGTTGATACTGCTTCCCCCGTCCATGAGTACCTTAGTGAACTTGTATGCCCCAACCTGAGGGGCCACTACTAAAGCCAGATGACCCAGATTGTCAACCCGGGGGTTGATCCTCTCTACTCCACAAAATGGGCTGCTCAGACCAGCGCAAATACTGAGGCATTGCCACTTCAACAGAGTTTACCGCCCTCTTGTGAAGCTTCTGATCATGTTTGCACAAACTAGTGGTGAAGACATGATACTTCCCACTATTTAACTGCTTAGGATTGCTCTGATAACCGGACTGGTGCTGCTGCTGGTTCCTCTGATGATCGTAACCTCCCTGATTGCCCTGGTTCCCTTGATTGTTGTATCCGGTTTGATTACCCTGAAATCCTGAACCGGAACTGCCACCGCCATAACCCAACCCGTGGAAACCACCTCTTGAACCGCCGGGTGGGCCATTATCATACTGAAACATATTGGAGTTCTTGAAATCTCGCATGATATAACAGTCCTTCCAAAGATGTGATGTCGGCTTCTCTTTGGACCCATGCTTCGGACAGGGTTGATTTAACAGGCGCTCCAAATTAGGGCCTGAACCGCCGCCTCTTTGGGGCTGCTTACCCTTACGGCGCTGACCATTCTCCTGAGAATTGGTGTTAGCCACAAAGTCCAAACTGCTGTTAGCCTTGCGCTTACCATTGTTGCCATGGCCTGCCGGATTATGCTGCTGCCCCTTGGCGTTGCCGCTCTTCTTCCCTTTCCCCGGCTTGTCCTCCTCTGAGTCGGGGTCCTTGGTAGTATCTGAATCGGCGTATTTAACCAAAGCGGCCATAAGCATTGACATATCATTGCAGTGATGTTTGAGCCTTCCCAACTTTTGTTTGAGCGGCAAAAAACGGCAATTGCCCTCTAATGTTAGCACTGCGGTATCTGCATTGATACGATCCAATGAATGCAAAATTGCTGAGACCCGCTTTACCCAATGGGTTGTGGACTCCCCCTCCTCTTGGATACAAGCGGCCAGATCTACAATTGACATGGGCTGCTTACAAGTATCTTTGAAGTTCTGGATAAACCGGTGCTTCAATTCGGCCCATGATCCGACAGAGTTAGTTGGTAAGTTTTTTAACCAAGTCCGAGTTGTTCCCTCCAACATCATGGTGAAGTATTTAGCACATACCGCTTCATCTACATCCAGCATCTCCATTGCCATCTCGTAACTTTCAACCCACGCCTCTGGTTGCAAATCGGCGGTGTAATTGGGCACCTTACAAGGTCCTTTGAAATCCTTGGGCAGTCTCACATTACGCAAAGCGGGGATGAGACATGGCACCCCTAAGGAACTGAATACCACCCCTGGTTCTACTGAAGCGGTCGGGTGAACCGGAGTATGTTGACGCGCTCCGTGACGAGCTGCTAACTTGGCCTCCCGACGCGCGCGGCCATGATCCACAACATCTTGTGCATTAGCACCTCCCCCTGCCGGGTTGTGTCCTCGCGGAAAATTATGGCGACGTGCACTGCTTGATACAGCCGGTTGGTCCTCAACGTGTCTGCTATAGCTCCGGCTCGGACGGTGAGTGGAATGAATCCTCTCACGACTGTGTGAATATGCCTGCTGCTGTTTTAACGCTATTTGAAGGAGATCCCTAGCCCGACGTGCCTCAATCGCAACTGGTGATTCGCCGTCGGTTGGGAGGGCTGCCAGGCATGAAGCGGCAGCCACGATATTGTCCAATGGGTCGAAATGATGCCCCGGGGGTGCTGGTACATACTGCGTCACAATGTTGTTCTGACGAGGCGGGTCCATCGTGCGCGGTTGAACTGGCGCTCCTGTTCCTGGTGCCTCAGCCCGGTTCAGTATTGGTTGGTTACTAGCTCCTGCTCATGGGGTGTTGAAGAGATTCTGTGGCACATAACTCGACGGGAGATTCGATCGGTACCTTCTTCTCATGACTTCTTCGGAAGCGTTCTGATCCAGCCTAATCCGGTAGGCCTGTGCTTCCAACTCAGCCCGTTCTGTAGCCATCCTAGCGTTCTCCGACGCTAGGTCCGCTTTAGCCTGGGCTATCTGATCTTTTACCTTTGCAATCTCCGCATTGTGTTGATCCCTGGCTGCTGCATCCACGTCTGCGGCCATCAATGTTGCCAAAGCGTTGAACAAATCAGACAGGACTTGAGCCGGAGGCGGCGCAGAGCTTCCTGCCCCCGCCGGTGTGGCCGTTGTTGAACCAGAGAGTATTGCTGCAGTAGTTGATGAGTGAGGCGCCGACTATGTACCGTGTTGGAAATATGCCCTAGAGGCAATAATAAAAGCATTATTATTATATTTCCTTGTTCATGACAATTGTCTTTATTCATGCTATAATTGTGTTATCCGGAAATCGTAATACATGTGTGAATAATAGACACCAACATGTCCCTAGTAAGCCTCTAGTTGACTAGCTCGTTGATCAACAGATAGTCGTGGTTTCCTGACTATGGACATTCGATGTCATTGATAACGAGATCACATCATTAGGAGAATGATGTGACGGACAAGACCCAATCCTAAACATAGCATAAGATCGTATAGTTCGTTTGCTAGAGCTTTTCCAATGTCAAGTATCCTTTCCTTAGACCATGAGATCGTGTAACTCCTGGATACCGTAGGAGTGCTTTGGGTGTACCAAACGTCACAACGTAACTGGGTGACTATAAAGGTATGCTACAGGTATCTCTGAAAGTGTCTGTTGGGTTGACACGGATCAAGACTGGGATTTGTCACTCCATATGACGGAGAGGTATCACTGGGCCCACCCGGTAATGCATCATCATTATGAGCTCAAAGTGACCAAGTGTCTGGTCACGGGATCATGCATTACGGTACGAGTAAAGTGACTTACCGGTAACGAGATTGAACAAGGTATTGGGATACCGACGATCGAATCTCGGGCAAGTAACACACCGATTGACAAAGGGAATTGAATACGGGGTTGCTTGAATCCTTGACATCGTGGTTCATCCGATGAGATCATCGAGGAGCATGTGGGAGCCAACATGGGTATCCAGATCCCGCTGTTGGTTATTGACCGGAGAGTCGTCTCGGTCATGTCTACATGTCTCCCGAACCCGCAGGGTCTACACACTTAAGGTTCGGTGACGCTAGGGTTGTAAAGATATGTATATGCAGTAACCCGAATGTTGTTCGGAGTCCCGGATGAGATCCCGGATGTCACGAGGAGTTTCGGAATGGTCCAGAGGAAAAGAATTATATATAGGAAGTGTTGTTTCGGCCATCGGGACAAGTTTCGGGGTCACCGGTATTGTACCGGGACCACCGGAAGGGTCCCGGGGGTCCACCGGGTGGGGCCACCCATCCCGGAGGGCCCCATGGGCCAAAGTGGGGAGGGGAACCAGCCCATAGTGGGCTGGTGCGCCCCCCTAGGCCCACCCCATGCGCCTAGGGTTGGAACCCTAGGGGTGGGGGGGCGCCCCACCTTGCCTTGGGGGCTACTCCAGCCCTGGCCGCCCCCCCCCCCTAGGAGATCTCATCTCCTAGGGCCGGCCCCCCCTAGGGGGGCCTATATATAAAAGGGGGGAGGGAGGGCGCAGCCTAACCTTGAGTCTTGGCACCTCCCTCTCCCCTGCTACACCTCTCTCTCGTAGTATACGGCGAAGCCCTGCTACTGTGACGCCCTGCATCCACCACCACGCCATCGTGCTGTTGGATCTTCATCAACCTCTCCTTCCCCCTTGCTGGATCAAGAAGGAGGAGACGTTATGCTGACCGTACGTGTGTTGAACGCGGAGGTGCCGTCCGTTCGGCGCTAGGATCTCCGGTGATTTGGATCACGTCGAGTACGACTCCCTCATCCCCGTTCTTTGAACGCTTCCGCTCGCGATCTACAAAGGTATGTAGATGCATCCGATCAGTCATTGCTAGATGAACTCATAGATGGATCTTGGTGAAACCGTAGGAATTTTTTTTGTTTTCTGCAACGTTCCTGATCAGTGGCATCATGAGCTAGGTCTATGTGTAGTTCTTCTTGCGCGAGTAGAACACAATTTGTTGTGGGCGTAGATGTTGTCAACTTTCTTGCCGCTACTAGTCTTATCTTGCTTCAACGGTATTGTGGGATGAAGCGGCCCGGACCAACCTTACACGTACGCTTACGTGAGACCGGTTCCACCGACTAACATGCACTAGTTGCATAAGGTGGCTGGCGGGTGTCTGTCTCTCCTACTTTAGTTGGAGCGGATTCGATGAAAAGGGTCGTTATGAAGGGTAAATAGAAGTTGACAAATCACGTTGTGGCTTTCACGTAGGTAAGAAAACATTCTTGCTAGAACCCTATTGCAGCCACGTAAAACTTGCAACAACAATTAGAGGACGTCTAACTTGTTTTTGCAGCAAGTGTTTTGTGATGTGATATGGCCAAAGTTGTGATGAATGATGAATGATATATATGTGATGTATGAGATGTTCATGCTATTGTAATAGGAATCACGACTTGCATGTCGATGAGTATGACAACCGGCAAGAGCCATAGGAGTTGTCTTTATTTTTGTATGACCTGCGTGTCATTGAGTAACGCCATGTAAATTACTTTACTTTATTGCTAAATGCGTTAGCCATTGTAGTAGAAGTAATAGTTGGCGAGCAACTTCATGGAGACACGATGATGGAGATCATGGTTTCATGCCGGTGACAAGATGATCATGGAGCCCCAAGATGGAGATCAAAGGAGCTATGTGATATTGGCCATATCATGTCACTTTTATTATTCGATTGCATGTGATGTTTATCATGTTTTTGCATCTTGTTTACTTAGAACGACGGTAGTAAATAAGATGATCCCTCATAATAATTTCAAGAAAGTGTTCCCCCTAACTGTGCACCGTTGCGACAGTTCGTTGTTTCGAAGCACCACGTGATGATCGGGTGTTAGATTCCAACGTTCACGTACAACGGGTGTAAGACAGATTTACACATGCAAACACTTAGGTTGACTTGACGAGCCTAGCATGTACAGACATGGCCTCGGAACACAGAAGACCGAAAGGTCGAGCATGAGTCGTATAGAAGATACGATCAACATGAAGATGTTCACCGATGTTGACTAGTCCGTCTCACGTGATGATCGGACACGGCCTAGTTAACTCGGATCATGTTATACTTAGATGACAGGAGGGATGTCTATCTAAGTGGGAGTTCATTGAATAATTTGATTAGATGAACTTAATTATCATGAACTTAGTCTAAAATATTTACAATATGTCTTGTAGATCAAATGGCCAACGTAGTCCTCAACTTCAACGTGTTCCTAGAGAAAACCAAGCTGAAAGACGATGGCAGCAACTACACGGACTGGGTCCGGAACCTGAGGATCATCCTCATAGCTGCCAAGAAAGATTATGTCCTACAAGCACCGCTGGGTGACGCACCTGTTCTCCCTGCAGAACAAGACGTTATGAACGCTTGCCAGGCACGTACCGATGACTACTCCCTCGTTCAGTGCGGCATGCTTTACAGCTTAGATCCGGGGCTCCAAAAACGTTTTGAGAGACACGGAGCATATGAGATGTTCGAAGAGCTGAAAATGGTTTTCCAAGCTCATGCCTGGGTCGAGAGATATCAAGTCTCCGACAAGTTCTTCAGCTGTAAGATGGAGGAAAATAGTTCTGTCAGTGAGCACATACTCACTATGTCTGGGTTGCGTAACCGCTTGACTCAGCTGGGAGTTAATCTCCCGGATGACGCGGTCATTGACAGAATCCTTCAGTCGCTTCCATCGAGCTACAAGAGCTTTGTGATGAACTTCAATATGCAGGGGATGGAAAAGACCATTCCTGAAGTATTTGCTATGCTGAAATCAGCAGAGGTAGAAGTCAAGAGGGAACATCAAGTGTTGATGGTCAATAAAACCACTAAGTTCAAGAAGGGCAAGGGTAAAAAGAACTTCAAGAAGGACGGCAAGGGAGTTGCCATGCCCGGCAAGCAAGCTGCCGGGAAGAAGCCAAAGAATGGACCCAAGCCCGAGACTGAGTGCTTTTATTGCAAGGAAAGTGGTCACTGGAAGCGGAACTGCCCCAAATACTTAGCGAACAAGAAGGCCGGCAAAACGAAAGGTATATGTGATATACATGTAATTGATGTGTACCTTACCAGTACTCGTAGTAGCTCCTGGGTATTTGATACCGGTGCAGTTGCTCACATTTGTAACTCAAAGCAGGAGCTGCGGAATAAGTGGAGACTGGCAAAGGACGAGGTGACGATGCGCGTCGAGAATGGTTCCAAGGTCAATGTGATCGCCGTCGGCACGCTGCCTCTACATTTACCTTCGGGATTAGTTTTAAAGCTTAATAATTAGTTTTAAAGCTTAATAATTGTTATTTAGTGCCAGCTTTGAGCATGAACATTGTATCGGGATCTCGTTTAATTCGAGATGGCTACTCATTTAAATCTGAGAATAATGGTTGTTCTATTTATATGAGAGATATGTTTTATGGTCATGCTCCGATGGTGAATGGTTTATTCTTAATGAATCTCGAGCGTAATGCTACACATGTTCATAGTGTGAATACCAAAAGATGTAAGGTTGATAATGATAGTCCCACATACTTGTGGCACTGCCGTCTTGGTCACATAGGTGTCAAACGCATGAAGAAGCTCCATGCATATGGACTTTTAGAGTCTCTTGATTACGAATCATTTGACACGTGCGAACCATGCCTCATGGGTAAAATGACCAAGACTCCATTCTCAGGAACAATGGAGCGAGCAACCAACTTATTGGAAATCATACATACTGATGTGTGCGGTCCAATGAGCGTCGAGGCTCGCGGTGGCTATCGTTATGTCCTCACCCTCACTGATGACTTGAGTAGATATGGGTATGTCTACTTAATGAAACACAAGTCTGAAACCTTTGAAAAGTTCAAGGAATTTCAGAGTGAGGTTGAGAATCAACGTGACAAAAAAATCAAGTTCCTACGATCAGATCGTGGAGGAGAATACTTGAGTCACGAATTTGGCACACACTTAAGAAAATGTGGAATAGTTTCACAACTCACGCCGCCTGGAACACCTTAGCGTAATGGTGTGTCCGAACGTCGTAATCGCACTTTATTAGATATGGTGTGATCTATGATGTCTCTTGCCGATTTACCGCTATCTTTTTGGGGCTATGCTTTAGAGACTGCCGCATTCACTTTAAATAGGGATCCGTCGAAATCCGTTGAGACGACGCCGTATGAATTATGGTTTGGGAAGAAACCTAAGCTATCGTTTCTAAAAGTTTGGGGATACGATGCTTATGTCAAGAAACTTCAACCTGAAAAGCTCGAACCCAAGTCGGAAAAATGCGTCTTCATAGGATACCCTAAAGAAACTATTGGGTATACCTTCTACCTCAGATCCGAGGGCAAGATCTTTGTTGCCAAGAATGGATCCTTTCTAGAGAAAGAGTTTCTCTCGAAAGAAGTAAGTGGGAGGAAAGTAGAACTTGATTAAGTATTACCTCTTGAACCGGAAAATGGTGCAACTCAAGAAATGTTCCTGAGGTGCCTGCATCGACTAGAGAGGAAGTTAATGATGATGATCAAGATACTTCTGATCAAGCTCCTACCGAAATTCGAAGGTCCACGAGGACACGTTCCGCACCAGATTGGTACAGCAACCCTGTCTTGGAAATCATGTTGTTAGACAACGGTGAACCTTCGAACTTTGAAGAAGCGATGGTGGGCCCGGGTTCCACAAATGGCTGGAAGCCATGAAATCCGAGATAGGATCCATGTATGAAAACGAGTATGGACTTTGACTGACTTGCCCGATGATCGGCGAGCCATAGAAAATAAATGGATCTTTAAGAAGAAGACAGACGCGGATGGTAATGTGACCATCTATAAAGCTCGGCTTGTCGCTAAGGGTTATCGACAAGTTCAAGGGGTTGACTACGATGAGACTTTCTCTCCCGTAGCAAGCTGAAGTCCGTCCGAATCATGTTAGCAATTGCCGCATTCTATGATTATGAGATATGGCAAATGGACGTCAAAATGGCATTCCTTAATGGTTTTCTTAAGGAAGAATTGTATATGATGCAGCCGGAAGGTTTTGTCGATCCTAAGAATGCTGACAAGGTGTGCAAGCTCCAACGCTCGATCTTATGGGCTGGTGCAAGCATCTCGGAGTTGGAACATTCGTTTGATGAGATGATCAAAGCGTTTGGGTTACACGACTTATGGAGAAGCCTGCGTTTACAAGAAAGTGAGTGGGAGCTCTATGCATTTCTCATATTATATGTAGATGACATACTTTTGATGGGAAATGATATAGAGCTCTTGGACAGCATTAAGGCCTACTTGAAAAAGAGTTTTTCAACGAAGGACCTTGGAGAAGCTGCTTATATATTAGGCATCAAGATCTATAGAGATAGATCGAAGACGCCTCATAGGTCTTTCACAAAGCACATACCTTGATAAGATATTGAAGAAGTTCAATATGGATCAGTCTAAGAAGGGGTTCTTACCTTGTGTTACAAGGTGTGAAATTGAGCTCAGCTCAATGTCCGACCACGGCAGAAGATATAGAAGAGATGAGTGTCATCCCCTATGCCTCAGCCATAGGTTCTATTATGTATGCCATGCTGTGTACCAGACCTGATGTAAACCTTCCGTAAGTTTGGTAGGAAGGTACCAAAGTAATCCCGGCAAGGAACACTGGACAGCGTCAAGAATATCCTGAAGTACCTGAAAAGGACTAAGGAAATGTTTCTCGTTTATGGAGGTGACGAAGAGCTCGTCGTAAAGGGTTACGTCGACGCTAGCTTCGACACAGATCTGGATGACTCCAAGTCACAAACTGGATACGTGTATATTTTGAATGGTGGGGCAGTAGCTGGTGCAGTTGCAAGCAGAAGCGTCGTGGCGGGATCTACATGTGAAGCGGAGTACATGGCAGCCTCGAAGGTAGCGCATGAAGCAATTTGGGTGAAGGAGTTCATCACCGACCTAGGAGTCATACCCAATGCGTCGGGGCCAATCAAACTGTTCTGTGACAACACTGGAGCTATTGCACTTGCCAAGGAGCCCAGGTTTCACCAGAAGACCAGGCACATCAAGCGTTGCTTCAACTCCCTTCGTGAAAATGTTCAAGATGGAGACATTAATATTTGTAAAGTATACGGACCTGAATGTAGCAGATCCGTTGACTAAACCTCTTCCTAGAGCAAAACATTATCAACACCAGAATCATGGGTGTTCGATTCATCACAATGTAACTAGATTATTGACTCTAGTGCAAGTGGGAGACTTTGGAAATATGCCCTAGAGGCAATAATAAAAGCATTATTATTATATTTCCTTGTTCATGATAATTGTCTTTATTCATGCTATAATTGTGTTATCCGGAAATCGTAATACATGTGTGAATAATAGACACCAATATGTCCCTAGTAAGCCTCTAGTTGACTAGCTCGTTGATCAACAGATAGTCGTGGTTTCCTGACTATGGACATTGGATGTCATTGATAACGAGATCACATCATTAGGAGAATCGTGTGATGGACAAGACCCAATCCTAAACATAGCATAAGATCGTATAGTTCGTTTGCTAGAGTTTTTCCAATGTCAAGTATCCTTTCCTTAGACCATGATATCGTGTAACTCCCAGATACCGTAGGAGTGCTTTGGGAGTACCAAACGTCACAACGTAACTGGGTGACTATAAAGGTATGCTACGGGTATCTCCGAAAGTGTCTGTTGGGTTGACACGGATCAAGACTGGGATTTGTCACTCCATATGACGGAGAGGTATCACTGGGCCCACTCAGTAATGCATCATCATTATGAGCTCAAAGTGACCAAGTGTCTGGTCACGGGATCATGCATTACGGTATGAGTAAAGTGACTTGCCGGTAACGAGATTGAACGAGGTATTGGGATACCGACGATCGAATCTCGGGCAAGTAACATACCGATTGACAAAGGGAATTGTATACGGGGTTGCTTGAATCCTCGACATCGTGGTTCATCCGATGAGATCATCGAGGAGCATGTGGGAGCCAACATGGGTATCCAGATCCCGCTGTTGGTTATTGACCGGAGAGTCGTCTCGGTCATGTCTACATGTCTCCCGAACCCGTAGGGTCTACACACTTAAGGTTCGGTGACGCTAGGGTTGTAAAGATATGTATATGCAGTAACCCGAATGTTGTTCGGAGTCCCGGATGAGATCCCGGATGTCACGAGGAGTTTCGGAATGGTCGGAGGTAAAGAATTATATATAGGAAGTGCTGTTTCGGCCATCGGGACAAGTTTCGGGGTCACCGGTATTGTACCGGGACCACCGGAAGGGTCCCGGGGGTCCACCGGGTGGCCACCCATCCCGGAGGGCCCCATGGGCCAAAGTGGGGAGGGGAACCAGCCCATAGTGGGCTGGTGCGCCCCCCTAGGCCCACCCCATGCGCCTAGGGTTGGAACCCTAGGGGTGGGGGGGCGCCCCACTTGCCTTGGGGGCCACTCCAGCCCTGGCCGCCGCCCCCCCTAGGAGATCTCATCTCCTAGGGCCGGCGCCCCCCTAGGGGAGCCTATATAAAGGGGGGAGGAGGGGGCAGCCTCACCTTGAGTCTTGGCGCCTCCCTCTCCCCTGCTACCTCTTCCTCTCGTAGTAAGAGGTGAAGCCCTGCTACTGTGACGCCCTGCATCCACCACCACGCCGTCGTGCTGCTGGATCTTCATCAACTCTCTTGTCCCCCCTTGCTGGATCAAGAAGGAGGAGACGTCATGCTGACCGTACGTGTGTTGAACGCGGAGGTGCCGTCCGTTCGGTGCTAGGATCTCCGGTGATTTGGATCACGTCGTGTACGACTTCCTCATCCCCGTTCTTTGAACGCTTCCGCGCGATCTACAAAGGTATGTAGATGCAATCCGATCACTCGTTGCTAGATGAACTCATAGATGGATCTTGGTGAAACCGTAGTAAAATTTTTGTTTTCTGCAACGTTCCCCATCATTTCTGCAACGTTCCCCATCATATCGGCCATGAAGATAATGGCCCGGCTCGGCAGATCCGGGGAGTCCGGAATACTCTTGCCCTCAGATCCTTCACCAATCCGGCCATCCTGCAATGGATAGAGCGATTCGGTCTCTCCAGAACAGTTGGTAACTAGTGGACTAAGGAATTTTCTCGATTATGGAGGTGATAAAGAGTTCGACGTAAAGAGTTGCGTCGATGCAAGCTTAACACCTATCCGGATAGCTCTGAGTAGAGATACCGGATACGTATAATGGAGCAACAATTTAGAATAGCTCCAAGTAGAACAGTTATTTGGAATAGCTCCAAATAGAGCGTGGTAGCTGCATCTAGGAGATGACATAGAGATTTGTAAAGCACACACGGATCTGAAAGGTTCAGACCCGTTGACTAAAACCTCTCTCACAAGCAACATGATCAAACCCAGAACTCATTGAGTGTTAATCACATAGTGATGTGAACTAGATTATTGACTCTAGTAAACTCATTGGATGTTGGTCACATGGCGATGTGACCTGTGAGTGTTAATCACATGGCGATGTGAACTAGATTATTGACTCTAGTGCAAGTGGGAGACTGTTGGAAATATGCCCTAGAGGCAATAATAAATTGATTATTATTATATTTCCTTGTTCATGATAATCGTTTATTATCCATGCTATAATTGTATTGATAGGAAACTCTGATACATGTGTGGATACATAGACAACACCATGTCCCTAGTAAGCCTCTAGTTGACTAGCTCGTTGATCAATAGATGGTTACGGTTTCCTGACCATGGACATTGGATGTCGTTGATAACGGGATCACATCATTAGGAGAATGATGTGATGGACAAGACCCAATCCTAAGTATAGCACTAGATCGTGTAGTTCGTATGCTAAAGCTTTTCTAATGTCAAGTATCATTTCCTTAGACCATGAGATTGTGCAACTCCCGGATACCGTAGGAATACTTTGGGTGTGCCAAACGTCACAACATAACTGGGTGGCTATAAAGGTACACTACGGGTATCTCCGAAAGTGTCTGTTGGGTTGGCACGAATCGAGACTGGGATTTGTCACTCCGTGTAAACGGAGAGGTATCTCTGGGCCCACTCGGTAGGACATCATCATAATGTGCACAATGTGATCAAGGAGTTGATCACGGGATGATGTGTTATGGAACGAGTAAAGAGACTTGCCGGTAACGAGATTGAACAAGGTATCGGTATACCGACGATCGAATCTCGGGCAAGTATCGTACCGATAGACAAAGGGAATTGTATACGGGATTGATTGAGTCCTTGACATCGTGGTTCATCCGATGAGATCATCGTGGAACATGTAGGAGCCAACATGGGTATCCAGATCCCGCTGTTGGTTATTGACCGGAGAACGTCTCGGTCATGTCTGCATGGTTCCCGAACCCGTAGGGTCTACACACTTAAGGTTCGATGACGCTAGGGTTATAAAGGAAGCTTGTATGTGGTTACCGAATGTTGTTCGGAGTCCCGGATGAGATCTCGGACGTCACGAGGAGTTCCGGAATGGTCCGGAGGTAAAGATTTATATATAGGAAGTCCTGTTTCGGCCATCGGGACAAGTTTCGGGGTCATCGGTATTGTACCGGGACCACCGGAAGGGTCCCGGGGGTCCACCGGGTGGGGCCACCTGCCCCTGGGGCCACATGGGCTGTAGGGGGTGCGCCTTGGCCTACATGGGCCAAGGGCACCAGCCCCAAGGGGCCCATGCGCCTAGGGTTTCCAAAGGGGAAGAGTCCCACTAGTGGAAGGCACCCCCTAGGTGCCTTGGGGGGAAGGGAAACCTCCCTTGGCCGCCGCCCCCCTAGGAGATTGGATCTCCTAGGTCCGGCGCCCCCCCTAGGCCCTCCTATATATAGTGGGGGAAGGAGGGCTTTTCATCCCATACCTTTGGTTGCCTCCTTCTCCCTTCTCCAACACCTCCTCCTCTCCCGTGGTGCTTGGCGAAGCCCTGCAGGATTGCCACGCTCCTCCACCACCACCACGCCATTGTGCTGCTGCTGGATGGAGTCTTCCTCAACCTCTCCCTCTCTTCTTGCTGGATCAAGGCGTGGGAGACGTCACCGGGCTGTACGTGTGTTGAACGCGGAGGTGCCGTCCGTTCGGCACTTGGTCATCGGTGATTTGGATCACGACGAGTACGACTCCATCAACCCCGTTCACTTGAACGCTTCTGCTTAGCGATCTACAAGGGTATGTAGATGCACTCTCCTTCCCCTCGTTGCTGGTCTCTCCATAGATAGATCTTGGTGACACGTAGGAAAATTTTAAATTTCTGCTACGTTCCCCAACACGTACGGCAACTCCGAGTTCAGCACACGTTCAGCCCGATGACGTCCCTCGAACTCCGATCCAGCCGAGTGTTGAGGGAGAGTTTCGTCAGAACGACGGTGTGGTGACGATGTTGATGTTCTACCGACGCAGGGCTTCGCCTAACCACCGCTACAGTAATATCGAGGTGGACTATGGTGGGGGGCACCGCACATGGCTAAAGGATCAAACGATCAATTGTTGTGTCTTTGGGGTGCCCCCCTACCCCCGTATATAAAGGAGTGGAGGAGGGGAGGGCCGGCCCTCTCTATGGCGCGCCCTAGGGGAGTCCTACTCCCACCGGGAGTAGGATTCCCCCTTTCCTAGTAGAACTAGGAGCCCTTCCAAGTAGTAGGAGTAGGAGGGAAGGAAAGGGAAGGGAAAGGAGAACGAAGGAAGGGGGCTCCCCCCTCCCTAGTCCAATTCGGACCAGCCCATGGGGAGGGGTGCGGCCACCCTTTGAGGCCTTTCTCTCCTGTCCCGTATGGCCCATTAAGGCCCAATACGAATTCCCGTAACTCCCCGGTAGTCCCGAAAATACCTGAATCACTCGGAACCTTTCCGATGTCCGAATATAGTCGTCCAATATATCGATCTTTACATCTCGATCATTTCGAGACTCCTCGTCATGTCCCCGATCTCATCCGGGACTCCGAACCCCTTCGGTACATCAAAACACATAAACTCATAATATAACTGTCATCGAACTTTAAGCGTGCGGACCCTACGGGTTCGAAAACTATGTGGACATGACCGAGACACGTCTCCGGTCAATAACCAATAGCGGAACCTGGATGCTCATATTGGCTCCCACATATTCTACGAAGATCTTTATCGGTCAGACCGCATAACTACATGCGTTGTTCCCTTTGTCATCGGTATGTTACTTGCCCGAGATTCGATCGTTGGTATCTCAATACCTAGTTCAATCTCGTTACCGGCATGTCTCTTTACTCGTTCCGTAACACATCATCCCGCAACTAACTCATTAGTTGCAATGCTTGCAAGGCTTATAGTGATGTGCATTACCGAGTGGGCCCGGAGATACCTCTCCGACAATCGGAGTGACAAATCCTAATCTCGAAATACGCCAACCCAACAAGTACCTTCAGAGACACCTGTAAAGCACCTTTATAATCACCCAGTTACGTTGTGACGTTTGGTAGCACACAAAGTGTTCCTCCGGTAAACGGGAGTTGCATAATCTCATAGTCATAGGAACATGTATAAGTCATGAAGAAAGCAATAGCAACAAACTAAACGATCAAGTACTATGCTAACGGAATGGGTCAAGTCAATCACATCATTCTCTAATAATGTGACCCCGTTAATCAAATGACAACTCATGTCTATGGCTAGGAAACTTAACCATCTTTGATTCAACGAGCTAGTCAAGTAGAGGCATACTAGTGACACTCTCTTTGTCTATGTATTCACACATGTGTTATGTTTCCGGTTAATACAATTCTAGCATAAATAATAAACATTTATCATGAAATAAGGAAATAAATCATAACTTTATTATTGCCTCTAGGGCATATTTCCTTCATGCCATGCTACTGAAACACTTCGGCCAATTGTAGATTGGTGTCATGATTGGAGATGATTACCCACAGGAGCACTTGTTTGTACAGTTCTTCGCATATATAATTTCATGGTAAAAGTGTAAAACAGCTCTAATGTTGTACAGTATATCGTCGCATATATAATTTCATGGTAAAAGTGTAAAACAGCTCTAATGTTTCGAAGATAGTAATTAATTTATCTTGATTGTGGAGGTTGTCCTTTTTGCTTTGATTGTCTATTGCACTAAAAATCGCATTATGTTTGTTATGATTTACACTTCAGAGTCTTACCACCAGTGCATTTCCATTTTGGGGTAATGTTAACATCTTGTGGTGTATCAGTAGTGTTCAACTAACTCGCGTTCTTAAAAATCTTATTACCGGCTAATGTATATCAAGAGCTAGCTTACGGCTTCGGTTATAACCATATGAAGTTATCGACATGTCTACACCTATATCCCGAATTGAGACTATTCCTGATATGATAAGTATCTTTCTTCCAGGTTTTCTGAGTTTATGTCCGCACTAAAAGATCTTAGGTCTACCATTGTTTTAGTTATTGCATGCATCAATTCTATGTAAATGTTATTATTGCGGGCATCTAAACTATGTTCGGGGCTCACATCCTTGCTGGTACCTAGGTGAGGAACTAAATGTTGGGGCCTATGATAGCACTAACATGGTCGTGCAGTAGTTGCTTTTTAGGGGCCTGCTCATCTACAAGAGCTTTACCGTTGTCTACAATGTCTCCAGTGATTCACCAATATTTATCCTGAATTGCTTTTGTGGCGATAGTTTCGAGAGTCACCAATGACACTTAGATGGATGCTTTACTTGTTGTGAATATGATGATGGTACGCAGAGGATAAATGAGAGGGATGGTAAGAAAATGATGAGCACCTGGTGGTGATATGCTTGTTGGTATGAACGAGCATGTATTATGTCAGTTTGTAGTTAGAGAATTCATATTCCTATTCTGATGTTTTTTGGACTTTATTTTTGATGCGGCAAGAATCCGATATGCAGAGCTTCCGATAGTTCGTTATGTACGGTTGTTTGTAATGACCTATGCTAAAACTGCATATGTGAGGAGCATAATGTTGTGCCCCTAATGATTTTTTATTTCTATTTCTCCCGGCTGGAATTCAGATATATCTAGATGGCGACGTTTATTTCTGCTTGGTATTTAAACGAGCATAGATATATCTAGATGGCGACGTTTATTTCTGCTTGGTATTTAAACGAGCATAGACGGGTAAATTTATATATTTCATTATCATACCATTCAAAATACAAGCATTTTTTATCAATATATTCAAGATAATAATAATTTAGAAAATTGCAGGGATGTATCTGGACATTATGTTTTTTTAAAATTTTATGCTCTGGTGGAACGGTGAATAATTGGTTCATCTGGTTTGCATGATGAGTATTCTCCGTTACACATTTTAAGACCTCCAACATGAAGTACTCTTGCTAACTATATATATTGCTTGTGCAGGATGGGTATGAATTGACGGGAAAATATCAAGTACTCGTAGGGATGGGGTACTCCCGGTGCTCCAAGTTTAAAGAAACCATTCATAAATGTTTTAAAAAATTCTGGAAAAAATTATGAATGTTCACAAGGAATGTAACTACAACCCCTACAAATTTCAGATCCAAATTCAAAATGCACATTAAGGAACAAAAATGTGAAATCTTGCATGAATAGTGTAAAAGAAAAGAGAAAATCAACACTGACACTATTCATATCTGGATTTCATATTTTTGTTTCTCAATGTACATTTTGAGTTTTGACCTGAAATTTTTAGGGGTTGTAGTTACATTCCTTGAGAACATTCACATTTTTTTCTATTTTTTTAAAACATTTAACATTTGTTTTTGGACTTTGAGCACATGGAGTACCTCAAGGATGGGAGTACCAGATATTTTCCCATGAATTGAGGAGGATGTTTTATTATACTTGCTCAAATATCATGCAAATCTCTACTCCTAATGTGTCGAATGAAACATAAAGACAACATTCCTGATATTGTGCTAGAACTTCTTAAATGCATCAATTATATCTTAATTTGTAACATATTTTTAGTTGGATAATTGATCTACATGTATACATTGTAAAATTGTCATTTTGTTACCAATTTACATTGCAAGCGAAGTGGACTTCAATTATTACCAGATTGTGCCTCTGCCATGTGAAATTT
Organism: Triticum urartu; assembly: GCF_003073215.2. Lineage (NCBI taxonomy): Eukaryota > Viridiplantae > Streptophyta > Magnoliopsida > Poales > Poaceae > Triticum > Triticum urartu. The sequence goes on from NC_053024.1 coordinate 674,401,512, forward strand.
ACATGCGCTATTTTTATGTAATGCTAGCAAGACATTTCGAAAGCCAATGGCAACGCACGGGCATTCTACTAGTTTATATTGTTACTCTCTCAAGAATTACAATTATAAAAGGGCACTTTGAAAAAATCAACTAAGAGCATAAGAACTACAACCTATACTGCCCCAATTAAAAATTAGCATCTACACTGGTCAACTAAACACTGCTACTTCTAGTGCAACTAAACACTCTGGTCAACTGAACACTGCTACTTCTACTGCAACCTATACTGCCCCAATTAAAAATTAGCATCTACACTGCTAACTAAGTTGCTGGTCATATATAATATTACAAAAAAGTGGGCAATTTAATTAAACAGGAATATACATGAGCACATGCCTACACAACATGTTGCAATGAGCGTCAGTACTAATAAATAACTAAACTCTGAGCATCTCCACTACCAACTAGCTGCTGCCCATATATATTACTAACATCAGCTAGCGTCTTTAACAAAGGTGAGCATCAAAGCTACTAACTTACTAATAAATAACTAAACAATGTGCTTCATCATCGGTAGGAGTACTCCATCGGTACTACTAACTTACTAAACAGAGGCTACCAACTATATTACAGTGAACATAGAGAGAGAGCATGAACCTTACAGGCTGAGCACAAACTAGAAACCTCCTGCCCATCTCAAATGATTCAAAAGCTACACGACGCTCAGTTGGCAGCCGATGCTCCACGCAGAGCCCCTCTGTTGCGTTCTCCAAGCCATTGTAGTCTTGGTCTTCAATGCTAGCATGAATGTACATGAGCAAATCCCCAAATCAGAAAACCAGATAAGCAAATCACCAAAATCCCCAAATCAGAAACCCTAACCCCAACTCACCCTAGCTCTAGCACTGACCTGATAATGCATACCGTCGGAGGAGGAGGAGATCTGCCGGCTGGACAGGTCGTCGCTGCTCTCATCCTCGAAGACCATGGCGGACGCAGCGGCCTGCGCGGCGAGCGGCGGCGGATGGAAGAGACGAGGGCAATGGGGCGAGGAGAGGGATAGAGTGCGGCTGGCTCCGGTCCGATTCGACCCGACCCAGCTACTTGGTGCGACTGAGCCGGGCTGGATCGAGTGACCGAGCGGGTGCGAGCGGGTAGGCCATCATTGCACCTGACAAGTGGGCCCGGTCGGTCAGATACGTGGTCAATACGCGCTTATACGGCTGTCAGACCGTTTTGCAACACTTAGGCTTAGAGTTGGCACTGCATGACAAAAAAATGTCTAGTGGTACTGACTCGTCACGACATGCCGAAGTGTGGTAGTTCCTTGCAATTAACTCCAGCCTCAAGTACTACTACAAAAGCAGAAAGGATCCCTGTAAGTTAGTCTGCCACCTGCGTGCTTCTGATTTTGAGATGTGCCAGATCGAATTGTGAGCAGAGCTGTCTAGTCTTTTCTCGTTCGTCCAACTGCAATTCACATAGAACTATGCATTAGTACGTTGTTGTTGTTAGCACGAATGAATTTACTATCTTGTTGTGCAGTTGTTGTCAGCACGAATGAATTTGTTTTCAGCATGAATCGATTTGCTATGCATTATGAATTTATTTTTTTGCTATTCATTATGTTGGTCTCAGCTGGATTGTTACCAAATTATGAGTAAATTGCAAAAAAAAACATCATAATTATGGACCCTAAATTAAAAAACCACAATGTTTCGTTTTCTTTTTTGTTGCTATAAAACCCACCGGTGCTGACAGTTTGCCGAAAGTGCTGATCGATTGATTAGAGCCGTTTTGACGCTGAATCTGATAGGTGGGTCCCATTGTCAGGTCGACGTGGCATGGGCCAAACAGAGCGCGATGAGACGGACGTCAAGTGACCCAGTTAACCCCTCCTCCGCCTCAGTGATTTCCGCAAACACCTAGCAGGCATCCCGCCGGCCGCCCAGCTCGCCAGTGGCAGGAGCACAACGCCGCCGCCGGCGGTGCAGGAATGCGTCCTGGGCGACCTAGTGTGAGGTGGCGCGGCCGAGCTATGGAGGTCGAGCAGAGAGGAGGCGCCGGACCAGGGCGCGCACGGGGCAGTCGGGGCGCGGGGCGGAGCTCGAGCCCGTGCTCTCGGCCACGGCGCCAGGGAAGTCGCGAGGCGACCAACAGAGGAAGCAGGCAATGGGGAAAGTAGGGGAGAGGAGGTGGCCCTCATGTGGGAGCTCGGCGCCGAGGTAGGAGGAATCAGAGAAGCAGCAGCAGCAGAAAATTTTGTCAACGACGGCGTCCGGTCGGAGAGGAAGAAAGGAGAGCGTCATCCTGGAGTCGCTTTGCTCCGATTACTTCGGTGAACGATTTCAGCGCGAGATGGGGAGGACGAAGGACATGGTGGCCTCTTGAGGATGCTCCGGTGGCCGCGTGGACGAGTGTTAGCGCACGCTCGGGCTCGAGGTGGCCGGCCGGCTTGGAGGAGTCTGACTGGAGCGGCACCGTGAATGGAGTCGAGGTAGCCGGTAGGCGAGGGTCAGCGACGCGCTGGCACAGGTGGTGGATCAGTGGATGGCTTCCCAGCGGCAGCGCCCATGGCGCGGTGGTGGACGGCTTCTTCCCGGCGGCGGCGCGCATGGCACGATGGTCGCTAAGCACAGGCTCGCGAGACGGCCGGCGGCTGGAGCCGGTGGTGCGTCGGCCGGATTGGCAGCGCTCATGGCCTCATGGGGAAGGAAGAACGATGGAGGCTGACTTGTGGGTCCTACGTGCAGCTTATCGTACAGGCCGAACACCGTGAGATTTTGGTGCCACATCAGCACTGACGACGGGACCCACCAGTCAGATTTAGCGTCAACCAGTGCTTATCTGACCGATTAGTGCTTTCTACAAACTGTCACCTATTGTACAAACTGGATGTTTTTTAAAAGAAAAACGAAACGTGGTGGTTTTTTGATTTAGGGTACACAATTATGATGGTTTATTACAATTTACTTCCAAATTATATGGCCGCCTGCAACTGAGAGCAGATCTTGCCCGATGCCCGCCTGCAATTGGGGATGTTGTTGCCTCAGGCTCGCCGCGACGTTGACACCCGTGCATCGCGCCGTGGTTCCATCGGTCGTCGACCTGCCGGCGTGACTTTATGCAGTTCTTGAGCTTTATTAGATCGGCGTAGAAGCAGTTCATGTATAGATTCTGTTGCCAAAAGGGTAATAGTTTGGCTGTAGGGTGTATCAGAATTCAGAGCACCCATCAATTGTGTTAAACTGTGTTGACTAGCAATCAAGCAGAGCATACTACTACTAAAAGTAAACCTGCTCGTTAATTAATGACATACTACTTGTAATTAATCAGAAGCTGGGACTGCTCACGCGCGCCCTATCAGGGCGTACTGGAGAAAGCGCACCTGTGGAGAGATTCAGATGGTATTTGGTTCTTTAGTCGTAGGACTTTTTCTAGTCCCTAGGACTTTCTGAAAAAGACTTTCAAGGAGGTGCTTCTAAGGACTTTTAGCAAAAAGTCCTAAAAAAGTCCCTCCCTATTTGGTTTGCTAGAGACTTTTTTTTAGTCCCAACACAAAAAAGTCCTTGAAACCAAACATCCCCTCGGTTAACCAACGTTTGGCACTCGCTCGGCTCAACGGAGCAAACCCCAGAGAACATACAGATACATACACTAGATACATTGTACGACCATTATTCTCAAAAAGAAAAATTATGATGTAGACCATCGTTGAGATGCCTATAATTGCGCGCACTTATCTTGTCTCGGCACATTCAACTGCCATATTTGGCCCTCAGTCTCACTCATGTACACCAATATGAATGTATGCTATAACATTAAAATCTATTAGTAGTACATCGATCAAACATACATGCAGTTATTAGCGTGTTGACAATGCAGATAAGAGACGATTATTTTGAACCTAGCACCACCTCATATTATAGAAATATATACATATCACACAACCAAAACAAACGCTGAACCGGTAATAATATTATATCTAAAGGTCTTCTAGATAGTTCTGAAGTAAAGAGGGCACTACATACATCGGACTGAAGGCCCGCAGAACACCAATGTCATGAACAATGAGGTTGTACATCCTGATGTTCCAACAATTAAAAGGAACCACACTGAGATGATTGGAGCAAATGAGTACCCGAACTTGTCGGTCCTGAAGCGATGGACTGAGAAGAGCATGAACAGAATCACCACCGAGATGAGGACCACTTGTGTTGTACAAAGAACAAACGATGTGATGGACACAGGGTAAAAGAAACCTGGAGAGAGTACATGTGAAGAGGGAAAGAAGAAAAGAGCTGGGGATGCAAGGAATCTTGTAACGGGATATGAAAGCGAACTGGAAACGCTGTTTGTACGAATGAACGGAGAACAATTGAAATAAAGATGTTTTTGTTTCTAGAACAAACCTGAGCATGTTGTTATGCACACTTGTTCTCAGTACGTAGAAGATGTTGTACCTGAGCTAAACCGGTTGTAGATCTCTCCTATGTCATCTGCTCCCTTCAGCAACAATTACTTAGAATGGTAAATAGAAAAATTGTTGGGCAGTAGACACTAATATAACATGGTAGAAGGTGACGCGCTAAAAAGGCATGCCACCATGTATGTATCTAGTAATGCACGAACATTGCCCATCAACCGAATTAAATTTATTCTGCAACAATTGTTCTTGTAAACAGAATAAAGCATTATATCTTCATGGATAAATGGAGAATAACTGAAAGACCGGGTCTTTTAGCAATAGAAGTAACCTGAGTAGGATATTCCTGAGGTTGGTTATTAGTAGAAAATTCTTCACCTGGGGAAAGCTGATTAAATGTTTTATTTCATATCCATTGTTGCTTGCTGTAACAGAAGCTCAAAACGGTTGTCAGGCACTCAGACGAGGGTGCGGATGAAAGAAAGGGACAAGTAGCGGTCGAGGGGAAAAAAGGAGACCGGGAGAGGATTTCATTGGAGCGGGGGTGTTGGAGTCCCGCAAAGCCCCCCTCCCTCCCAAGTTTGCCTCTGGTTTGCTAGAAAAAAAACGGCCGAACCGACCGACGAACAGATACAAACCTACATAGGACGACAAAACATGTCCAGATCATTCGATCCAGAAAGATGTGGACGGTTTAAGAGTTCATGTTAAAGCAATTTTTTCCCGCATCCGTCCACGGACCATCCGCCGACAAGGATGCGGGAGGCCTCCATCCAACGCTGCACGCATACATTTCAACCAACATTTAAACAAACCGGACGAAATTCATGCAAAATAGCCGATATTCATCAAAGTTCGGATAGAAAATAACACAAATGATCCATATATAGCATGCAAATTAAGTCTAGTACAGCAATGTCTCAAATTCGACTAGATTCCGGATGTCCAACAAGTTCTTCATAAATGGATCATGTTGTTTCAGGCATACTCCTCCTTTAACTTCATCCAATAGTGTGTGCACGTAAATGGTTGTCCCTCTGTCCTGTGGTACACCACGACAGCGCGTGCGGGCTAACATATAATGTGTAGACCAATATTGAATGGATGAATCAATCAAAAAGTTGAGTAAGAGGAAGCAAAACTTACCTCATCCTCTGTCACGTGCAATGGCCACCTTGCCTCGAGCTGACGAACTATGTCGCAAAATTTGGTGATGCTGGTCTGGCTAGTGTACCAGCGATACGATGATGACCTCACGTTGCATTGTTGAATGATGTACATGTCGTAGGGTACAATGTGCTTTCTTGCGTGAAACCCTTTTTGCACTTGCTACCAGAAGGCCACCCCTCTACTCCTGCCTACGAAATTCATGATACGACCAACCACGCATTGCACAACAACTCATCCTTCATGGTCGAGTAGCTCACCATCCTTCGTATTCTAAAAAATGATATAGCATTTGAAAAATAAGCTTAATGGCATTTAACCAAACACCTGTTGGGCGTGGTGTCCGCCATGGAGGTCGTCGACAGGGCGGCGGAGTGTACCTGGGTACAAACGGCTTCAGGGTGGACAACTATGTCGTAAAGGCGAGCGGGCGCGTCGGTGCGGGTTTGCAAACGTACGACAATGCCAACAACGGTGGAGGTGAAGGGTGCGGATGCAAAGTAAGGGAGAGAAGGAGTTGAGTGGAAGGAAAAGGGACCGGGTTGGGTGGGCCGGGGGTGTTGAGTCCTATGTGTCTGCTACCCGGACTCCCGCAACCCCACGTAGTCTCCAATTTGCAGGAGAAAACGCGTCTGAATCACGTCGCGGATCAATATAGATCCGCGTTGGTTGGCTTTCATGGTTGATCCGAACGGATGCGAGCGGTTTGCAGAGATGACCTTAACACCTTTCCTAGACCTTGGTGTTTCATACATTCAGGCCTTATTTGGTTCCTAGGATAGAAATTTATATAGGAATAAGAAAATCATAAAAAGTGAGATGATATGCATGTCAATTCCTATAGAGGAAAAGATGTCATTTGGTGCATAGGATAGGATTTTTTTCATTGAGTCTAGGCTAATGTTTTTTTCTCCAAAACGTGAAGGATTGATTCCTATCCTACATAGGAATAGGAATTCATTCCTACAAACCAAAAGGCTTCAAAATTTTTTTCCTTTATAAATCATATCCTATAAAATTTCAACAAAAATCCTACAAACTAAAGGAGGCCTGAGGATCTGTTTCTCGAGCATTTTGCCGATGATACCACAAATCCAGAACCAGAGGCAATGATGCACGCTTTAATTAGAGGCTTGCACAATGAAACCAGAGAGCGGTGGGCGAGGCGTGTAGAACAGCCTCGCGTCGGCACGCTCCATGGCCAGCGCCGTATACGCGAGGAGCAGCGTCGCCGCCGCCACCGCACAGCACAGCACGGCTCCGCTCCGGCAACGGGCGCGTCATCCCATGCATCTGCGCAAGATGCGAATAATACGGGCGATTAATTAGAGAACAAATGTACCACACCTAGCCCATCGTCAGACAAATAGGAAATTACCGAACTATCCTTGAGCCAAATTTTCAGTCCAACCATACAAACCATTGGATCAATTATTATGTACTACCACTCCTTGCAAGTTTACACACCTTAAAATCTGTAAATAACTCGTAGTTTAAACAAGCGAGACCATATATAGGCCTAGCTAGGCGGCTACGGTACGGCCGCCATCGACGCAGATGACCTGCCCGGTGATGTAGGAAGCAGCCGGCATGCAGAGGAACCCCACGAGCGACGCCACCTCCTCTGGCTCGCCTAGGCGGCCCAAAGCGGTGCGCGCGCTCTCCGCCTCCCACATCCTCCCTGCCGCATCTGAGTCGATCTGAATGCCGCTGCTGTCGAGGAGGTCCGTCCGGACTCCTCCCGGCGCGACGCAATTGACCCGGATGCCGTCGCATGCCCACTCAACGGCGAGGGTACGGGTGAGCTGGTTCAGGGCCGCCTTGGTCGCCGAGTACAGCGACAGCGTCGGGTATCCGAGCAGCCCGCCAATGGATGAGATGTTCACCACGTTGCCGCCGCTGCCGGCGAGGAGGAGCGGGTGCGCCAGCTGCGCCAGGTGGAAGCAGGACTCGAGGTTGGTGGCCATGAGACGGGCGTACTCCTCCGCCGTGCACGCCGTGGCCGCCCCGAAGAAGGTCTGCCCGGCGTTGTTCACAAGGATGTCCAGCTTGCCCCCCAGCTCGGCGCTGGCCGTTGCCATGAGCGCCTCCCGGTCGCCGCGCACGGAGACGTCGCATGCAGAGCCCGTGACGCGCGCGCTCAGGCGGCCCGCCTCGGCCTCGGCGGCCCATCCGCGCAGCCGCTCCTGCACGTCGGCGTCGCTCCGGGCGCATGTGTGCACCCGGACGCCGAACCCCGCGAGCTCCTCCACGATCGCGCGCCTGCGCCATGCATGGTTCGCAAGTGATTGTGTCAGTGTGTGCGATCAGTGACAAAGCTAGCGGCGTGAAAGAAAGAAGCATGCAGGGCGTACCCGATTCCTTTGGTTCCGCCGGTGACGAGGGCCGTCTTGCCGGCGAGGCTCCACCGCTCCTCTCGGCTTGCTGCTGCTGCCGCCATCTTGGGTCGACCGATGCGTGTATCTCACTGAGTAGACTTGTATATATATACGACGATGATGCTATTAGCTCTCGCGAGAGACTACGACGTGTATAGATGCTTTGCTCGGGGAACTTTTGTCTTGTACGATGAGTACCTTTTTCTTCTTCTCTCTTTTTTTTTTGCGGGTGATGATTACACTAGCAAAGTGACCATAACTAACAAATCCATTGGCGCCTCCCCCCCCCCCCAAAAAAAACAAATCCATTGGCGCCGTCGCGCGGTGCTCGGCCGGGCAAATTAAGGTTTCTTTCAGGATCCAATTAAGAGTTGCTTTTAAAAAAGGAGCTATATATGTATAACCAATGGAAACGACTACTTCTTTTTTGCGGGGTGAAAGACTTTCGTTTAATCAGTCTGGATCAGGATGATCCAAGGAGCATAATTAAGTTTACAACCTCTTCAGGTGCTGATCACAACCAAACGGCTGTTTTAACACAGGCACGTCCTATTCTAGCTAGCTTATTACTAACTTGATTACTCTCCCTCCTAATGGCTCTAACCTTCACTTCTCTTCCACCATAAGTACTCGCTTTAATCTCATGAACGAGGCCTGCGTTTGGTGACCCGTCTGTAGACTTGTGCATGAGCATAGCAGCAACCTCTGAGCAGTCCGTCTCGAGGATGAATGGTGCTGAGCTCCACTCCATAGCAAGGGAAACCCCTTCTCGACATGCTTCCAGTTTAGCTGCTAGTGCATTATGGCATGTGAACATGTGGCGTCAAGATGAAAAAACGATATGGCCCTCCGCGTCTCGAATGACCATCCCGATGTCGCCATTCCCTGCTTGCTCCGAGTAAGAGCCGTCGATGTCGAGCTTCAGCCAGCCGGCGGGAGGCGGCTCCCATCTATCTGGTTGTCGTGGCACCCCGCCCCTACTTGTTGGTTTGCTGAATGACGTTCCAGCCACATGGGGTGCCGACAGCTGCACCACCATTTTGCCTTTCTCATGGTCGCCTTGGGGATGCTGCTGGATACAAAGGAGGGACGTGATGTAGCTGTGCAAGAATCTACGTGATGCCTTGGTCGGGGGAGCTTCCTTCTCATGTGTGATCCTATTTTGGACATGCCATGAGCGCCACATAGTCATCAATAGAGTCATTCTTGAGGTGCTGGTGAGTGGCTCCAGTACCTCAAACAACCACTCCGGCCCTGTGTTGCGAACAGAGCTAATATCTGGCAGCGGCCAATCCTGCGCCATGGCACACCATAGGTCCACCACACGAGGGCACTCACACATAGCATGGAAGCCGTCCTCGCATTCCATTCCACACACATGGCATATATTAGATGGTTCCAGGTGACCAGAACATTGGTTGGACCAAGTGGCCAGAGAATTAGTCACAAGCCGCCATGCAAAGACGCGTACCTTAGGGGGAGCAGGGCACCCCCATATGATCTTCCAGATGGCACGACGACCATCTGGTGCCCTGCTCGTAGCACATGCCGATGGGCGCTCACACTCGTCCATGGCTAGGCGGTAGGCCGAACAAACGGTAAATATGTCATTCTTCTCTGGCGCCCAAGCAAGGGTGTCGTCGAAGCCACGGCGGCAAGCTCGGATGCGTGTGATGGCATCAATGTCAACCGGGAGGAGGTGTCGACGAAGAAGGTCCAGCCGCCATGCGCCGCGCTCATCAAGAAGATCCTCCACTCGCCTCAGTCGGCACGTGCCCTGCGATGTGATGAGATTCGCTCCATGCTCCCTCGGTAGCCACTTATCTCACCAAATGCGAATATTTTTGCCATTATCAACGCGCCAAGTCAGCCCTTTCTTCAGAAGTTCGAGGTCGTGCTGGATGCCCTGCCAAGATGCCGAAGCATTACCAGAAAAAACTGTATCCTCAAGGCGCCCATCAGGATAGTATCGAGCTTTTAGAACCTGCGCACATAAACTATCTGCTCTAATTAGGAGGAGGCGCCAAGCTTGCCGGGCTAGCAGAGCTTGGTTGAACATGCGGTAGTCTCTAAATCCAAGGCCTCCCTTGGTTTTGTGCGCCATAATATTTGGCCAAGAGATCCAATGTATTTGCGCTTCCCTTTAGAGGATCCCCACCAAAAGTTCCTGACCATGCGGTTCAAGTCGTCACAAACAGACACTGGAAGTTTAAACACACTCATCGCGAAGGTTGGGATTGCCTGCAATCATCACTTCTTTCCCTGCCGAGGAAAGTGTGTCGCCCCATGCAATAATCAAAAGTATATGATATGTTGATCGGACCTTCTTGAAGCAAATGATGCAAAATTTGGTTTCGCTCACAGGTGGATTGACTGGATAATGTCTTGTGTCATCATTGTGAGGTACAATGTGAAATTTAATGGAACCCTTCTGGATTCATTTGCACCGACGCGAGGGCTTCGGCAAGGTGATCCACTCTCCTCTTTTTTGTTCCTTTTTATTGCTGGCGGTCTCTCGGCCTTGTTGAAGTATGGTGAAAGGAGTGGGAATTTGGTGCCACTCAAAATCTGCTGGCGTGCCCCGGGGATCTCCCACTTGTTGTTTGCACATGACACCCTACTCTTTTTCAAGGCTGATAATAAGCAAGCTGATGGGATCCGTAATATCCTATGTCCTACGAGAAAGCAACGGGCTAGTTGATTAACCCAGCAAAATGCAGTATCATGTTTGGGAAATCTTGTCCGGAGAACAGCCAAGTGAGTATTTATTCGACCCTACAGGTTGAAAGGTCAACCTTTGAAGAGAGATATCTCGGGCTGCCTACACTGGAGGGGCGGATGTCAAAAGGAAAATTTCAGATTCTTCAGGCACAGCTGACCAAATGGAAATGACTACTTAACACTAGTAGTTGATTAATGTCTCATTTCTAGCGGTGTTAGGCGATCCATCAAGAATTCATGATTGATCAGTTTGTATTTGTGTTTGCCGCCTTGGCTTTTATTGTGCAATTTTGTTATTTCAGGATTGGTGCAAGTGCAAAAGACGAGACAATCTTGATCCGGCGGCTATCAGTTGTTTACAAGGAATGACTTTTTGGTTGAGAGTACAAGAAATAACATTTTTTTGAGGAAAGAGTACAAGAGATAACTATTTGTGTGTATACCAGGTCATGGTCACTTTTATTGAAGGCCGGTTCTGTTTGCCTCTAAAAAACAACCTAGGATCGAGCCCAATAATACCCTTTTCTATCAAAAAGATGGTTGAAGCCGGAAAGGGATTTGTGGATCACCGGGACGGGGGCATCGACCCCCTGTTTTTCTGGATTTTGATTTTCAATCTCTTGTATCTTATGAACCAAAATTCTAAATTAAGTTTCGTTTTCATATTCATGTTTCTTGTGATAAGCACTTTCAAATAAGACCCATTTTGCATATGTTTTGACAAGTTTTTGAAATTGCATTAAGTTTCATTTCCTGAAACTTGATACAAAGAACGACAAAAATCACAAGTTTCAGAAACTAAAACTTAAAATTTAATGTGCCCTCATGCCGAATTCAACAAACTTTGTGGATCGTGAGACTATCGTGCGTCCGATCATGGCTGGGCAGGTGTGTGCCCCCCACAAGTTTCATGCTTGAAGCCCTCAGGCTATGCTAGCTCGATAGTACATGATCACTCATGTTCCATTGACCTGGAGATAATAAGACAACTTTGTGAATTCTAAAGCTCAACGGCTATGTCCTTTAGTGGATGATGTGTTAGTGTTGATGTGTTAGATTATATGCGAGAGTGCATATGTGTATGTCTACATTTAACTCCGTTTCACGTTTTTGACGCAAACGAGCATGGATGCATTGGTGGTCGGTGATTTGCTTTCACCGACTTGTTTCTTTTATGTGCAAAGAACAAATGTCATATTTAAGTTGACTAAACTCTTACAAAAAGCATCCTTATAGAAATTAAAAAAGATATATTTTTGTGTCCTCAATTTAGATCAAGGCACCGGCGGACACGATGTTTATAGAAAATCATCACTTCGGAGCGAAAACACCGGAGAGGGCATGCAAAATACCCCAGGCCCAGCTAGACAAAGCGGGGGAAAACATATTTCACATGCTCCCGAAAGAGGCTCAGGGCAGCCAGCTGTTGTTTGTTGGAACTGGAGCCAGAGGATCATGGTGTACAATGGCGTTATGCACTTTGTAGGACAACATTGTTGGAAACGAATGTTTTGGCAATGCTTCACGATGTATTGATTGGTGCATAGCGCACGTATATATGGAGTGCAAGGTGGGCCACAACCTCAACTATACAAAGACTAGGAGGTGGGCCGGGCTATACAATATACATGCACAAACCATATATTCAACACCCCCCCCTCCGCAGTCGAAGCTTCGCCGGAGACACAAAGACTGGACCTGAACTCCTCGAAAAGAAAAATAGGCAGTCCTTTTATCATGACATCGGCAAACTGTTGCCCCGTCGGGACGTGGAGGATCCGGATACGCCCAAGGGCCAACTGCTCATGAACAAAGTGTATGTCGAGCTCAATATGCTTCGTTCGTCGATGGTGGACCGGGTTGGCGGAGAGGTACACGCGGACGTTGTCGCAGTAGACGAGCGTGGCCTTGTGAACATCACAAAGCAACTCCTGGAGCAGCTGACGAAGCCAAGAGCATTCGGCAACGGCGTTAGCCACTGCCCGATACTCTGCCTCGGCACTCGAGCGGGAGACGGTGGGCTGTCGCTTGGAGGACCAAGAGATCAGAGACGGCCCAAGGTAGATGTAACACCCCGTATGTAACGTGCCATATTTGTATTCCAACTCTTGCCATTTCCGGCACTAAATTATGTTATTTCCTCATTGTCGGGTTTTAGTCTTCGTGTTGTTTTGGTCTTTGTCATGCATCTCATATCATGTCATCATGTGCATCGCATTTGCATACGTATTCATCTCATGCATCCGAGCATTTTCCCCATTGTCCGTTTTGCATTCCGGCGCTCCTATGTCCTCCGGTGTTCCTTTCTACCTCTTTTCGTGTGCGGGTATTAAACGTTCTCGGATTGGACCGAGACTTGTAATGCGGCCTTGGTTTACTACCCTGTCAAGTTTCGTGCCATTTGGACTTCGTTTGATACTCCAATGGTTAACCGAGGGACCGAAAAGGCCTCGTGTGTGTTGCAACCCAACACCTCTCCAAAGTGGCCCAAAACCCACCTAAACCTACTCCATCATCTATATCGTTCGATCACGATTGCATGGCCGCAAACCGTGCTCAATTTGGAGCCTCCTAGCTCCCTCTACCTCTATATATAGGCCACTCCCCCGAAATTTCGGATCTCTCCACCCCTACCCTAGAAATCTGCTCCCCTCGCCGCCGGACGTGTCCGATTTGGGCCGGACACGTCCGCCCGCTCCGCCGGACCTATCAGCAAGCGCCACGTGTCCCGGGCGGGCGCCACATCGCCGCCGACCGCGCGGGCCCGCCGAAGCCCGTGGTCGGCCCCCGCGGCCCACGTCGCCCCGCCGCCACCTACCGCGCGCCCCGCCGCCTAGGACCTCGCCGCGCCGCCCCATCTCCTCCCCGCGCCGGCGAACCTCTACTCCGGCCGCCGCCCGACCTTGCCGGTCGCCGTCGACGCCGCCCCGAGCCGGCGACCGCTTCCTCCGCCGCCTCGCCGCTCCACCTCACCGCCCGAGCTCCGGCCGCCCTCCGCCCTCTCCTCGTCGACCGGGAACCCCAAGTCTGGCGAGCTCGTCTCCTGTTCCGGCAAAGTCTCCGGTCGTCCTCGGGCTGCGTGCGATCCCGATCTGGATCCAGATCTGGAATCGGTTGACTTTTACCCCCAAACCCTAATATTTTTGCATACTTTGACATGCCATAACTCTGCATCCGTGGCTCAGATTCATGCGTGTAGCATATCGAAATGTTCGTCTCGACGAGTACTTCATTTCATCTCATTGCATCATGTTCATTTGAGCTCATCTTGATGCCTGAAATGCTGTTGGAAGAGGGATACGTGATGTTAGTTTCAGATTATTATCAGCAAATGCACTTTTGTCATTTTTCCATGATTAATGTGTGCATGCTATGATCTTGAGCTCTACATGTGATTTGAAGTATGCCATGCCATCTTTACAGGGGTGTATGCCATGTATTTTTGTGATCTCTGTGGTGACTAGCACAAGCATGCAAAGTAGCTTACTTAATGTTGCTGATTTCAGGACTTAGAAATATTCTAAGTCTTTGCCCTGTCATTATTTTTATGCCATGAGTTCCTGCTGATACCGAGTGATCTATGCCTCTTTTGAGCATGATCAGTAAGGATGTTTTGTAGATATTGTGATGCTCTATCCATCCATGTCTTTTTTTGCAATTATGGAGCACACTAGCTTGAGTCAATCGAGCTCTACTTTTACTATAAAATATTCCTGACAGAATGTTTACATGTTAATCATTTTTGCCGAGCTTGTTGTTGTTCATCCGTGCGTGCTATGTTGTTGTTCTTGCCATGTCTAGATTCTATGGCATGTCTACTTGCTGGGTGTATGCTTAGTTTCTCATGCAATGCCTTGTGGTGAGTGCATCGAGCTCGTAAACATGCCTACTTGATATCTGTTTTGCCATGTTCCAGTTTTTTACTAAGTCTGAATCTGTTAACGATAATTGCTATGTTCACATGGTTGCCATTGTATTTTCTGATCCCTTTTGGCTTATGGTCAGTAAGGGACTTTTGTTGTATGCTTTGAGTAGCTTCATGCCATGCCTTGCTTTGTCATGATATGTTCCTGTAGCATGTTGTTACCTTACTCTAAACATTGCTTCCTGATGTTAAATTCATGACTTGATGTTAATTTCACTAAGTCTGAAACCTGATATCTTTTGCACTTTTGCCATTCTTGTTTGAACCTACTATTGAGTGAATTAGCCGTAGCTCAGTGTTCATCTTTTGTCAAGCATCTTGAGTGGATCCCTGCAATGTATTTTTTTGCTATGTTAGAGTGTGTAGCATGTTGTTCTTGATGCATTTAGATGGCCTCGTGCTGTTAATCGCAGATCGGTGCCATATTTGTTTTGCTTGCCATTTCCAAACCGTGCATCCGATTCCGGTGATCTTTATATCGATTTTGACCGAAATCAACTCACCTTTCCAGTGGCACTCTTGGTTTTCCAAGTTGAGGCTAGGTTCAATTATTTCTTTCCAAATCATGCATATGCATCGCATATCGCATCCCGCATATCATGACATGTTTTGCATCATGTTGCTTGTGCATTGCACGTGGTTGATTGTGTCTCCCTTTGCTTGTTCTTCTTGCTTGGGTAGATCCGGGAGACGAGTACGTGATCGAGGAGCCCGTTGAGTACGCTTACGAGGATCAAGCCAACTCGGAGAACTTTGCAGGCAAGATGACCATACCCTCGAAATCACTTCTATCTTTGCTTGCGAGATGCTCGCTCTTTTGCCATGCCTATGCTACGATACCTACCACTTGCTTATAATGCCACCCATATTGCCATGTCAAACCTCTAACCCACTTTGTCCTAGCAAACCATTGTTTGGCTATGTTACCGCTTTGCTCAGCCCCTCTTATAGCGTTGCTAGTTGCAGGTGAAGATTGGAGTTTGTTCCTTGTTGGAATATGTCTATTGTTGGGATATCATTATCATATATTGTTTATCTTAATGCACCTATACACTTGGTAAAGGGTGAAAGGCTCGGCCTTATGCCTGGTGTTTTGTTCCACTCTTGCCGCCCTAGTTTCCGTCATACCGGTGTTATGTTCCTTGATTTTGCGTTCCTACACGGTTGGGTTATAATGGGAACCCCTTGACAGTTCTCCTTGAATAAAACTCCTCCAGCAAGGCCCAACCTTGGTTTTACCATTCGCCACCTAGCCTTTTTCCCTTGGGTTTCGCGGACTCAAAGGTCATCTTTATTTTAAACCCCCGGGCCAGTGCTTCTCTAAGTGTTGGTCCAACCCAGAGCACCGTGCGGGGCCGTCCCTTGGCAACTTGGGTTACGTTGGATTTCGTACGCTTAGCTTATCCGGTGTGCCCTGAGAACGAGATATGTGAAGCTCCTATCGGGATTTGTCGGCACAGCGGGTGGTCTTGCTGGACTTGTTTTACCATTGTCGAGATGTCTTGTAACCTGGATTCCGAGTCTGATCGGATTGTCTTGGGAGAAGGAATATCCTTCGTTGGCCGTGAGAGATTGTGATGGGATAAGTTGGGACACCCCTCCAGGGATTTGATCTTTCGAAAGCCGTGCCCGCGGTTATGGGCAGATGGGAATTTGTTAATGTCTGGTTGTAGATAACCTTTAACTTAACTTAATTAAAATGAACCAAAAGAGTGTGTGGCCGTGATGGTCTCTTTTCGGCGGAGTCCGGGAAGAGAACACGGTTTGGAGTTATGCTTGAACGTAGGTTGTTCTAGGATCACTTCTTGATCATAGTTCATCGACCGTGCCTTTGCCTTCTCTTCTCGCTCTCATTTGCGTATGTTAGCCACCATATATGCTAGTCGCTTGCTGCAGCTTTTGGGGAACGTAGTAATTTCAAAATTTTCCTACGCACACGCAAGATCATGGTGATGCATAGCAACGAGAGGGGAGAGTGTGATCTACGTACCCTTGTAGATCGACAACGGAAGCGTTTGGTTGATGTAGTCATACATCTCCACGGCCCGACCGATCAAGCACCGAAACTACGACACCTCCGAGTTCTAGCACACGTTCAGCTCGATGACGATCCCCGGACTCCGATCCAGCAAAATGTCGGGGAAGAGTTCCGTCAGCACGACAGCGTGGTGACGATCTTGATGCACTACTGTCGCAGGGCTTCGCCTAAGCACCGCTACAATATTATCGAGGACTATGGTGGTAGGGGGCGCCGCACACGGCTAAGGATATGATCACGTGGATCAACTTGTGTTCCTCTGGGGTGCCCCTGCCTCCGTATATAAAGCCTCAAGGGGGGGAGGCCGGCCGGCTATCATAGGCGCGCTAGGAGGAGTCCTACTCCCTCCGGGAGTAGGATCCCCCCAATCCTAGTTGGAATAGGATTCGCGGAGGGGGGAAAAGAGGAAGGGGGGCCGGCCCCCTCTCCTTGTCCTATTCGGACCAAGGGAGGGGAGGGGCACGCAGCCCATCTCCGGCTGCCTCTTCTCTTTTCCACTAAGGCCCACTAAGGCCCATATACCTCCCGGGGGGTTCCGGTAACCTCCCGATACTCCGGTAAAATCCCGATTTCACTCGGAACACTTCCGATATCCAAACATAGGCTTCCAATATATCAATATTTATGTCTCGACCATTTCGAGACTCTTCGTCATGTCCGTGATCACATCTGGGACTCCGAACAACCTTCGGTACATCAAAACGTATAAACTCATAATATAACTGTCATCGAAACCTTAAGCGTGCGGACCCTACGGGTTCGAGAACAATGTAGACATGACCGAGACACGTCTTCGGTCAATAACCAATAGCGGGACCTGGATGCCCATATTGGCTCCTACATATTCTACGAATATCTTTATCGGTCCGACCGCATAACAACATACGTTGTTCCCTTTGTCATCGGTATGTTACTTGCCCGAGATTCGATCGTTGGTATCCAATACCTAGTTCAATCTCGTTGCTGGCAAGTCTCTTTACTCGTTCCGTAATACATCATCTCGCAACTAACTCATTAGCTGCAATGCTTGCAAGGCTTAAGTGATGTGCATTACCGAGAGGGCCCAGAGATACCTCTCCGACGATCGGAGTGACAAATCCTAATCTCGAAATACGTCAACCCAACATGTACCTTTGGAGACACCTGTAGAGCACCTTTATAATCACCCAGTTATGTTGTGACGTTTGGTAGCACACAAAGTGTTCCTCCGGCACACGGGAGTTACATAATCTCATAGTCATAGGAACATGTATAAGTCATGAAAAAAGCAATAGCAACATACTAAACGATCAGGTGCTAAGCTAATGGAATGGGTCATGTCAATCAGATCATTCAACTAATGATGTGATCCCGTTAATCAAATGACAACTCTTTGTCCATGGTTAGGAAACATAACCATCTTTGATTAACGAGCTAGTCAAGTAGAGGCATACTAGTGACACTTTGTTTGTCTATATATTCACACATGTATTATGTTTCCGGTTAATACAATTCTAGCATGAATAATAAACCTTTGTCATGATATAAGGAAATAAATAATAACTTTATTATTGCCTCTAGGGCATATTTCCTTCAGTCTCCCACTTGCACTAGAGTCAATAATCTAGATTACACAGTAATGATTCTAACACCCATGGAGCTTTGGTGCTGATCATGTTTTGCTCGTGGAATAGGCTTAGTCAACGGGTCTGCTACATTCAGCTCCGTATGTATCTTGCAAATCTCTATGTCTCCCACCTGGACTAGATCCCGGATGGAATTGAAGCGTCTCTTGATGTGTTTGGTTCTCTTGTGAAATCTGGATTCCTTTGCCAAGGCAATTGCACCAGTATTGTCACAAAAGATTTTCATTAGACCCGATGCACTAGGTATGACACCTAGATCGGATATGAACTCCTTCATCCAGACTCCTTCATTTGCTACTTCCGAAGCAGCTATGTACTCCGCTTCACATGTAGATCCCGCCACGACGCTTTGTTCAGAACTGCACCAACTGACAGCTCCACCGTTTAATGTAAACACGTATCCGGTTTGCGATTTAGAATCGTCCGGATCAGTGTCAAAGCTTGCATCAACGTAACCGTTTACGATGAGCTCTTTGTCACCTCCATATACGAGAAACATATCCTTAGTCCTTTTCAGGTATTTCAGGATGTTCTTGACCGCTGTCCAGTGATCCACTCCTGGATTACTTTGGTACCTTCCTGCTAAACTTATAGCAAGACACACATCAGGTCTGGTACACAGCATTGCATACATGATAGAGCCTATGGCTGAGGCATAGGGAACATCTTTCATTTTCTCTCTATCTTCTGCAGTGGTCGAGCATTGAGTCTGACTCAACTTCACACCTTGTAACACAGGCAACAACCCTTTCTTTGCTTGATCCATTTTGAACTTCTTCAAAATCTTGTCAAGGTATGTGCTTTGTGAAAGTCCAATAAAGCGGCTTGATCTATCTCTATAGACCTTTATGCCTAATATGTAAGCAGCTTCACCGAGGTCTTTCATTGAAAAACTCTTATTCAAGTATCCCTTTATGCTATCCAGAAATTCTATATCATTTCCAATCAGTAATATGTCATCCACATATAATATCAGATATGCTACAGAGCCCCCACTCACTTTCTTGTAAATACAGGCTTCTCCGAAAGTCTGTATAAAACCAAATGCTTTGATCACACTATCAAAGCGTTTATTCCAACTCCGAGAGGCTTGCACCAGTCCATAAATGGATCGCTGGAGCTTGCACACTTTGTTAGCTCCCTTTGGATCGACAAAACCTTCCGGTTGCATCATATACAACTCTTCTTCCAGAAAACCATTCAGGAATGCAGTTTTGACATCCATCTGCCAAATTTCATAATCATAAAATGCGGCAATTGCTAACATGATTCGGACAGACTTAAGCATCGCTACGGGTGAGAAGGTCTCATCGTAGTCAACCCCTTGAACTTGTCGAAAACCTTTTGCGACAAGTCGAGCTTTGTAGACAGTAATATTGCCGTCAGCGTCAGTCTTCTTCTTGAAGATCCACTTATTCTCAATTGCTTGCCGATCATCGGGCAAGTCAACCAAAGTCCATACTTTGTTTTCATACATGGATCCCATCTCAGATTTCATGGCTTCAAGCCATTTTGCGGAATCTGGGTTCACCATCGCTTCTTCATAGTTCGTAGGTTCATCATGATCTAGTAGCATGATTTCCAGAACAGGATTACCGTACCACTCTGGCGCAGATCTTACTCTGGTTGATCTACAAGGTTCAGTAGTATCTTGTTCTGAAGTTTCATAATCATTATCATTAGCTTCCTCACTAATTGATGCAGGTGTCGCAGAAACAGGTTTCTGTGATGTACTACTTTCCAATAAGGGAGCAGGTACAGTTACCTCGTCAAGTTCTACTTTCCTCCCACTCACTTCTTTCGAGAGAAACTCCTTCTCTAGAAAGGATCCATTCTTAGCAACGAATATCTTGCCTTCGGATCTGTGATAGAAGGTGTACCCAACAGTCTCCTTTGGGTATCCTATGAAGACACATTTCTTCGATTTGGGTTCGAGCTTATCAGGTTGAAGCTTTTTCACATAAGTATCGCAGCCCCAAACTTTAAGAAACGACAACTTTGGTTTCTTGCCAAACCATAGTTCATAAGGTGTCGTCTCAACGGATTTTGATGGTGCCCTATTTAACGTGAATGCGGCTGTCTCTAAAGCATAACCCCAAAATGATAGCGGTAAATCAGTAAGAGACATCATGGATCGTACCATATCTAGTAAAGTACGATTACGACGTTCGGACACACCATTACGTTGTGGTGTTCCGGGTGGCATGAGTTGCGAAACTATTCCGCATTGCTTCAAATGTACACCAAACTCGTAACTCAAATATTCTCCTCCACGATCAGATCGTAGAAACTTTATTTTCTTGTTACGATGATTTTCAACTTCACTCTGAAATTCTTTGAACTTTTCAAATGTTTCAGACTTATGTTTCATTAAGTAGATATACCCATATCTACTTAAGTCATCTGTGAAGGTGAGAAAATAACGATATCTGCCACGAGCCTCAATATTCATCGGACCACATACATCAGTATGTATGATTTCCAACAAATCTGTTGCTCTCTCCATAGTACCGGAGAACGGTGTTTTAGTCATCTTGCCCATGAGGCACGGTTCGCAAGTACCAAGTGATTCATAATCAAGTGGTTCCAAAAGTCCATCAGTATGGAGTTTCTTCATGCGCTTTACACCGATATGACCTAAACGGCAGTACCACAAATAAGTTGCACTATCATTATCAACTCTGCATCTTTTGGCTTCAACATTATGAATATGTGTGTTTCAACTATCGAGATTCATCAAAAATAGACCACTCTTCAAAGGTGCATGACCATAAAAGATATTACTCATATAAATAGAGCAACCATTATTCTCTGATTTAAATGAATAACTGTCTCGCATTAAACAAGATCCAGATATAATGTTCATGCTCAACGCTGGCACCAAATAACAATTATTTAGGTCTAATATTAATCCCGGAGGTAGATGTAGAGGTAGCGTGCCGACCGCGATCACATCGACTTTGGAACCGTTTCCCACGCGCATCGTCACCTCGTCCTTTGCCAGTGTTCGCTTATTCCGTAGTCCCTGTTTCGAGTTGCAAATATTAGCAACAGAACCAGTATCAAATACCCAGGTGCTACTGCGAGCTCTAGTAAGGTACACATCAATAACATGTATATCACATATACCTTTGTTCACCTTGCCATCCTTCTTATCCGCCAAATACTTGGGGCAGTTCCGCTTCCAGTGACCAGTCTGCTTGCAGTAGAAGCACTCAGTTTCAGGCTTAGGTCCAGACTTGGGTTTCTTCTCTTGAGCAACAACTTGCTTGCGGTTCTTCTTGAAGTTCCCCTTCTTCTTCCCTTTGCCCTTTTCCTTGAAACTACTGGTCTTGTTGACCATCAACACTTGATGCTCCTTTTTAATTTCTACCTCCGCAGCTTTCAGCCTTGCGAAGAGCTCGGGAATAGTCTTATTCATCCCTTGCATATTATAGTTCATCACGAAGCTCTTGTAGCTTGGTGGCAGTGATTGGAGAATTCTGTCAATGACGCAATCATCTGGAAGATTAACTCCCATCTGAATCAAGTGATTATTATACCCAGACATTTTGAGTATATGCTCACTGACAGAACTGTTCTCCTCCATCTTGCAGCTATAGAACTTATTGGAGACTTCATATCTCTCAATCCGGGCATTTGCTTGAAATTTTAACTTCAACTCCTGGAACATCTCATATGCTCCATGACGTTCAAAACGTCGTTGAAGTCCTGATTCTAAGCCGTAAAGCATGGCACACTGAACTATCGAGTAGTCATCAGCTTTGCTCTGCCAGACGTTCATAATATCTGGTGTTGCTCCAGCAGCAGGCCTGGCACCCAGCGGTGCTTCCAGGACGTAATTCTTCTGTGCAGCAATGAGGATAATCCTCAAGTTACGGACCCAGTCCGTGTAATTGCTACCATCATCTTTCAACTTTGCTTTCTCAAGGAACGCATTAAAATTCAACGGAACAACAGCACGGGCCATCTATCTACAATCAAACATACTTAAGCAAGATACTATCAGGTACTAAGTTCATGATAAATTTAAGTTCAATTAATCATATTACTTAAGAACTCCCACTTAGATAGACATCCCTCTAATCTTCTAAGTGATCACGTGATCCAAATCAACTAAACCATAACCGATCATCACGTGAAATGGAGTAGTTTTCAATGGTGA
Organism: Triticum urartu; assembly: GCF_003073215.2. Lineage (NCBI taxonomy): Eukaryota > Viridiplantae > Streptophyta > Magnoliopsida > Poales > Poaceae > Triticum > Triticum urartu. Next base: position 674,423,937 of record NC_053024.1, read on the forward strand.
ACATCACTATGTTGATCATATCTACTATATGACTCATGCTCGATCTTTCGATCTTAGTGTTCCGAGGCCATATCTGCATATGCTAGGCTCGTCAAGTTTAACCTGAGTATTCTGCGTGTGCAAAACTGGCTTGCACCCGTTGTAGATGGACGTAGAGCTTATCACAACCGATCATCATGTGGTATCTGGGCACGACGAACTTTGGCAACGGTGCATACTCAGGGAGAACACTTTTATCTTGATAATTTAGTGAGAGATCATCTTATAATGCTACCGTCAATCAAAGCAAGATAAGATGCATAAAAGATAAACATCACATGCAATCAATATAAATGATATGATATGGCCATCATCATCTTGTGCTTGTGATCTCCATCTCCGAAGCCCCGTCATGATCACCATCATCACCGGCGCGACACCTTGATCTCCATCGTAGCATCGTTGTCGCCTCGCCAATCTTATGCTTCCGCGACTATCGCTACCGCTTAGTGATAAAGTAAAGCATTACAGCGCGATTGCATTGCATACAATAAAGCGACAACCATATGGCTCCTGCCAGTTGCCGATAACTCGGTTACAAAACATGATCATCTCATACAATAAAGTTCAGCATCATGTCTTGAGCATATCACATCACAACATACCCTGCAAAAACAAGTTAGACGTCCTCTACTTTGTTGTTGCAAGTTTTACGAGGCTGCTACGGGCTTAAGCAAGAACCAATCTTACCTACGCATCAAAACCACAACGATAGTTTGTCAAGTTGGTGCTATTTTAACCTTCGCAAGGACCGGGCGTAGCCACACTTGGTTCAACTAAAGTTGGAGAAACTATCACCCGCAAGCCACCTATGTGCAAAGCACGTCGGGAGAACCGGTCTCACGTAAGCGTACGCGTAATGTTGGTCCGGGCCGCTTCATCCAACAATACCGCCGAACCAAAGTATGACATGCTGGTAAGCAGTATGACTTATATCGCCCACAACTCACTTGTGTTCTACTCGTGCATATAACATCAACACATAAAACCTAGGCTCGGATGCCACTGTTGAGGACCGTAGTAATTTCAAAATTTTCCTACGCACACGCAAGATCATGGTGATGCATAGCAACGAGAGGGGAGAGTGTGATCTACGTACCCTTATAGATCGACAACGGAAGCGTTTGGTTGATGTAGTCGTACGTCTCCACGGCCCGACCGATCAAGCACCGAAACTACGGCACCTCCGAGTTCTAGCACACGTTCAGCTCGATGACGATCCCCGGACTCCGATCTAGCAAAGTGTCGGGGAAGAGTTCCGTCAGCATGACGGCGTGGTGACGATCTTGATGCACTACTTTCGTAGGGCTTCGCCTAAGCACCGCTACAATATTATCGAGGACTATGGTGGCAGGGGGCGCCGCACACGGCTAAGAATATGATCACATGGATCAACTTGTGTTCCTCTGGGGTGCCCCTACCTCCGTATATAAAGGCTCAAGGGGGGAGGCCGGTCGGCCATCATAGGCGCGCCAGGAGGAGTCCTACTCCCTCCGGGAGTAGGATTCCCCCACCCCGCAATCCTAGTTGGAATAGAATTCGCGGAGGGGGGAAAAGAGGAAGGGGGCCGGCCCCCTCTCCTTGTCCTATTCGGACCAAGGGAGGGGAGGGGCACGCGGCCCATCTCCGGCTGCCTCTTCTCTTTTCCACTAAGGCCCACTAAGGCCCATATACCTCCCGGGGGGTTCCGGTAACCTCCCGGTACTCCGGTAAAATCCCGATTTCACTCGGAACACTTCCGATATCCAAACATAGGCTTCCAATATATCAATATTTATGTCTCGACCATTTCGAGACTCCTCGTCATGTCCGTGATCACATCCGGGACTCCGAACAACCTTCGGTACATCAAAACGTATAAACTAATAATATAACTGTCATCGAAACCTTAAGCATGCGGACCCTACGGGTTCGAGAACAATGTAGACATGACCGAGACACGTCTCCGGTCAATAACCAATAGCGGGACCTGGATGCCCATATTGGCTCCTACATATTCTACGAAGATCTTTATCAGTCAGACCGCATAACAACATACGTTGTTCCCTTTGTCATCGGTATGTTACTTGCCCAAGATTCGATCGTTGGTATCCAATACCTAGTTCAATCTCGTTGCTGGCAAGTCTCTTTACTCGTTCCGTAATACATCATCTCGCAACTAACTCATTAGCTGCAATGCTTGCAAGGCTTAAGTTGTGTGCAGTACCGAGAGGGCCCAGAGATACCTCTCCGATGATCGGAGTGACAAATCCTAATCTCAAAATACGTCAACCCAACATGTACCTTTGGAGACACCTGTAGAGCAACTTTATAATCACCCAGTTATGTTGTGACGTTTGGTAGCACACAAAGTGTTCCTCCGGCACACGGGAGTTACATAGTCTCATAGTCATAGGAACATGTATAAGTCATGAAGAAAGCAATAGAAACATACTAAATGATCGGGTGCTAAGCTAATGGAATGGGTCATGTCAATCAGATCATTCAACTAATGATGTGATCCCGTTAATCAAATGACAACTCTTTGTCCATGGTTAGGAAACATAACCATCTTTGATTAACGAGCTAGTCAAGTAGAGGCATACTAGTGACACTTTGTTTGTCTATATATTCACATATGTATTATGTTTCCGGTTAATACAATTCTAGCATGAATAATAAACCTTTATAATGATATAAGGAAATGAATAATAACTTTATTATTGCCTCTAGGGCATATTTCCTTCAGCAGCTCCACATCATACTTTTACCCTTCCTATAAGCTTAAATAGTCTTGATCACGAGGGTGTGAGATTGCTGAGTCCCCGTGAATCACAGATTACTTCAAAACCAAATGCAGGGACCGATGATACCGCTCCAGGAGATTCGACTGAGCTCAAGTGGGAGTTCGATGAGGACTCAGGATGATACTACGTTTCCTTTCCAGACGATCAGTAGTGGTGCCCAGTTGGGGCGATCGAGGGCTTTGTCGCATTTGGGGTTGTTTTGGGTTCCGTAGTCTGACCTTGAGTGTATCTGGATGAATGTAATGATATTTATGCTATTTGTGTGACGTGGCGAGTGTAAGCCAACTATGTATCTCTTTTCCTTATTTATTACATGGGTTGTTGTGAAGATTACCTCACTTGCGACATTGCTTACAATGTGGTTATGCCTCTAAGTCGTGCTTCGACACGTGGGAGATATAGCCGCATCGTGGGCGTTACAGTAGACACAGTACCCCGAAGTGGAGCGCCGTGTGTCCGGGCAGCCAGCCAGTCCGCATCAGAGTAGGTTACGAGGTCGGTGGAGGCGGAGGCCGTCAGTGTAAGTCCCATGGACGGGGTGCCGCGTATGTAACGGAGGATACGCTTCACCAAGGTCCAGTGAGAGTCACGCGGAGCATGCATGTGAAGACATACCTGCTGAACGACATACTGCAAGTCGGGGCGCGTCAGGGTGAGGTACTGCAAAGCACCCACAATGGAGCGATAGAAGGCTGCGTCAGATGCGGGAGAACCCTCCAGAGCGGAAACCTTGGCCTTGGTGTCGACAGGCGTGGGAGCGGGCTTGCAGTTAAGCATGCCGGCTCGATCGAGAAGCTCATGGGTGTAACGCTGCTGGTGCAGAAAGAACCCATCTGGTCGTCGAACCACCTCAATGCCAAGGAAGTAGTGGAGGGGCCCCAAGTCCTTCAGGGCAAGCTCATCGCGAAGACGAGCAGTGAGCCGCTGGAAGAGCGCGACAGTGGATGCCGTCAGGATGATGTCGTCGACGTACAGCAACAAGTAGGCCGTGTCAACCCCATGATGGTACACGAAGAGGGACACATCAGAGCGAGTCTATGTAAATTCGAGCATCTGCAGGAATGTAGCGATGCGCTGGTACCAGGCCCGAGGTGCCTGCTTCAACCCGTAAAGGGAACAGGAGAGCAAGCACACATGGTCTAGATGTGTGGCGTTGACAAAGCCGGTGAGCTGTGTTGGGGAACGTAGTAATTTCAAAAAAAATCCTACGCACACGCAGGATCATGGTGATGCATAGCAACGAGAGGGAAAAGTGTTGTCCACGTACCCTCATAGACTGTTAAGCGGAAGCGTTATGACAACGCGGTTGATGTAGTCGTACGTCTTCACGATCGACCGATCCTCAGTACCGAACATACGGCACCTCCGCGTTCAGCACACATTCAGCTCGGTGACGTCCCGCAAACTCATGATCCAGTAGAGCTCGGGGAAGAGTTTCATCAGCACGACGGCGTGGTGACGATGTTGATGAAGCTACCGTGACATGGCTTCTCCTAAGCACTACTACAGTATGATCGAGGTGGATTATGGTGGAGGGGGGCACCGCATACGGTTGGGAGAGATCTTTGTTATCAACTTGTGTGTCTAGAGGTGATCCCCCGCCCCTGTATATAAAGGAGCAAGGGGGAGGCCGGCCGGCCCTTGTTGGTGCGCCAGGAGGAGGACTCCTCCTCCTAGTAGGAGTAGGATTCCCCCTTTCCTACTCCTACTAGGAGGGGGAAAGGAAGGGAGAGAAAGAGAAGGAAAGGGGGGCGCCGCCCCCCCTCTCCTAGTCCAATTCAAACAAGAGGGGAGGGGGCGCGCTGCCTGCCCTAGGCCGGCCCCTCTCTCTTTCCCTTATGGCCCAACAAGGCCCATTAGCCCCCGGGGGGTTCCGGTAACCCCTCCGGTACTCCGGTAAAATCCTGATTTTATCCGGAACTCTTCCAATGTCCAAATGTAGGCTTCCAATATATCAATCTTCATGTCTCGACCAATTCGTGACTCCTCGTCATGTCCGTGATCATATCCGGGACTCCCAACTACCTTCGGTACATCAAAACATATAAACTCATAAAACTGATCGTCACAGAACTTTAAGCGTGCGGACCCTACGGGTTCGAGAACTATGTAGACATGACCGAGACATGTCTCCGGTCAATAACCAATAGCGGAACCTGGATGCTCATATTGGTTCCTACATATTCTACGAAGATCTTTATTGGTCAAACCGCATAACACTATACGTTGTTCTCTTTGTCATCGGTATGTTACTTGCCCGAGATTCGGTCGTCGGTATCCCAATACCTAGTTCAATCTCGTTACCGCCAAGTCTCTTTACTCGTTTCATAATGTACTATCCCACAACTAACTCATTAGTTGCATTGCATGCAAGGCTTATAGTGATGTGCATTACCGAGAGGGCCCAGAGATACCTCTCCGACAATCAGAGTGACAAATCCTAATTTTGATCTATGCCAACTCAACAAGTACCATCGGAGACACCTGTAGAGCACCTTTATAATCACCCAGTTATGTTGTGACGTTTGGTAGCGCACAAAGTGTTTCTCCGGTATTTGTGAGTTGCATAATCTCATAGTCATAAGAACATGTATAAGTCACGAAGAAAGCAATAGCAGTAAACAAAACTATCAAGTGCTAAGATAACGGAATGGGTCAAGTCAATCACATCATTCTCCTAATGATGTGATCCCATTGATCAAATAACAACTCATGTCTATGGTTTGGGAACTTAACCATCTTTGATCAATGAGCTAGTCAAGTAGAGGCATACTAGTGACACTATGTTTGTCTATGTATTCACACATGTATTATGTTTCCGGTTAATACAATTGTAGCATGTATAATAAACATTTATCATGAAATAAGGAAATAAATAATAACTTTGTTATTGCCTCTAGGGCATATGTCCTTCAGGCTGCTCATAGAACACCTGCTCAGTGAGGTGGCCGTGCAAGAAGGCGTTGGAGACATCCAACTGATGCACAGGCCAAGCTCGGGAGACGGCTAGCTGGAGCACGGTGCGGATCGTGCCCGGTGTCGTGGTTCTAACTCTGACAGTGATGTAGGGGGGTGTGTATCGAGAGGCCAGATCTCAGCTATGGAGAAGTTGTAAGCACACAAGGATTACGAGTTCAGGCCCTTCTCGGAGGAAGTAACAGCCCTACGTCTCGGTGCCCGAAAGAGGTCGATTGGATTATGAGTGTGTGAATAACAGGGGTGCGAACCCTTCATACTGAGGAGGGGGGTGGCTTATATAGAGTTCGCCAGCCCTCTCCTGCCCTCAGTAATGCAGGGTTTAAGGTACATTAAGGTTGGGCGTTACTGGTAACGCCCCTAATAAAGAGCTATGATGACCATAAAGACTATTTAATGACCGACCGTTTACCTGTGGAGTGACTTTAGATCTCCTGACAGTCGAGTGGTTGGCTTCGTGGTCGAGTGGTAGCTTCTTGGTCGAGTGTCTTGAACCCGTTGAGTGGGTACCTTCAAGTCGATTGAAAGATGACTTCTTCTAAGGACGTCCTTTGGCAGGGCTCTTAGGACAGGCCCGTGCCCCTACCCTAGGTACATAGCTTCATCATTAGCCCCCGAATGGATCGAGGTTAGAGTGGGGAAAGAGTTGGGGATCTTTCCGACTGGTTCTTTGGGCTACATGAGTGCCTCGTTTTGGATCAATCGTCACGGATGACGTCATCAACCTCTTTCAGTCGCTTTGGTCCATTCCAGGCCTTTCGTCGAGTGAATTACCTTGCTTGTGAGGCTCCGAATGATGGTGCGAAATGGATCTTCTGTCCGAGGAATTGTTCTGCAACCCGCGGATTTCGCGGGTTTCGAATTTCGGGAAGCGCGCGGGACGGGAGCGGCCGCAGTAATCGGATGTGATAAGGCGGAAGCTCCTTGATTTCCATGCCACCTTTTTCGCCATGTACTGCACGCGCGTCTGTTGTGGGATTTGACGGGATAGCCTGGGCCTACCAGTCAGCCACTCGGAAGTGGCCTCTTATAAGCCGCCGGCTCGGGGTTTCCCAACAGTGCGCTCTCTCCTTTCTTTCTCCCTTCGCAAGGTCCTCCGCCACCTCCGCTCTCACCCTAGCGCCGCAGGCCCGTTCGAGATTTGCCGGCGACAATGGTGAAGGACAAGACGTCTGCTCTGGAGCGCGTGAAGAAGGCGGCGGCGCAGGGGAAAGCGAAGAGGTCCGCTCAGGCCGGATCTTCCTCAAGGACTGCTCTGCCCAGAGGCTGGATCCAGGGCGACTGGATGCCGTCGGTGATTCGGCAGGAAGACCTTGACGACATGGTCGAGGGGGGAGTCATTCCCCGTAGGCCCGGGGAGAGAGATCGAACCCCAACCTCGTGACGGTGAGTGTGTGCTCCTAGCCACCCATATCGACCCCGGATTTTCTCTACCTCCTCATCCTTTTTTTCGGAGCTTTCTGAACTTCTTCGAAGCGCAGCTCCACCACTTCACTCCCAATTCTATCGTGTATCTTGCCGCTTTCATTTCCTTGTGTGAGGGTTTCTTGGGTTGCCGCCCCCATTGGGGACTCTTTAAGCACATCTTCACTTGCCGTTCCCAATCGGTCAAGAAGGCCAAGTCGAGTGACGAAAGGACGCAGGTGATCCAGCTGTGCGGGGGCCTGGCGATCCAGACGAGGGGGAAAAGTTCTTTTCCATCTATCACTTTCCCCGAGTCGGTCCGTGTTTGGCAAGCGACCTGGTTTTACTGTAAAGACCAGGCGACCCCAGGACAGTCGACTAGGCTTCCCCCTTTCTCCCTTGACCGAGCTCAAAAACCCGCTTCTCTGAAAGTGACGCCGGAAGAAAAGGCCCAAGTCAAAGTGCTGGTTGGTCGAGTGGTTCAGCTTGTCCGCGAGGGCGTGACTGGAGGTCATCCTTCGGAGGCACATCCAACCGCTCCAGGCTCGTGACCACCCGATGTGGCTGTACTCGGGTCTCGACGACACCACTCGGATCCACCCGGAGGAGGTTACTGATGAGATGTTAGAGGGGTGACTGTCGAGCATCACAGGAAATAAAGACAACCCCCGAGGAGCCAGGAGGGTTCCTCCACTCAACAACACATACGAAGTGGACCAGGTCTGACTTTATGCTCCTGACTGAGATCTGTTTTCTTCATTGGTCTTCTTTGAATTGGTCGATTGACTTTTTTCTTGTCTGTTGTTTTCCAGGCAACTACTGAGATGTACTCGACCCCCAACGGGGCGCAGGAGCCAACTGAGGAAGGGGAGGCGAGCGGAGGTGAGAGCGGAGACGAACAAGGCGAGTGGGAATCCGATGGCGAAGGAGAGGGAGACGACGACGTCGACTTCAGCGAAGAGGAGGAGGAGGAGGTTGAACCCCCCCGCTCGGAGAGGCGATCCAAGCTTACACACGATCCATCGCGGGAACGTGGTAAGGCGACTGCTCCTATTGGGCAGTCGTCGAAACGCCCTCGGACCTCTTCTCCTACGCCGACCGAAAAGGCTCCCAAGCACCCATGTGCGACGCCGTCCAAGCCGCCCAAGGCTCTGCCCAAGATGAAGATGACTGTCCCCACCATTTCTGGGTAATAATAAAACTTGTTTTCCTTTGTCGACCGTGGACAGATCCTTGGTCGATTCATTGAGCCAACTGACTGACTTTCGAGATTTGCAGTGCTGCTACTTCTGAGCTCTCCACCAAGGACGACGATCAAGAGATGGAGGATGCTGTTACCTCCAACCCTGGTACGATTACTGATGTTCTGCCTTGAGTTGACTGGACATTTATTGCAACTCTGGTCAATTGAGTTTTTTCTTGTAGCTCCTCCTCATGTTATCAACCTCCCGGATGACGACGACGACGAGTCGCTGAGAGTGAGAAGGAACAGGAGGGCGTTGGCTGGCAAGACCCCCCAATCTGCTCCGGCGTCTGAGGCCGTAGCTCGGGATGGTGGTGACACCACTCAGGCTTCTGTGACTTTCGCTGTTCCTCTGACGAGCGTGCGGCCCTCGACGTCGACAGCGGATCCGCCCTCGCTCTTCGCCACACATCACGTCCCTGAGGACCAAATGGATGCAGCTAAGGAAGCTATACGCCAGGCAGGGATCATGATGGAGCAGGTCAAGGTGGTTCGAGAAGCCAGCCAAGCAGCTTATGACGCGAGTTCAGCTCTTCAGAGTAACGTCCAGGTCATTCGATTCACTGCTTGTTCTATTAGGGTGTGCTGTCTGAAGAATCTCTTTTCTGAAGATCTTTAAATCTGTACACCCACTGGGTGTGTCTGTTAAGTCCTGGACGAGTGGGGGCACGCTTAGTGCACCCACTGGGTGTAGTCCCCGAGACTACGGTGGACTGCTGGCAGTCGACTGTAGTCTTTATATTGTGTTGCAGTGGTTGTACTTCTTCACTCGGTCTGGTCAGGCCATGTCGAGTGAAACTGTATCCGGTCGACTGCGGGCAGTCGATTTTTTTTTTTTGCAAAACCAGTGGGGGCACGCTGAGTGCACCCACTGGGTGTAGTCCCGAGACTACTGTTGAAAGTTTTTGATTCAGCTATAGTCTTAGAAGCGCCATCATTGTCTCTTGGTTACTCGGAAGCAACTTATCTTGGACCTCTGTCAACTGATTTTTGCAGAAATCCTGTGGACTTGTGGCTCTCTATACTGAGTTGGAGAACAAACAGATCCAACTCAACCTTGACTTGAAGCTTGCCCAACAGAACCTGCAGAAGGCGCAAGAAGAAGCAAAAGGTATGGCTGGCGAAGTTTCTCATTCTTGACGAGTGACTTTTCTTTCTTGCCCGTTCTTGGTGTTGAGCTCACTCGACGTTCTGTAGATAAACTGGAGGAAGCTCTGAAGAAGAAGGATCGAGATCTTGCCGAAGCGCAGAAGGAGGCCTCGAGCAAAACGAAGCTTGCAGAAGAGAAGCTGGCTTCGGTCAGAACTCTTGAGTAGGAGAACTCCAGACTGAAAGCTGCTCTCGAGATAGCTAATCAAGAGGTCAGCCGACTGAAGAACGACAAGATGGTTCTGCACGACAAGGCGGGTGAGCTGGCGGGGAAGGTGAACGATCTGGAGGCTTGCCTTGGTGGGCTCTCCAAGAAGCTGTTCTTCATGCTTGAAGGTAGTTGCTCCGACCCGACTGTTTTCCAGTTACGAAGCTCGTGTAGGGTCACTGTCTTATTCTTTAATCATGTTCGCAGAGTTCTGCCAGAGCTTCAAAGAGGAAACCAGTCGAGTGGAGCCAGGCTTGGATCCCGCCAATTCTCTCGTGAAGGACGAGGCTGCTATGAACGTGCTCCGACTGGAGTCTCGTGTTACCAGCGTTGTTGACTATCTCGCCCGGCTGAAGGTTGCGATGTCGCGGATTGACACATCACTCTGGCCTGGGACGACGCTTCAGAACGACCTCGAGTCCCTGATGGCTCGACTTAATGAAGTCCCAGGTCGAGTGGCGGAATGGAAGAAATCTTCTGCTAGATGTGGTGCTGATGTCACTCTGTCTCTGGTCCGCGTCCATTGCAAGGAGGCGCGAGAAGAGAAGCTGGCCGCCATTCAAGTTGCCAATACCAGGAAGCACAGCTTTCAAGACTTCATGGAGACTTTCATCGCTGCTGCTACCCGTATTGCAGACGGGATCGACTTGGATGAGTTCGTCGCCCCTTCCATCCCTCCGCTTGAGGAATAAAAACTTTTATGCTTCGCTTTAAATTTGCCTCGGAATGCCGAGTGGATTTGTAACCATTAAACTCTACCGAGCCGAGGGCTCGAGTACTTTGATCTGAGGTCTGGGACCTTTAGGCCTTATCTGAACTTGATTTCTCATTGAATATCTTCATGGTTTGATCCGTCGAGTGGAACTTGATCTTCACTCGGAACAACCTTGTATTTGTGGCGTAACTCCGAAGTAGAAGGTAGAAGTCGACTTGCGCCTCGTCGTCCTTGCGGATTGGGTTGTGTCCTGTACTTAGGTGAGTGCTGGGCTGCAGCTAAAGCCCCGAGTGAGAGGTTCGCTCTCACTCGGTAGGGTTTTTAAACACTTAGGCGAGCGCTGGGCCGCAGCTAAGCCCCCGAGTGGGAGGTTTGCTCCCACTCGGTAGGATTTTAAAACACTTAGGCGAGCACTGGGCTGCAGCTAAGCCCCCGAGTGGGAGGTTTGCTCTCCACTCGGTAGGATTTTTAAACACTTAGGCGAGCACTGGGCTGCAGCTAAGCCCCCGAGTGGGAGGATTGCTCTCCACTCGGTAGGATTTTTAAACACTTAGGCGAGCACTGGGCTGCAGCTAAGACCCCAAGTGGGAGGTTTGCTCTCCACTCGGTAGGATTTTTAAACACTTAGGCGAGCACTGGGCTGCAGCTAAGCCCCCGAGTGGGAGTCTGGCTCGCCACTCGGTAGGATTTTTAAACACTTAGGCGAGCACTGGGCTGTAGCTAAGCCTCCGGGTGGGAGTCTGGCTCGCCACTCGGTAGGATTGTTAAACACTTAGGCGAGCACTGGGCTGCAGCTAAGCCCCCGAGTGGGAGTCTGGCTCGCCACTCGGTAGGATTTTTCAGACATAGGCGAAACGGATTCGCAACTAAGTCACCCACTGGGGGATTTCGTATGCAAACAAAAGTGACAGCAATTATTGGAACACTATTGTCTTTGATAAAAATGAACTGCAGAAGTTTTTCTTATTACATCTCGTCCAAGGGAGAACTCAAGTGTAAAAGGGGCGGAGCAGTTCCGCATTCCAAGCTCGCGGCTCGTCGATCTGGCGATCAACATTGTAGAGGTGATACGCTCCATTGTGGAGGACTCTGGTGACGATGAAGGGGCCTTCCCAAGTAGGAGCAAGCTTGTGTGGTTTCTGTTGATCCACTCGGAGGACCAAATCTCCTTCTTGGAAGGCTCGACTCTTCACATTTCTGGCATGGAATTGACGCAAGTCTTGCTGATAAATGGTCGATCTGATCATGGCCATTTCCCTCTCTTCTTCTAGGAGGTCGACTGCATCTTGCCGGGCTTGTTCTGCTTCATCTTCGGTATAAAGTTCGACTCGGGGCGCGTTGTGAAGAAGATCACTCGGCAGAACTGCTTCGGCTCCATAAACCAGAAAGAACGGAGTTCTTCCAGTCGACCGATTTGGGGTGGTCCTCAATCCCCACAGAACTGACGGAAGCTCGTCGACCCATGCGCCCGCTGCGTGCTTGAGATCGTGCATCAGCCGGGGCTTTAGTCCTTTGAGAATCAGACCATTTGCCCTTTCAGCTTGTCCGTTCGACTGGGGATGGGCGACCGATGCGTAGTCGACTCGTGTGCCTTGAGAGGCGCAAAAAGCTCTGAACTTGTCCGAATCAAAGTTTGACCCATTGTCAGTGATGATGCTATGCGGGACTCCATATCTCAATGTTAAGCCCCTGACGAAACTGATAGCAGTGCAAGCATCAAGATTCTTGATAGGCTTAGCTTCAATCCATTTGGTAAACTTGTCGACTGCCACAAGCACATGTGTGAAACCGCTCCTGCCTGTTCTCAGTGGACCAACCATGTCCAGTCCCCAAACAGCAAAGGGCCAGACGAGTGGAATGGTCTTCAGGGCTGACGCAGGCTTGTGTGACATGTTGGAGTAGAACTGGCACCCTCCACACTTGTCGACTATCTCCTTTGCCATTTCATTTTCTCTTGGCCAGTAAAATCCCGCTCGGTATGCTTTAGCCACAATGGTCCGAGAAGACGCATGGTGACCACAGGTCCCCGAGTGGATATCATCAAGGATTATCTGACCTTCTTCTGGTGTTATGCACTTCTGACCGATTCCAGTCGCGCTTTCTCTATACAACTGTCCCTTTATGACTGTGAAGGCCTTGGATCGACGGACGATCTGGCGAGCCTCTTCCTCGTCCTCCGGGAGTTCTTTCCTTAGGATATACGCGATGTACGGTATCGTCCAGTCGGGAGTGATTGCCAAGACTTCCATGATTAGGTCGACCACAGCAGGGACTTTGACTTCAGTCAGATCTGTGGCACTTTTCGGCTGCGGGGCTTCTTCTATAAAATGATCTTCTTGGACTGACGGCGAGTGGATGTGCTATAGGAACACGTTGCTGGGAATGGCTTCTCACTTGGAGCCTATCTTTGCCAAATCGTCAGCCGCCTGATTTTTCAGTCGGGGGATGTGATGAAGCTCTAACCCCTCGAATTTCTTTTCTAACTTTCTCACTGCATTGCAATAACCAGTCATTGCCAGACTTCTGACGTCCCACTCCTTCATCACTTGATTAACCACCAAATCTGAGTCGCCATAGACCATGAGGTGACGGACGCCGAGTGAAATGGCCATGCACAACCCATACAAAAGTGCTTCATATTCTGCTTCATTATTGGAGGAATCGAAGTGAATCTGGAGAACGTATCTGAGCTTATCTCCTCGGGGGGAGACTAATACTACCCCAGCACCGGAACCATTCAGCATCTTAGATCCATCGAAGAACATGGTCCAGTGCTCCGAGTGAACTTGAGTCGGAAGTTGCTGTTCAATCCACTCGGCGATGATATCTGCGATTGCTTGGGACTTGATAGCCTTCTTTGCTTCAAACTTGATATCTAAGGGAAGGAGTTCAATCGCCCACTTAGCCACTCGACCAGTTGCATCTCTGTTGTGCAGAATCTCTGACAGTGGGGCGTCACTGACGACTGTAATGGAGTGGTCAGAGAAGTAATGTGCAACCTTCTTCGTGGTCATATAAATCCCATATACAAGCTTCTGGTAATGAGGATATCTTTGTTTTGAAGGGGTCAAAACTTCAGACACATAATAAACTGGGTGCTGAACTCTGAAGGCCTTTCCTTCTTCTTCCCGCTCGACCGTAAGTACTGTACTGACAACTTGTCCTGTGGCTGCAATGTAAAGCAGCAGAGGCTCTTTGCTGATTGGGGCAGCAAGCACCGGCTGGGTGGAGAGCAGAGCTTTGAGCTCTGCAAATGTTGCATCAGCTTCTGGAGTCCACTCGAACTTGTCAGACTTCTTCATCAGTCGGTAAAGAGGCAACGCCTTTTCAACAAGACGAGAAATGAATCGACTTAGAGCGGCCAAGCAGCCCGTAAGCTTTTGGGCATCGTGCACACGCACAGGACGCTTCATCCGGAGTATGGTACCAACTTTTTCAGGATTGGCGTCGATCCCCCATTCGGAAACGAGAAAACCGTGTAACTTTCCACCTGGAACTCCGAATGTGCACTTTGATGGATTGAGTTTGATATCATACCTCCTGAGGTTGGCAAAGGTTTCAGCAAGGTCAGTCCGCAGGTCGGAACCTTTCCGTGACTTGACCACAATATCATCCATGTATGCCTCCACATTCCGACTGATTTGAGTGAGTAAACACTTCTGAATCATCCTCATGAACGTGGCTCCAGCATTCTTGAGGCCGAACGGCATGGTGACGTAACAGAAGCATCCGAATGGAGTGATGAAAGCCGTTTTGATCTCGTCGGGTCCATACAGACGGATCTGATGGTACTCGGAATAGGCGTCTAGAAAAGACAATCTCTCGCACCCTGCGGTTGAGTCGACTATTTGGTCGATGCGAGGGAGAGGAAAATGATCTTTCGGGCAGGCCCGATTGACATGTTTAAAATAAATGCACATGCGAAGTGACTTGTCCTTCTTGGGGACCATGACAACATTGGCGAGCCACTCAGAGTGGTAAATCTCTCGGATGAACTCCGCTGCTAAGAGCCGAGCCACCTCCTCGCCAATTGCTTTCTTCTTCTGGACGGCGGACCGTCGAAGATGTTCTTTCACAGGCTTGAATTTTGGGTCGACTCGTAGACGGTGCTCAGCCAGCTCTCTGGGAACTCCAGGCATGTCAGAGGGTTTCCATGCGAAGATGTCCCAGTTCTCACGGAGGAGCTGGACGAGCGCTTCTTCCTATTTGGAGTCGAGCGTCGTTGAGATTTGAGTCGGGGCAGCATTGGGGTCGGTCGGGTGAATGTGGACTGGCTTTGTTTCACCGGACGACTGAAAAGCTGATTCTGAAGCAGGCTTCTTGGCTCGTAGCAATTCACTCGGATCAGCAGTCTTCTGGTACTCTTGCAGCTCGACCACCGCCATCTGAGCATCGGCGATCTTTGAGCCTTTCTGAAAACACTCTTCTGCTTTCTTCTGATTGCCTGTAACAGTGATCACACCTCTGGGGCCAGGCATCTTCAATTTGAGATACACATAACATGGTCGAGCCATGAAGCGTGCATAAGCTGGCCTGCCCAAAATAGCATGATAAGCACTTTCGAAGTCCACAACCTTGAATGTCAACTTTTCCTTGCGGTAATTCTTTGAATCACCAAAAACCACATCAAGAGCAATCTGGCCGAGTGATTCAGCTTTGTTCCCAGGAATGACTCCGTGGAAGCTCATGTTACTGGTATTGAGCCTGGACATCGGAATGCCCATCCCTTTCAATGTTTCTACATACAGTATGTTCAGGCCACTGCCACCATCCATCAGGACTTTGGTCAGTCGAGTGCCTTCGACAATTGGGTTGACCACCAAAGCTTGCCTCCCAGGGGTGGCAATGTGGGTAGGGTGATCAGACTGGTCGAATGTGATGGCAGTCTGAGACCACTTCAGATAGCTGGGCGTTGCCGGAGCAACCATATTCACCTCACGGTTAACGACTTTCAGTCGACTTTTGCTTTCGACATCAGCAAAAATCATCAGGGTGGAATTGACTTGGGGGTATCCATCGTCACTATCTTCCTTGTCCTCAACTCTGTCCGACTCTTTTTCCTTATCTTTGCACTGCTTGCCCTGAAACTGCTGGATCAGGAGCCGGCACTGTCGAGTGGTATGCTTTGGGTAAATAAGATTACCCTCTTCATCTTTCTTGGTGTGGATGTGACATGGCAGATCCAAAACATCATTTCCATCTTGATCCTTAACTTTCTTGGGTTTCCAGGGCCCCTTGCGGAGTCGTCGGCGATGAACGTGAGCGCGCCGAGACGGATCTCGCGGCCCTCCACCAAAACTCCGCACGAAACCATGATCAAAGGGATCGGAAAAATCGCAACTTCTCCAACTAGGCGCTAAGATTCCTGCCCCACGGTGGGCGCCAACTGTCGTGGTTCTAACTCTGACAGTGATGTAGGGGGGGGGGTGTATGGAGAGGCTAGATCTCAGCTATGGAGAAGTTGTAAGCACACAAGGATTACGAGTTCAGGCCCTTCTCGGAGGAAGTAACAGCCCTACGTCTCGGTGCCCGGAGGCGGTCAATTGGATTATGAGTGTGTGAATAACAGGGGTGCGAACCCTTCATACTGAGGAGGGGGGTGGCTTATATAGAGTTCGCCAGCCCTCTCCTGCCCTCAGTAATGCAGGGTTTAAGGTACGTTAAGGTTGGGCGTTACTGGTAACGCCCCTAATAAAGTGCTATGATGACCATAAAGACTATTTAATGACCGACCGTTTGCCTGTGGAGTGACTTTAGATCTCCTGACAGTCGAGTGGTTGGCTTCGTGGTCGAGTGGTAGCTTCTTGGTCGAGTGTCTTGAACCCGTCGAGTGGGTACCTTCAAGTCGATTGAAATATGACTTCTTCTAAGGACGTCCTTGGGCAGGGCTCTTAGGACAGGCCCGTGCCCCTACCCTAGGTACGTAGCTTCATCACCCGGTTTAACAACCGGGGCAAAAGTGTCAGTGAAGTCCATGCCCGCACGTTGCCGAAAGCCTCGAACCACCCAACGAGCTTTGTAGTGCTCGAGAGTGCCATCCGAACGAGTCTTGTTCCGAAAAACCCACTTGCCCGTGATGATGTTGGACGAGGCGGCTGTGGGACAAGCTGCCAGGTGCGGTTTCGTTGGAGCACGTCGAACTCTTCCTGCATCGTAGCGAGCCAATGAGGATCCCGAAGGGCAGCTCGAGCTGTCGACGGGAGAGGGGATGGCTTGGAGACGGAAGCAGCGAGAAGATACTCATCACTGGTGTACCGCGTACTCGGGCGGAAGGTGCCAGCCCGAGAGCGAGTCATCGGGCGGGGCAGCGAGTCCGCGTTGGCCACGGGCGAAGACGAAGAAGAGCCTGCCACCTCCGATGCCACGGGTGAGGCTGCTGCGGGTTAGGTCGCGGACGAGGCCGCCTCAGATGAGGCGGCAGGCGAGGGCGCGGGGGGCGCCGAGGAGGCCCGCGCGGACGGCGGCGCGACAGTCGGGGAGGCCGGGGGCGCAGTAGGCGTCGCGGGAGCCGGGAGGGGTGCAACCCCTAAGGCAGCCAACCGGGGAGGAACTCGACCCGTGGCGCGGGGGGCGCCCTCAAAGCCGGGTGGCGGCCCAAGAGAAGCTCGCGAGCGGCCGTCATCGGGGGCGGGCAAAGCGGCAACATCCGAAGGTACCTGCTGACATGGAAAAACCATCTCATCAAAGTAAACGTGTCGGGAAGTGATCACCCGATGTGAGATAGGATCATAGTAGCGGTAGCCTTTGGTGTTGGGGGGGATAGCCAAGGAAAATACATGCCACGGACCGTGGTGCGAGCTTATGTGGAGTAGTGGAAGCGATGCTAGGGTAGCACAGGCAACCGAAGATGCGGAGCTCGACGTAGGAAGGTGGCGTGCCGAACAAGAGGTGATGAGGTGCAAAATTCCCGCTAGTGCGACAGGGACGGATGTTGAGGAGTAGTGATGCGGTGGCAAGCGCGTCGGGCCAAAAACGTGGTGGCACGTTGGCGTGAAAGAGGAGGGTGCGCACACAGTTATTAAGAGTGCGAAGCACGCGCTCAACGCGGCCATTTTGTTGCGAAGTGTACGGGCAAGTGAGACGAAAAATCATGCCGTGTGTGGCGAGAAGGTTGTGGATCGCAAGATTATCAAACTCCTTCCCGTTGCCTGTTTGCAACGCAAGAATGGGTCGACCAAACTGCGTGGAGACATAGGAGTAGAATGCGGTGAGAGTGGCAACAGAATCCGACTTTCGCCGCAACGGGAAGGTCCACACATAGTGCGAAAAGTCATCAAGTATGACAAGATAATAAAGATAGCCCATGTTACTTGCAACAGGAGAGGTCTAAACATCACTATGAATTACCTCAAACGGGTATGATGCAACATGCGAGGAAGTGCTAAAGGGAAGACGAACATGTTTGCCGAGATGACAAGCATGACAAGTGTGATCGTCGATCTTATTACACGTGAATGAAAAACTCCGAAGAATATGACGAAGAGTGGCGGTGTTGGGATGACCGAGACGAGCATGCCAAAGGTCCACTCCGGCGGAAAGCGCCATGGGTGCAGCGACGGAGGAGGTGGATGAGTGGACCGGGTAGAGCTCGTCGGGGCTTTCACATCGGTGGAGCACCATCCGGGTACAGACATCCTTAACAGAAAAGCCAAACATGTCAAATTCAACGGTGACAGGATTTTCACGTGTAAGAGAACGAACGGAAACAAGATTTTTAATGATGTCAGGTGAGACAAGTATGTTAGAAAGATATAATGGCATGGAGTTAGAAGGAAAAGCAGCATGACCGACATGAGTAATAGGCATGGAGGAACCGTCGCCCACGGAAATGCGAGCAGCGGCGTGAACGGGTGAGCGGTAAGAAGGGTACCAGGGTTGGCGGCCATGTGAGTCGTGGCTCCGGTGTCCATATACCATTCGCCACCGCCAGTGTACTGCTTTGGCGTGGGGGCGGTGTGGAGGGCCGCTAGCATTGCGGGGTCCCAAGGCGCCGGCGGGAGGGCCGGGGCCGACGACAGCGGCTGTGGCGACGGCGCCGCGAACCCACCGGCCGGAGGCGGCCCATAGGCTGCAGAGGGGCCGTAGAGCGGCGCCGGCGGATACAACTGAGGAGCCGCGTACAGAGCCTGATGAGATGCCAGGCGGGCGCCAAAGACGCCGGGGCCGGGGGGGGGGGGCGGTATAGGCATGGAGTACGCGTGAACGACCCCCGTCCAAGGGTTCTGGCCGGCCTGCCAGGGCACCAGCGGGAGCGGCTGCTGCGGCTGGCGCGGCGCCCCGCCGTGGGCAGCCTGCTGCTGCTACTGCTTGCGGCCACCTCGGCCGCGACGCCCGCCCCGACGATACTGCTGCACGGCGGGGGGCGGCGGGGGGGCCTGCGGCGGCGCCGAGTAGGGGAATCCGGGCGGCGGCGGCGCCAGGAAGGGGCCCGGGGCGGGCCGCGGCGGGGGAACCGGGGCGGTGGGCGGCGCACCGCCGCGGGTACCGGCGGTGAGGGCCGTGTGGGTGGCCTGGGTGCGCGACATCCGCATCCTCCGCTCCTCCAGCTTCAGGTATGAGACAATCTTGGGGAATGTCGGGTTGGTGATGAGAGGGAGGTTGGAAGCGGCGTTCCCGAAGTCTTCGTTCACGCCGGTGATGAGGATGCTGAGAAGAAGCTCATCGGAGACCTTCTCGCCGAGGTCACGGAGCTCGTCAACGAGCTTCTTGAGGCGCATGCAATAATCGTCAACGGACGAGTCGAGCTGCTGGCACCCAAAAAACGTGCCGTGCAAGAAAACCTTGCGTTGGAGCGCGTTGTCGGTGAAGAGGCCGTTGAGCTTAGTCCAAACGGCGTGGGTGTCGTTGTCGGCGGAGACCACCGTGTGGAAGAGGTCCTTCGAGATGGCGGTGTAGAACCAACGGATGAGAGTGGCGTCGATGGCCGTCCACTCCTCATCGTCCTCCATGAAACGGGAGTCTACGGAGCCATCGATGTGATCCCGTAGATTGTACTCACGGAACACAAGGGAGAAGTACGTCTTTCAGGCATAGTAGGTGGAAGTGAGGTGATCGAGGATGACGGGAACCCGAGCGAGGATGTTGAGATCGCGGATGATGACGGGATCGGGGCCTTCGAATGGGTTGGTGCGGCGGCTGCGGGTGGTACCGGTGGAATCGGGGGAAGCCATGTTCGAGAGGAGGGTGCGGCGGCACGTGGTGAGACGGCGCGACAAGGGGGGCGG